>NC_041383.1:258111287-258180262 GCF_002162155.2 Triticum dicoccoides
CATGCCGTTGCAAAAAAAAAAAGCTAAGCTCCTCCATATCATATCATTGCACTTGTGCGTGGGCTCGATTTGCTAGCGTGCCTTTTGATTCGTGTGTGAGGTCCTGGTTTCGAACCGCCAAACCGCGCATAATTATTTTATTAGCTTTTCCTTATTTCTTCGGCTTATTGACAGGTGGGACAAAAGGCTGCTTATTGGATTCCCATCTGATATAAATGTAAGCGCCTCCTTCAAATCGCATAGTAGCAAAGTGCTCAACTGGCTAGCGCGCGGATCTTCCATCCGCGAGGCCGCCGGTTCGAATCCCTAGCCCTGTAGTTTATTTTTTTCTTTTATTTACCCACTGACAGATGGGCCCAAACCGAGTGCCACGTAGGTCGTTTGACTGGTCAGAGTGCAATACAGATGCTATACAGAGAGTCAGTGATCGTATAATCATCGCTTTACGTATATAGTGATCGTAACGAGCGTATTCCAAAGTTCAGTGACCGTATTGTGTTTAGGACTCAAGTTTAGTGACCATTTTATTTACCCACTGACAGATGGGCCCAAACCGAGTGCCACGTAGGTCGTTTGACTGGTCAGAGTGCAATACGGATGCTATACAGAGAGTCAGTGATCGTATAATCATCGCTTTACGTATATAGTGATCGTAACGAGCGTATTCCAAAGTTCAGTGACCGTATTGTGTTTAGGACTCAAGTTTAGTGACCATTTTATTTACCCACTGACAGATGGGCCCAAACCGAGTGCCACGTAGGTCGTTTGACTGGTCAGAGTGCAATACGGATGCTATACAGAGAGTCAGTGACCGTATAATCATCGTTTTACGTATATAGTGATCGTAAGGAGCGTATTCCAAAGTTCAGTGACCGTATTGTGTTTAGGACTCAAGTTTAGTGACCATTAGTATATTTATCTCTACGTACGTACCATGCAGAGGGAGTAGGAAGCCCCGTCCCGCCCGTGCACGATAGCATGCATGCATGCATGCACACACGCGGCGGCTACTGACACGACAAATGTGCACACCTTGATCCTACGGTGCTGCGGCTGATCCCTGGTTTATTTCCCCTTCAAAACATAGCGTTTTATTTCTTTTTTCTGCTGAAAAGTGGGACCCACATAAAAGGTAGAAAGAGGGTTTTGTGACGTTTGACCGGTCAATAGAGTAAAATACATAGCTATATAGGGAGGGAGTGATTGTAGAATCACCTCAAGTCATATATAGTGACCGTGTTGACCGTATTCTTATGTAGAGTAACCAAAGTGAGCTTTTCATACAAGTACGGTGACCATGAATGCATTTTACTTCCGCTTTTTCTTCTCGATCGAGTCCACCACCCCCACCGGCAACAGCAAGTCCACTGTTTTTTATCCTCATCACCCAGCCGCCTCTGTTCTCTATCCACCTCACATCACCCACATCCTCCTCTTCCTATCTAATCCAGCGCACCCACAAACGACTGGCTGGCTGGCTGGCTTGGTGTCGCCCCGCCACCACGGCGCCGATGACCCTGGAGAGCACGCGGCCGTGGTAGCCAGAGCCAGGGCAGCACCACCCTGTCGTTAAGGAACCAGACCAGAGGACGCCATGGGCGTCTTGGAGCTTCCCCTGTCCGATCTGGTCGTCTGATCCCGCTCTGCTTGCGGCTCGCGTTGACGGCTAGGAGGCCAGCGTCTCGTCCAGCCTCGGCCCACCTGCCGCGGGTGGGTCAGGCCAACTGACTTGCCCCAGCCTACTCCGCCACAGCCACCTCCAGGGCGCTCGCGAGGCTCTCGCCGCCTAGATCGAGAGGATCTCTCTCCCCTCTCTTCTCTGTGTGTGTTTCCCATCATGTTGGGTTAAATTCGTTTTTGTCTCTGGTGAGAATTTTCTGTAAATTATTGTAACTAATGAGAATCAGTTTAGGGGAGCGATGTGGGACAAAAAAAATCGGAAGTAATCAACCCTTGACCAAACATCACCTATGCCCAAATCCAATCCAATCCAGCCCCTTTTCTGCTGCGTTTATGCCCAAATCACTTACATGCGGCACATGCAGCGCCGGCCTGCCGTGAGCAACTCCAGTGAGCCACGTCTTCCTTCTTCAAGCAAGGCAAGTCTCCTCATTCTGGCTCTGCTCGATCAATTATCACTACACACCAACGGCTTCGTGCACGCAAATCTCTTTGGCACAACACAAGCGGAATAACGTTTCTTCGTCATGCACCGTATGTACCTTGGCGCTCTCGCCGGTTAGCTCAAGACGGACACCCCGTGGTGTGCACGGCCGGACTCTGCTCCCGCCGAGACCCTTTGCAGCCTCCGGGCTGCCTGCCTGACGGAGACAGCGTCGAGCTGCATCTGCTCGTGCCGGCACCCCTTGATGCAGAAGGGTGTGTCCCCTCTGTGCATGAAGACGCCGCCGTCGCGGGCCAGCCGCTTGGCGTAGAGCGTGCACGCGTCCAGCGCCGGCATGCCGGGCTCGCCCACCGGCTCATGGCGCGTAGATCGGCGGCGATGACCTCGTTGCTCTTGGCGACCCCAAGCCATGCCTGGCTCCACTGCTGGAGCCTCTCCTCCGGTTCGCCGTTGCAGTAGCGCCCGCACTCCAGGCCGAAGCCGCCCCGCCGCAGCGTCTCGGTCCACCGCGCCCTACAACCCCGCCGCGAAGCCTCACCCCGTTCCTTAGCTCGGGCAGCGCGGGCGCCCGCCGCGACGCATCCCCCTGCCTTGGTTTGTGCCAGTTGACGCCGGCGGCAAGCGGCGGGGCGCGGGGCGTGACCGGCGGTAAAGTGGAGGCGAGCAATGGATAAGGGGTGGAGGAACGAAACGTTATCCCTTTAAGATAGGACTGCGGGTTATTTTCTCATAAATGGGAGGACTTTTTTGCAAAAAGGCCAGTAACGTACGACCAGAAGCAACCGCTGGTTTATTAGTAGGTAAAGATAAAGATTAGGGGAAGATTTATTTTGAATTTTTTATTTTTCTCCTCCCTTGTACTTCCTCCGTTCCAAAATAGATGACCCAACTTTAGCTGCCTTCGTCTGTCTCCTTCATTTCCAGCATCAGATGCAGAGTTTGGACAGAGAAAGGCATGGTGATTCTGATTTGGAGCTCTTCCTCGTTACTCTCTTGAGTCGTTTGGTGGTCAGGCATCCCGTGCTCTACCCTTGCTTGCTTCTCCCCAAGTGCGATGGTTCGATTCATTTCTCTCTCTCGAGAGGGAGAGGCTAAGGCGACACCATGGCGATTCTGCCGCGGTGTTAATGTGTTATATTTGCATCCCCTTTCCCTGTTTCATTTCCTGCAATTTTGTGGGATTTCTAGATCTGGTTGAGTGTTTTGTTACCCATGTCTGTTCTATTGGTCCTTTGGGGGATTTTGTTGCAGATGTTTAATTTCGACGCCCCCATGTAGTTATAGCGATGCATGTAGTTATATTTTGATTTCTGCTTCCGATGTTGTTTAATTTCGACGCCCCCTGTAGTGTGTGTTGTATGATCCCATTGGGTGTCTGCTAGGTGTATGACTAAACTGTAAAATATACACAATATGGTAGGTTGATTTTCGTGTGGCCTGTTTGATGTAGATGTAGGGAGGCAAAAAAGATAAATTTTAGTGCTTGTAAATAGCGTTCCACTACACATTTTTTAAATCTTTTTTGCATAGGCCAAAGAAAAAGTTGTTTTACCGTGAAACTTTCTGTGCACACATAGAATGTGAAGATGTATGTGTGACACTTTTTTTAGAATCTTTTGGCATTTAGAAATAAGTTTTGCAAAGTGGGTCCATATGCCCATGCGTTCATCCATGCACTTCTCATAATTACAGTCCATATTACACTGTAATTTTAGTGTTTTTTCATTTTAATTTCAGTAATGTGTAACTTATAGTGATTTTACTCTGTATTTTCCAGTATTCTAGCGTTAACTTAGTGATATTTTTCAGTGTAACTTTCAGTGATTTGCGCTGTATTGTCCAGCCTTTTTAGTGTTACTTACAGTGATTTGTACTGAAATTACCAATATAAAATTTTAGTTTAATTACATTGGTAGTCTAGTATAATTGCATAGTGTTGTACAGCCCTGTAACTTGCTATACCATATACTGAAAATTCTAGACTAAGACTAATATGCAGTGTAATTACACTGTAAATTCACATTGCAATTTTCACTCTATTTTTACTATGTAATTGCACTTTTAATATGTGTAATTACACTACACAGTAAATCCCAGAGCCGGTGTAATTTCAGTTAACTACATTGTAATCGCAGTATTACCTTTACATGTAGTGCTTCCTGGTGCAGTGGCATATTGTGTAGGTGTTTTTTTTTGTGTGTCTTAGTTGTAGTGCTGATTGACTGATTCCTACATTTTTAGTTAGTTATGTAAGTTGATCTCTATAACATTTTTTTCCTTTTTGTGAATGATAGTAATGATTTAGTTGAGTGTCTAGTAGTCTTTTGGAGGGTAAAATCAGACAAAATCTACTTGCACATACGGACAAAATCCAAATAGCCCTAATGGCCAGTAAATAAATAAGCAAATGTCCACCCTGCTAATCCCAGGCTGCCAACCGGGATCTCATCCTAATGATTGTCGTGGTTGTACCCAAGCTTCATGTAGTATTAGTTGCACTCGTGGTCATAGTGCCGATGAAACCCAAGCACAACATCTGAACCTGTATCTGTATCATCGACACCTGCATCTGGAGTTGTTGAGGTATATGTGAGACTTTCAGGACTCAACAAGTCTCATTACCATGGGTTGGATATGTTAAGTTGTGAAGTTTGCAGCAAGCAACCAAGCAATGTAACCGATCTCTTCCTACGAATACTAGAACAAGATAAGATAAACCCTACACATAAAGAGGTTGTAATTAATGGGTCAAGAAATGATCTTGAACACCTGCCTATGAGTCACACATAACCCCACTATTTCATCTTCTTGCTTGCATTCGCACAAGAACAGAAAATCACGGTTACAGACACACGTTGATAGTTGAGGTTGTTTACCATTGGCGTTACAAATATCCTAGTTGTCCTTAACGATATACACTATTTTCTTGAAAGATTTAACCCTACGAGGGTGCTTTCAACTCTCCATTTTCTTGAAAGATTTAACCCTGCGAGGGTGCTTCCAACTCTCCATTAAAGATTCCACACGTATACCCGTTCCTCCAAGTTCAGGTCCCTTAGACCCTGAAATCCGTTCGAGGAGTTCGGGTTACAAGTTCCTCTACCTAAGGTAAAACTAATCCAAAAAGGCTTCCTAGCTAGATCGTCACCTGGATCATAGCCGCACTTATCTCATGAATGGGACCAAGCCGGATCATCCAAACTTCCGATAAGCTAAACCCAAATTTCCTCCTGGTGGCCACACAACTGTGGATTAACACTCCTCGAACACTGACCCAAGTTGTTTATTTAGATACCTCGGGTAGCGCTAACTCCCTATGCAAGTTTTATGTTGGCACATTTTAAAACCAATGTTGGGCATTCTGGAAGAGATCAACATTAGATAAAGGGATTCAAGGGAGGCCCCATAACCCCCACACATGGTAGTATATGCTCATCATGGAACATAATAACCAGATTGTCAGTGCTTAAGTTTGGTCAGAGTGGAACAAAACACCGGGGCAAAATCCTAAGCCTTCCAGCCTTAGCCATATTTTGCAGATTCAACAATTAAGCATGATAATAGTGATATCCCAAGATATCCATGTCAACAAATGGAAAGAACCCTACACCTGCAACTAGCAACACTATAAGAGGGGCCGGGTAATAGTATCATGGGAACATGGGGGCTACAAACATGTGATAGGTAAACGAGACCAAACGATAGCATCGAGACATCTAGCAAGTAAGGCTAGTAACGGTATCCAAGATCATGATCATCCTTGCATGTTGGTTCTTCAGAGGGGTGGTAAGACTGCTCCTCGTGGTTGTAGTCACCTGGTTCCTGGAACTCCAAAACGTTGCTCGACTCTATCAATAAGAACTAAACCAAAAAGAGCAAATGATACAGTAAACACACATGCATGACATTATGTAGTTATAACATGAAGCATGTGAAGTTTAACATTTTTGAAATAGGAGCTGAACATCTAACAAAATTAAATGAAGCTTAGAGTCATTTGTAGAATTGCTCAAGTGGAAATTCATGTGCAATTTGGTTAATTAAAGATTCTAGTCAGAACATGAGGTTCAAGTTGTTTAGGACGCATGAGCATGACATATTTGCGGTCTACTGAATGTGCTAGTTATCGACCAAAGGGGGGTGAATGGGAAGTTTTTATGGAAGTCTTCGAAGATGCATAAGTAAAATTAGTGCAAAGCAATACTAGTGTACGAGTGGGTAGGTCTAGAGGGGGTGAATATACACCAACAAGCCAAAAGGTGCAATTTTTAATTTCCTTGGTGTTTGTGCTATATCTAGCATATCTCAAGGTAGGGGTCTGTCGGTGCAACAAATATATGCACTTGTTGACCAGACTTATACACAGGCGTGCTGCCATAGCATGTCCAATCACAAGCATATACCGCAAGGCCAAGCCAGAGAAACCGCTCTTCGTGAGATCAAGGAGCGGATCAAGAAGACCAAGATAACATGCAAGACAGCAGAGCATCACCTTGGGGAGGCCTCCCTTGCCGGGCAGGAGAGCTTGGACGGGTCAAGGGCGCCCCAGGGACAAGTCCAAGATTGCCCCGGCAGGCTTGCCGGGGCCGCCAGGGGCAGGGAATCCCGCCAAGGCACCACCGCTCCGCCGCACGACGACGCAAATCATTTATCAATGCGGTGTCGAGCCTCCAGATGATTAAGTGGCTTCCACTAAACACATGGCGGCCCATTGGAAGACAGATTATCCTCACGTGACACCCGTCCAGAGGCGTGTCAAACAGATAAGCAGAAGATGACTAAGCGGCACGACAAGCTTGCCGAGCTTCACCCTCCACATGACACCTAGCAGTGCATTTAATGCATTTTGTCCTAACTGCCAGAGTTAGGTATGATAGCATGGTTAGCTATCTAATCACTAGATAATGACTGTTTTGCCACTATGGTTACCCCTTGAGCTATAAAAGGAGGTCTAAGGCAAACTAGAGAGGGATTCGAACCCCCTCACACTTGTACACGCGTAGCTGCTTCCCCTGAGGCCACCTTGCCGGGTTCGAGCGTTGCGTGCTGTTGTGTTCCACCATCCAATCCACCAAAGGCAGGAGCAGGGTTTTATGCCTCAGGGCGGTCCGAACCTGGGTAAAAACCACCAGTGCCATCGCCGCCGCGCTTTCCCATGGCTTCCGCTCTTTGTGCAACGTGATCTCCCCCTTGCCAAACCACAAAGGGGCTCATGGACCCATAGGTGATCGTGTCCACCCACAACATCTTTGGTGCACCAGGTAGGGGGAAGTCACTTGTGCGAACCCGAAGTTATGAACAACGCGTCGACCTTCATCATCGTCTTCTTCATCATCATTTTCTTCATCTATGGCGCCCAAGAAGAAATCCGGCTCAACAACACATCCTTCCACTTTGAAGGCCCCCTCGCACGCAGCCGCAGACGCCGTAGGCGCAACGGCGGCATTGGGTGAGGCGGGTACCACGGGCGGCACGACCAGCGCATGCGGCGCCGTTGTCGTGTCCCCCGCGATCGAAGCTGGGATAGGAAACACCGGAGGAGGGCCCCATCAATGAAATCCAGGCAAGCTTGGTTCGGGAGCTGCGGGGGAAGGGGACAACCAGTCTCCACCTCCCCGCTGCGCGAACGGGCGTAGTCATCGCAGCGGCACCCACTCCGGTGCAAGCCACGACCCTCCAGTTCCGCCCACCGCGGGCGCAACCACCAGATGCACTCCTGGCCTAGTGCAAGATAGGCAAGATGAGGCGCTAGACAAGGCCGTCGGCTCCCAAGCGCGGACTCCTCATCACCAAACTGCTTTGCCGACGAGTCCGCGATGGCAAGAATGCACCGACGCTCCTGCTGGAACCACCAGGAGTCAAGCGACGTCGTGGTCTGCCTCGTCAGCTATGCCGAGCATGGCTACGGAAGCCATGGCGTGGGCCCAACTCCTAATGAGATTCCCACTGGTAGCTGATCAAATGGATGAGTGGAGGACCACCATCCAGAGTTTGATCGGCTTCGCTGAAGCTGGAAAGTCACAGTAGGCAGAGCCATCACAGCACCCGTGAACATCAATAGCAGCCCGGACTGCTGGCTATTTGAGGGGGCCACGCTAACGGTGCAGTCCCCTCCACGGTAGCAAACCCAAGGGCAGCGGCAAGAGCAACATGTACACGAACCCGACGAAGCATCGATGGCCTCGTCTGATCCACGAGCCCGCCGGGATCAGTGGCAGGTCCCGGAGGATCGGCGGAGGGAAGATGCGCGCGTCAATCTGACAGGCACAGTGGCCCAGACGTCGATGAACTCGCGCCTAGTGATGGCAAATACCTACCTTTCTAGGTTGGGTGCCCTGCCTTCACTCGTGACCTGCGGCAAGTCCGCTGGCCATCTGCCCGCATCTTCAAGCCTGAATTACCAAACAAATACGATGGAAAGTTAAACCCGGCAGAGTTCTTGAGCATTTACACAATTGCTGTTCAAGCCGCCGGGGGCAGGGATGACAAGGTATTTGCCAACTACTTCCCTTTGGCGCTCAATCCAAATGTGAAGTCATGGCTGATGCACTTACCAGAGAACTCCATTTCTTCATGGGCTGACTTGTGCAATGAATTTGTTGGCGCCTTCACGGGTGGCCATCAAGAACCCGGGCGGCCCAGTTATTTGCAAGTCCTTCCACAGAAGGAAGGGGAGAGCTTGCGGAAGTACATGCACAGGTTCAGTCGGGTGCACCGCAACTTTTAAGATATACATCCAGCATCTGTGATTGCCGCGTTCCATTCGAACGTGTGTAACAGAAGGATACGTTCCAAAATGAACGTCCGTCTTCCCAAAACCATCCATGAGCTATACACCATGGCATATAAGTGTGCTCGTGCTGAGGAAGGAAGGTGACTCCCCGGGGAGGAGGGTGGCGTCGAGGTTGATTCGGATGACGATGACGAGGCCACTAACCTGAAGAGAAGCCGAGACAACATAAAATGCAAGGAGAAGTCAATATTGGCTGTTGAGGGTTCTGGCGATCTCGACACCAAAAAGAGGCAAGGTGCCACACTGATTCCGGGAGGCTGCGATGGCAGAGAAAGCTGAGAAGTCCGATGGGCCACATTGCAAGATCGACCGCACTAAAGGGCATGATCGTCAAGAGTGCCATCAAGTAGAGCAGCTTGTTAAGAAACAGAAGGACGAGTATGAGAAGCGTGATAGAGAGAAGGACCAAGAAGGTACTGGTGGGAAGGGTCGTAGTGGCAGGGGAGGCCGCCGCAGCAAGGCCCCGCAGCAGAAGGAAAAGCTCGCTAGAGGCCGTGAGAATAAAGAAGGAGATTATGACAGTGATGAAGGGGATGAAGAAGAAACCAGCGAGCAAGAATTCCAGAAAGCAACTGAAGCCATGTGTGTTGACAGGGGTGCATCTTTGCACTCCTCTCACCGGCAGCTCAAACAATGGGCACGTGAAGTCAATGCCATGGAGCCAACTGTGGATTCCCAAAGGGCCACTCACATGGTCCCGCACGCCTATCATCTTTGAGGAAGAGGATCACCCTGACTGCACTACTGCGGTCAGGTGTTTGCCGTTGTTGGTTTAACCAACAATCCGCAACCTCAAAGTCACAAAGATGCTAGTTGATGGCGGGGATGGCTTGAATCTGATCTCCCTCAAGGTGGTCAGCAAGCTACAGATCCCCGATGAGGATCTCAATTTTACTTGCACGTTCCGAGGAATCAACCCCGGCAGGAGCTGGCCTAAGGGAAAGATTACGCTGCCGGTAACATTTGGCGGAGAATTGAACTTTTGGACGGAGAATGTTGTGTTTGATGTTGTTGAACTTCCCTTGTTGTACAATGGAATTCTTGGCCGTCTAGCTCTGGCAAAATTCATGGTAGCGTCCCACTATGCCTACAACACTTTGAAGATGCCAGGGCCGATGGGCATCATTTTCATCCCATCGGACAAGCAAGATGCAATCATATGTGTGGATCAGACGTATCGAGATGCGGTAGCAGCTGAGGCAGTTGAAGCATCAGCTCCCGCCAAAGAATCAAAGAAGGGGAAGAAGGTTAGAAGAGACGCCGACAAGGACTCCTGGAAGCGCGCCTCTCCGGAGTGAGCTGCACCTGTTGAGGACCTGCCGGAGAGTTCCACTAGCAAGAAACCCAAGGTTGCTTCACCTGCTGTGAAGAAGGCCCCGGCAAGGCAGGATGGTGCCGACAATACGTTCACCATCAGCGCCACACTTGACGAAAAATAGGAAAGCACGCTCGTTGCCTTCCTGCGGGTGAATGTCGATGTGTTTTCTTGGCAACCATCTGACATCCCTGGCGTTCCCAGGAAGGTAATCGAGCACCACCTTGCTGTGTGTCCTCATGCTCGGCCCATGAAGTAGAAGGTCAGAAAGCAAGCTTTGGAACAACAGCAGTTTATTGCCAAGGAAATCAGGAAAATTGAAGCGTCTGTATTGGTCAGAGGTGTACTGCATCCTACATGGTTAGCAAATCCAACGGTAGTGCGCAAGGCAAATGGGAAATGGAGACTCTGCATTGACTTCACATACCTAAACAAGGCCCGCCCGAAGGACCCTTTCCCCCTGCCGCGCATCGATCAGATTGTAGACTCCACTTCCGTGTGCTATCTGCTTTCCTTTTTGGATGCATACTCCGGATACCATCAGATATTCATGTCCAAGTAAGATGAAAATAAAACCGTGTTCATCACTCCATTTGGCATGTACTGCTTTGTACATATGCATTTCGGGTTAAAGAGTGCTAGATCCACTTTTGCAAGAGTAGTACAATTGGTTTTGAGCCTCAGCTGCATAGGAATGTAGAAGCTTAGATGGATGATATAGTGGTCAAGACCAACGACAGATCAAAACTCACCCAAGATTTGGAAGAGACCTTTTCAAACTTGCGTAAGATCAACTCGAAGAAAAACCTTGAGAAGTGTGTGTTCGGCATCCCTTCCGGCAAGCTATTTGGTTTCTTTGTGTCCCAGCAAGGGACAGAAGCTAACCCCGACAAGATCAGGGCGATTGAGCAGATCCAGGCGCCCAAGACTATCAAAGATCTGAGGCGTTTGACTGGATGCATTGCCGCGCTAACTAGGTTCATTTCCAAGTCTGCCGAACGTGCCTTGCCTTTCTTCAAAATCTTGAAGAAGGCAGGTCCGATGAAGTGGACCCCGGAGGCAGAAGTAGCGCGCAAGACCTGAAAACCTACCTTTCTAGTGCTCCCACCTTAGTCGCTCCTAAACCTCATGAGCCGTTGCTGCTATATTTAGCGGCAACAAATCAAGTGGTTAGCGCAGCGAGAAGTGGATGAGGAAGCAGCTGCAACCATTGTCCCCCGGAGATGAAACCTAACCACTCATGGTAGGATCAGACACAGATCAAAGGGACGCAGGGCAAGTTAACAAAGACAGTCCCAAAACTGCGGCAACGAATAAAGTAGTGCAACGACCAGTTTACTTTGTCGGATCCCTGTTAAAGGGGGCTAGGTCAAGATACTCTGGAGTACAGAAGCTGATCTTCGGCCTTATCATGGCCTCAAGAAAACTGCGCCACTATTTCCATGCCCACGAGATCATAGTTGTCACCCGTTTCCCACTGCAACGTATACTAAGGAACCCTAAAGCTACCGGCAGGATTGTTGAATGGGCACTAGAGCTGTGAAGCTTTGGCCTAAAGTATGACAGTTCCTCAACCATTCAGAGCAAAGCATTACAGAGATCATTGCAGAGTGGACACCCACTCCAGATGAAGAAATACCAGAGACAATTATTGTTGGGGAACGTAGTAATTTCAAAAAATTTCCTATGCACATGCAAGATCATGGTGATGGCATAGCAACGAGAGGGGAGAGTGTTGTCCACGTACCCTCGTAGACCGTAAGCGGAAGCGTTAGCACAACGCGGTTGATGTAGTCGTACATCTTCACGATCCGACCGATCCAAGCACCGAACGCACGACACCTCCGAGTTCAGCACATGTTCAGCTCGATGACGATCCCCGGGCTCCGATCCAGCAAAGCTTCGGGGATGAGTTCCGTCAGCACGACGGCGTGGTGACGATGATGATGTTCTACCGGCGCAGGGCTTCGCCTAAACTCCGCGATGATATGACCGAGGTGGAATATGGTGGAGGGGGCACCGCACACGGCTAAGGAACGATCCGTAGATCAACTTGTGTCTATGGGGTGCCCCCCGCCCCCGTATGTAAAGGAGCTAGGGGGGAGGAGGCGGCCGGCCAAGGAGGGCGCGCCGAGGGGGGAGTCCTACTCCCACCGGGAGTAGGACTCCCTTCTTTCCTAGTTGGAATAGGAGAAGGGGGGAAGGAGGAGGAAGAGGGGAAGGAAAGGGGGGGCGCCGCCCCCTTCCCTTGTCCTATTCGGACTAGGAAGGGGAGGGGCACGCGGCCCCCTCCTGCCCCCTTCCCTCTTCTCCCTCGAGGCCCATGTAGGCCCAATAACCCCCTGGGGGGGTTCCGGTAACCTCCCGGTGCTCCAGTAAAATGCCGATTTCACCCGGAACGATTCCGATGTCCAAATATAGGCTTCCAATATATCGATCTTTATGTCTCGACCATTTCGAGACTCCTCGTTACGTCCGTGATCACATCCGGGACTCCGAACAAACTTCGGTACATCAAAACTTATAAAATCATAATAAAACTATCATCGTAACGTTAAGCGTGCGGACCCTACGGGTTCGAGAACTATGTAGACATGACCTAGAACTATTCTTGGTCAATAACCAATAGCGGAACCTGGATGCCCATATTGGCTCCTACATATTCTACGAAGATCTTTATCGGTCAAACCGCATAACAATATACGTTGTTCCCTTTGTCATCGGTATGTTACTTGCCCGAGATTTGATCGTCGGTATCCAATACCTAGTTCAATCTAGTTACCGGCAAGTCTCTTTACTCGTTCCATAATGCATCATTCCGTAAGCAACTCATTTGGTCACATTGCTTGCAAGGCTTATAAAGATGTGCATTACCGAGAGGGCCCAGAGATACCTCTCCGACAATCGGAGTGACAAAACCTAATCTCGAAATACGCCAACTCAACATGTACCTTTGGAGACACCTGTAGTACTCCTTTATAATCACCCAGTTACGTTGTGACGTTTGGTAGTACCCAAAGTGTTCCTCTGATAAACGGGAGTTGCATATTTCTCATAGTTACAGGAACATGTATAAGTCATGAAGAAAGCAATAGCAATATACTAAACGATCAAGTGCTAGGCTAACGGAATGGGTCATGTCAATCACATCATTCTTCTAATGATGTGATCCCATTAGTCAAATGACAACACATGTCTATGGTTAGGAAACATAACCATCTTTGATTAATGAGCTAGTCAAGTAGAGGCATACTAGTGACGTTATGTTGGTCTATGTATTCACACATGTATTATGTTTCCGGTTAATACAATTCTAGCATGAATAATAAACATTTATCATGATATGAGGAAATAAATAATAACTTTATTATTGCCTCTAGGGCATATTTCCTTCAGTTATCCCTGATAAGGAAGCGCCTTAGGAGTGGATTGTGTATTTTGATGGTGTTTTCTCGGTGCAGGCCGCTGGAGCTGGCGTGCTTCTTGTCGCGCCCACTGGAGAGCATCTCAAGTATGTGGTTCAAATGCACTTTCCCCGGGAGAAGGCTACCAACAACACTGCTGAGTATGAGGGGCTCCTTACCGGGCTCAGAATTGCGGTGGAGTTGGGAATCAAGAAATTGATCATCCGCGAAGACTCGCAACTCGTGGTGAGACAAGTCAATACAGATTACCAAAGTCCGTTGATGGAGGCATATGTAGAGGAAGTGAGAAAGTTTGAGGATCACTTTGATGGATTGCAAACGTAGCATGTGCCACGTGCAGAGAACAACATTGCCGGTCATTTATCGAAGTGCGCTGTGCAAAAGCTCCCTGTGGAACCAGGAACTTTTGTCCTCCACCTAACTCAACCATCAGTGTATCCTTCAGTGATGGCCAGAAAAGGAGGAAGTTGGACTCTGGCAAGTATCTCCCGGTAGGGCTTCCCGAAGCCACCGGTAGAGAGGCTGCCGGGAACAACTTTGTTTCGGTTGGTGAGCAGCACCCTCCCATGGAATCGCTAGTTCCCGCGGTCAAGGTGAGCGCTCCCACGAACGAAGAGGTGCCGTTAGTCCTTGCTGTTGAGCCTCAAGCTCCGACTTGGGCGCAACATGTTGTCCACTACCGTCAAACAGGAGAACTTCCCGCAGAGCAAGAAGAAGCTAAAAGAATAGCCTGAAGGTCAAATACAGACCGGTTTGTTGATGACACACTGTACAGAAAAAGGCCAAACAATGTGAAATTGAATTGCATTTCCCGGGAAGATGGGCAGAAGCTACTGATAGAGATACACAAGGGCGTGTGTGGATCCCACATTGGTTCAAGAGACCTATTTGGAAAAGCTTTCCAGCAGGGTTTCTACTGGCCCACAACCCTCTAGGATGCAACTGAGCTAGTCACCAAATGTGAAGCCTGCCAGTTCCACTCCAAGAACATCCATCAACCAGCTCAAGCTCTCTAGACGATCCCTTTATCTTGGCCATTTTTGGTCTAGGGGCTTGATATCTTGGGCCCCTTCCCTCGTGCTACAGGGGGATTTGAATTCTTGTACGTTGCAATCGACAAGTTTACAAAGTGGCCAAAAGTGGAGCCAGTGAGGAAGGTAACCGCACAGTCAGTTATCAAGTTCTTGAAAGGATTGGTGTACCATTTTGGAGTACCCGCTAGAGTGATCACCGATAATGGCACCCAATTCATGAGCTGCGCCTTCATGCAGTACATCCAAAACCTTGGGAGCAAGGTCTCTTTTGCTTCTATTGCTCATCCCTGGAGCAATGACCAAGCTGAGAGAATGCATGCTGAAGTGCTGCGTGGGCTCAAGAAAGGACTTTTGATAAGTTGAAGAAATGCGGCAGACGCTGGATTGACGAGTTGCCGGTGGTTCTTTGGTCCCTCCGTATGACACCGAATCGAGCCACCGACCAGACTCCCTTCTCCCTAGTGTATGGGAAGAAGTAGTGCTCCCCACAGAACTCATACACGAGTCACCTAGAGTACTTGCCTACGATGAAGTAGAGCAAGAGCAGCTCCGGCATGATGATGCCGTGCTCCTTGAGGAAGACTGTCTCTAGGCCGCTGTGCATGCTACATGCTACTAGCAAGCCTTGCACCGCTATCATAGCTGCAGGATTCATGCCCGGAGCCTTGAGGAAGGTGTCCTTGTCCTTAGGCATGTTCAGTCCACCAAGGGTTCCAACAAGTTGACGCCAAAGTGGGAAGGCCCTTACCGGGTAGTACAAGTCACCAGACATGGCGCAGTCCGTCTGGAGATGGAAGATGGCATTAAGGTGCAAAACCCATGGAATATTTAGCATCTTCACAAGTTCTACCCGTAAGATGCGGTTGCCGGGCTCAGCCTCGACAACCACCTTTTGTACAAGCCTTCCGATGCGCATGTAACCCTTTGTACAAAGTCAGGTGCATACCCTGAGCAAAGATAATAAAATGAACCGCTGGCGCCTAGAACTTGCATGCATGTTTATTTAAGTATGACTTTGCCATAGTCATTAGCTCATATAGATGATGTCGTATGCTGCTGTTTTTCCCCTGAACTAACAACATGGCTCTTGCTGCGGATAAACTTCCCAAGGGAGAGGAATGAGAACAAGCTTGCATATCGGCCCCCGGCAACAGAAAGCACATAAGTTCTTTTTTGTCATCCATAGAGTACCTCTATGTGGAAAACTTGTGCGTGGAAAAACTTTGTCACCCTCCAACATTTGTGCTCCCACTCTTTTGATTCAAAGATCACTTTGGTCAGGGTGGTCGCAGTGACATTTAAAAAAAGGGTTGACAAGGGGCCAGTTCTCTTCCACGCTCCTAGCCCACTAGGCAGAGCCTTGTGGCAAGCAATGAAAGAGACCGACAAGGTGTCTTGCCAGAAAAATCTTGTTTACTTGAGAGTATAGAGGAGTCGTTCCTCTGCATGGACGTAGTACATGCACAAGTGCCTGGCAAGCATCTCTTTTTTTCATTAATATGCAGAAAAAGAAGTACGAACCTCGCAGGGTACAAATATGGATAGAAAAGATTACATAATTAAGACTAAAGTTTGGCAAGTGCCTATGTCTTTTGAACTAAAAAATGATAAGTGCCCCGTAATGCCTTTCTTGTCCCTCTCCTCCTAGGACCTATAGTGGGAGGTGAAGAGAGAAAAAGGAGTGCCTGGGCAGAAGCCCAGCCTAACCCTGTCAAGGCACGGGAGGCAACCTGACAAGGTCGGGAGGGCGCGTTCAAAGGCGACAGACGGAGAGACTGGCTACGCGATGCCCTGGTCACCACCGCCAGGACCAGCGGAATGCGGCAGGAGGGACACTGGCAGGGAAGATGAAGCCGGAGTCCATGAGGAAACCTGCCGGGGTCCAGCTGGAGGAGGCAGAGACATCCACACCCAACACCTCGGCAAATCGCTCTGCTGGGGAAGAAGACCCAGGTGCAGATGATGGTGCTGCCGGCGCCCAGCTGACGCTGTCGGTGCGTCCAACACTCAGCTAGAATCCGAGCCGCCGTCCTCCCGCTCGGCACCACGTCATTGTCGTCACTGTCCTCTTCATCGAGGTCGCTCGAGGAGGAGCTTTCATCGTCGGTGGAGCTCTCTGCGCAACACCCTAAGCGAGCACCCAAACGCCCGAAGACCTTGATGGAGAGCAGGTTGGCCTCCATTAACTTGAAATGGAGAATGTGCTCCGCCGCCAGTTATGGGCATGAGCAAAGGTTTTCCAGCCACGCCGGAGAAGCATGACATGAGGTGCGGGGAACTCCACGTCCGCCCGCATGCTTCCATTACAACACCCCCTCATGTGCAGCTTCAATCCTGGCGGCTGTTCTTCCTCCATCACCCTAGCAAAAGGAGTAGGAAGCCGAAGACGGCTGCGCGGAGGCCTGCGCAGCTTGACAATGAACTCCAACGGCTGGTCCCCGACGTGTCCCTCCATCGGAGCCAGGGCGACCGGGGGAGGAGCGACCAGAGCGCCACCACGCCCTCCTTAGCCCCGAGCGCCACAATGGCCACATCCTCGTCCTGCAACACCACCTTGTGTGCTGGACTCCGCCCCCGCATCCCCAGCTAGGGGAGGGAGGCTCTACCAAGAAGAGGCCTTGTCGCCACCGCTGGAGCTCAACCACGTCCTCTTCCCCTCATCATATTGGAAGCAAGATGCAAGAAGAAGAAGAACAAGAAGGAGGAGGAAATGTGTGTGTGGGTAAACCCCTCGCCCATGCCTTCTTTTATAGGAGAGCATGACCGGGGGCTGGCTCCTCGCCACCCAGGAGGTAACCGCCCCACTCCGCCAATCCAGTCCCTCTGCGTCGCTGACGGCGTCCAGAATGAACGACCGCCCTCCTGTGCCTATCCACTATGCTGGGTTTTCTGTCATGGCACTCATTCCCGCGCCCTACACGCTCGCCACCAACCTTGCATAATGCATGCAGCATACGTTGCGGAAAATGGCAGAGGTAGTGGGATGAGTAAAATGGCAGGTACATCCCCGTGAACATGGGGTGCGGGTGGCCCATAGGCCATTATGCAGATCATCCCACGACATTCCGCACGATGCACAGATAAACTAGAAACTGATCAAATCACAGGTTAATGACGAAGTAAAAAAGATATCAAGAAGGACATGGATCCCATTGTGGTTTGGCCAAAGTGTTCACCTGTGGAGACACATATGGGCCAGGCCCGGGGGCTCATGTCGGTGCAAAAAACATATGCACTTGTTGACCCGAGTTATACACAGGCGTGTTGTCATCATATGTCCAATCACAAGCATATACCACAAGGTCAAGCCAGAGAAACCACTCTTCGTGAGAACAAGGAGCGGATCAAGAAGACCAAGTTAAGTAACATGCAAGACAGCAGAGCATCACCTTGGGACGGCCTCCCTTGCTGGGCAAGAGAGCCTAGCCAGTTCGAGGCCGCCCCAGGGACAAGTCCAAGATTGCCCCGGCAGGCTTGCCAGGGCCTCCAAGGGCAGGGAATCCCGCCAAGGCACCACCACTCCGCTGCTCCACCGCATGATGACGCAAATCACTTATCAATGCAGTGTCGAGCCTCCGGATGATTAAGTGGCTTCCACTAAACACGTGGCGGCCCGCTGGAAGATAGATTATCCTCACATGCCCCCGTCCAGAGGCGTGTCAAACAGATAATCAGAAGATGACTAAGCGGCACGACATGCTTGCCGAGCTTCACCCTCCACATGACACCTAGCAGTGCATTTAATGCACTTCGTCCTAACTGCCAGAGTTAGGTATGATAGCACTGTTACCTATCTAATCACTAGATAATGATTGTTTTGCCACTGTGGTTACCCATTGAGCTATAAAAGAAGGTCCAAGGCAAACTAGAGAGGGATTCAGACCCCCCTCACACTTGTACGCGCGTAGCTGCTTCCCCCGAGGCCACCTTTCCGGGTTCGAGCGCTGCGTGTTGATGTATTCCACCATCCAATCCACCAAAGGCAGGAGTAGGGTTTTACGCCTCATGATGGTCCGAACTTGGTTAAAAACCACAAGTATCACCGTCGCGCTGCCCCATGGCTTCCGTTCTTTGTGCAACATGACTTCCCCCTTGCCGAACTACAAAGGGGATCATGGCCCCATAGGTGATCATGTCCACCCTTGATAGGGTCCTAAGCAAGGCGTTGATGGTAGCTGCAACTACGTCGGTAGTTCCCCGGAGAGGGATGATGTAGCACAACGACGGTAGGTATTTCCCTCAGTTATGAAACCAAGGTATCGAACCAGTAGGAGAACCAAGCAACACAACATAAACAACACCTGCACACAAACAACAACACCTTGCAACCCGACGAGTTGAAGGGGTTGTCAATCCCTTCTGGGGTACGGCGCCTCAAGATAGGCAAGCAGACATGAGGTAAATTGTAGTAGATTGATAGATCGAACGCCAAATAAAATAAATAAAGATAAAACGCAGCAAGGTATTTTTGTATTTTTGGTTTAATAGATCTGAATAAAAATGCAAAGGAAAAGTAGATCGCAAGGTAAATATATGAGAAAGAAGACCCGGGGCCATAGGTTTCACTAGTGGCTTCTCTCGAGAAAAATAGCAAACGGTGGGTAAACAAATTACTGTTGGGCAATTGATAGAACTTCAAATAATTATGAAGATATCTAGGCAATGGTCATTACATAGGCATCACGTCCAAGATTAGTAGACCGACTCCTGCCTGCACTTACTACTATTACTCCACACATCGACCGCTATCCAGCATGCATCTAGTGTATTAAGTTCATGAAAAAACAGAGTAATGCCATAAGAACGATGACATGATGTAGACAAGATCCGTTTATCTATATGGCGGTTATCTATATGGCGGTAGATATAGATCTCGTCTTTTTATCCTTAGTAGCAATGATACATACGTGTTGGTTCCCTTTCTGTCACTGGGATCGAGCACCGTAAGATCGAACCCACTACCGGGCACCTCTTCCCATTGCAAGATAAATAAATCAAGTTAGCCAAACAAAACCCAAATATCAAAGAAGAAATATGAGGCTATAAGAGATCAAAGAAACTCAAATAACTTTCATGGATATAAAAATATATAACTGATCATAAACTCGAAGTTCATCAGATCCCAACAAACACACCACAAAAGAGTTACATCATATGGATCTCCAAGAGACCATTGTATTGAGAATTCAGTGAAAGAGAGAAAGCCATCTAGCTACTACTACGGACCCGAAGGTCTACAAAGAACTACACATGCATCATCGGAGAGGCACCAATGGAGGTGGTGAACCCCATCTGAGATGGTCTCTAGATTGGATCTGGTGGTTCTGGACTCTGCGGTGGCTGGATGAATATTTCGTTGACTCCCCTAGGGTTCTGGTATTTTTGGGGTATTTATAGAGCAAAGAGGCGGTCCGGGGAGCACCCGAGGTGGGCACAACCCACTGGGGTGCGCCTGGGCCTCCTGGCGCGCCCTGGTGGGTTGTGCCCCCCTCGGGGCACCCCCAGGTGCAACCAGGGCCCATTGCCTTCCTTCTGGCCCATAAAAAGATCATCATGAAGTTTCGTGGCATTTGGACTTCATTTGATATTGATTTCCTGCGATGTAAAAAACATGGAAAAAACAACACCTGGCACTTGGCACTATGTCAATAGGTTAGTACCAAAAAATGATATAAAATGACTATAAAATGATTATAAAACATCCAAGATTGATAATAAAACAGCATGGAACAATCAAAAATTATAGATACGTTGGAGACGTATCAGGCGTATTGGAGTGATGGTAACTGTTGGAAATATGCCCTAGAGGCAATAATAAATTGGTTATTATCATATTTCCTTATTCATGATAAAGGTTTATTATTCATGCTAGAGTTGTATTGACCGGAAACTTAAATACATGTGTGAATACATAAACAAATACTATGTCCCTAGTGAGCCTATACTAGACTAGCTCGTTGATTAAGGATGGTTAAGGTTTCCGAACCATAGACATGAGTTGTCATTTGATAACTGGACCACATCATTAGGAGAATGATGTGATGGACAAGACCCAACCATAAGCTTAGTAGTTGATTGTATCAATTTATTGTTATAGCTTTCTTCATGTCAAGTACCTATTCCTAAGACCATAAGATCGTACAACTCCCTGACACCAGAGGAATACTTAGTGTGTATCCAAATGTCACTTCATAACTGGGTGATCATAAAGGTGCTCTATAGGTATCACCGAAGGTGTTTGTTGGGTTGGCATGGATCAAGACTGGGATTTGTCACTTCGTGTGGCAGAGAGATATTCTGGGCCCTCTGGGTAATACAACATCGTAAAGAGCTTGCAAGCAATGTTCCTAATGAGTTAGTCGCGCGATCTTGTATTACGGAACGAGTAAAGAGACTTTTCGGTAACGAGATTAAACTAGGCATGGAGATACCAACGATCGAATCTTGGGCAAGTAACATATCACCGGACAAAGGGAATTGCATACGGGATTAACCGAATTCTTGACATCGTGGTTCAACCGATAAAATATCTTCGTGGAATATATAGGAACCAATATGGGCATCCAGGTCCTGCTATTGTTTAATGACCGGAGATGTGTCTTGGTCATGACTACATGATTCCCGAACCCGCAGGGTCCCACACGCTGAACGTTTGTTCGATGCTAGAGTAGTATTGGGATATTTGATGATTGGTAACCGAATGTTGTTCGGAGTCCCGGATGAGATCCCGGACGTCACGAGCAGTCTCGATTGGTTGAGAGGTAAAGATTTATATATGGGAAGTCATATTTTAGTTTCTGGAAAAAGGTGCAGTTTTTTCGGTATTGTACCGGGAACTTCCAAAAGGTTCCAGAGGATTCCGGAGGGGTCTGGAAGTCCAAAAGTGGGTCCACCACGTCCCAAGGGTTGGCATGGGCTAAGGGGAGGTGCCCTAGTCTGATTGGGCTGGGCGCACCAAGTCCTCAAAACCCATGCGGCTAGGGAAGGGAAAAAGGGGAGTCCTAGTAGGAATAGGATTGGACCCGGAGTCATCCTCTCCCCCTTTGGCGCCAACTCCTATTAGGATTAGGGTTGGACTCCCGGCCCTCTCACACATATAAATATTGGGGAGGGGGCTGATACGTCCATTTTGCATCATGTTTTCTTACTGTTATTTATAATGTTTTTATCCATAATAATGCTTTTTGGAGTAATTCTAATGCCTTTTCTATCATAATTTGCAAGGTATACACCAAGAGGGAGAATTTTGGCAGCTGGAAATCTGGACCTGAAAAAGCTACGTCAGACTACCTATTTTGCACAACTCCAAACAAGGTGAAACTTCACGGGGATTTTTACGGAATAAATAGAATTACTGGAATGAATAACTACCAAAGGGGGGCCACCAGAGGGGCACAACTGTAACGCCCCGAGACCGACGCTTCAGAAGCCTTCCAGTTATTTCGTTGCTGCTGTGTGTTTTATTTGTTTGTTGCATTCATCATCGCATCATTCGCATTGCATTGGCACTCTGTTGCCATCATTGTTTTCAAACTTGCATCCGCCCGTAGTTGCCGCGTCCCCCCTTTCTTTCGTTGACCATTCCAAGACCAGCTGTGTTTTCGGTTCCCTCTTGTCAAACCACCTAACCTCTCTCAGACCCCTTCGCGTGCGTGTCCGAAACCTCCCCCGAACTAAACCCGCTCTATTGTTACGAATGGATCCGGATCATCTCCAAACATCTATAAAATATCTGCGTTTCTCCATTGGACTCTCCTAAGCTATTTATTCTCGACCATCCGATTGCGACCGGAGGGATGATATACCCCCTAAGTTAAACCCACTTACTATATATATCTAGTCAAACCGCCTAATTTCTAGGGATCCTACCCTAGAGCCGCCGCCACTCTCTCTCGGGATCCCCCCAGATCCGATCCATCCAATCCCACCAATCCCACCAACCAGCACAACCATCGCCCTCCTTGTTCGTCCACGACCCCGAGCCACTTCTCCTGCCGGCGACCAAAACTAGCAGGAACTGCTCGCCGTGCCCCTCCTGGTTCCTTTCTCTCCCTTCTCTGGTTCCTCCCTCCGCTAAGCTGGCTCTCTCTTCCCTCACCCCAAGCTCCCTTGTCTCTGTGCCTACAGGAGCTCCGCCGCCGCACCATCTTCAGGCGCTCGAGCCCGAGCTCGCCCGCGCCACGTCTTCCTCCTCATCGCGCGGATCCAGGAACTGCTCGCCGCCCAGCCGCATCGCCCTGTTGTTGCGCCTGCATCGCCAGGAGCCGCTCGCCGTCGTTCTTCATCCCGCAGCACCCGAGCCCGTGTGCCATGCTCCTCCCCTCCGCCATGGATGCCCGTGCTCTACCCCGAGTCCACCACCGCTGCCTTTTCGCGTTAGATCCGGCCGGTGACCGCGGGATCTCGCCACCTCCGCCATGGACCACCCATCCCCAGACCTCCTCCGTGCCGCCTTGCCTCAGCCACGCCCCGTCGTCGCGCCTTTCGCCAAGTCCCTGCCGCTGCTCTGCTCTCTGTCGAGCAGAGAACGAGCACCTCGACCCGTGCCTCGCTCGCCCGCCCGCTCGCGTTGACCGCGCCACCAGCGCGCGTGGCCAGCCTCCAGATCCGCGCGAGCAGCCCAGCTACCCAGTGCCTCCCCAAGGCCCAGCCTGCGCCCCGCGGCCTGCCAGCGCCCTCCTCCACCGATCTGGGCCTAGCCCAGCTAGGTGAGCAGCCCAACGCCCAACAGTTTCAGCCCAGTAGTGTTTTTTTCCAGTCTCTGTGAATTTGTCTATTTATCCAGTGTTTATAGATTTACAAAAAACCCCCTGAAGTTCATGCATTAATAACTCATTAACCGTGCATCGGATTAAAATGATTCAAACATGTAAAATGCTTAGAATTTTGTGTAGATTAATAATATGCCATTTTCATCCATGTTTAAAATGTTTAAATTGTTGTTTGCATTAATTTGCTTAAATGCCATGCTAAAATGATTTATTTCATAACTAAATAACTGTAGCTCCAATTTTAATAAACTTTATATGTAAATGGGGGTGGAAAAATGCCTAGTTTAACATGGTGGACTTTATTTTCCTGTTTAACAACCTTAAAATATGTTTATAAGGCAGAACAGTAGAAAATCCAATATATGCATATGAGAATTTACCGGAATTGTTGTTTGTTACTTCCGGCCTCATTTAAACTTGCCTAAATAGTTAGATTACTAATGTTCCACCTCTTGCCATGTTTAACAACATTTAATATTGTTGTGTACCTAAACGAGAGCAAACTAAATAACTCGAATGTGGTGTTTCGTCAATATGCAACTCGTTGCATATTGAGCTCCACTTAATTTGTAGTATTGTTTGTTGCACTTTGGCATGCCATGCTCTTTAAATCGGACATGCATCATACTTGTTTGTGCATCATGCCATGTTTATGCTTGTGCATTTACCATGTTGTTTGTTTCTTTCCGGCGTTGCTTCTTAGTTCCGGTAACGTTGCGTTTGTGAGGATTCGTTCGACTATGTTGGTTTGTCTTCTTCATGGACTCGTTCTTCTTCCTAGCGGGATTTCAGGCAAGATGACCGCTACCCTGGATCTCACTACTAACATTGCTATGCTAGTTGCTTCGTTCTATCGCTATGTTGCGCTTCCTATCACTTGTTCTTCAAGCCTTCCCAAATTGCCATGTCAGCCTCTAACCTTTTTCCCTTCCTAGCAAACCGTTGTTTGGCTATGTTACCACTTTTGCTCAGCCCCTCTTATAGCGTTGCTAGTTGCAGGTGAAGTTGAAGATTGCTCCATGGTGGACAGGATTTTGTTGGGATATCACAATATCTCTTATATTATTAATGCATCTATATACTTGGTAAAGGGTGGAAGACTCGGCCTTATGCCTGGTGTTTTGTTCCACTCTTGCCACCCTAGTTTCTGTCATACCGGTGTTATGTTCCCGGATTTTGCGTTCCTTACGCGGTTGGGTGATTTATGGGACCCCCTTGACAGTTTGCTTTGAATAAAACTCCTCCAGCAAGGCCCAACATTGGTTTTACCATTTGCCTCACCTAGCCCTTTTTCCCTTGGGTTTCAGGAGCCCGAGGGTCATCTATATTTTAGCCCCCCGGGCCAATGCTTGTCTAAGTGTTGGTCCAAACCGAGCGATATCCGGCGCCCCCTGGGCAACCAGGGTCTATGCCAACCCGTCGTCTTGCTCATCCGGTGTGCCCTGAGAACAAGATATGTGCAGCTCATATCGGGATTTGTCGGCACATCCGAGCGGCTTTGCTGGTCTTGTTTTACCATTGTCGAAATGTCTTGTAAACCAGGATTCCGAGTGTGATCGGGTCTTCCTAGGAGAAGGTATATCCTTCGTTGATCGCGAGAGCTTATCATGGGCTAAATTGGGACACCCCTACAGGTTATAAACTTTCGAAAGACGTGCCTGCGGTTATAGGCAGATGGGAATTTGTTAATGTCCGGTTGTAGATAACTTGACACCAGATCTGAATTTATTCTCGACCGTCCGATTACGATCGGAGGGACGATATACCCCCTAAGTTAAACCCACTTACTATATATATCTAGTCAAACCGCCTAATTTCTAGGGATCCTACCCTAGCGCCGCCGCCACTCTCTCTCGGGATCACCCCAGATCCGATCCATCCAATCCCACCAACCAGCACAACCATCGCCCTCCTCGTTCGTCCACGACCCCGAGCCACTTCTCCTGCCGGCAACCAGAACCAGCAGGAACTGCTCGCCGTGCCCTTCCTGGTTCCTTTCTCTCCCTTCTCTGGTTCCTCCCTCCGCTAAGCTGGCTCTCTCTTCCCTCACCCCAAGCTCCCTTGTCTCTGTGCCTATAGGAGCTCCGCCGCCGCGCCATCTGCAGACGCTCGAGCCCGAGCTCGCCTGCGCGACGTCTTCCTCCTCGTCGCGCGGATCCAGGAACTGCTCGCCGCCCAGCCGCATCGCCCTGTTGCCGCGCCTGCATCGCCAGGAGCCGATCGCCGTCGTTCTTCATCCCGCAGCACCCGAGCCCCTGTGACATGCTCCTCCCCTCCGCCATGGATGCCCGTGCTCTACCCCGAGTCCACCACCGCTGACGTTTCGCGTCAGATCCGGCCGGTGAACGCGGGATCTCGCCGCCTCCACCATGGACCACCCATCCCCAGACCTCCTCCGCGCTCCTTGCCTCAGCCGCGCCCCGTCGTCGCGCCTTTCGCCAAGTCCCTGCCGCTGCGCTGCTCTCTGTCGAGCAAAGGACGAGCACCTCGACCCGTGCCTCGCTCACCCGCCCGCTCGCGTTGATCGCGCCACCAGCGCGCATGGCCAGCCTCCAGATCCGCGCCAGCAACCCAGCTGCCCAGCGCCTCCCCAAGGCCCAGCCTACGCCCCGCGGCCTGCCAGCGCCCTCCTCCATCGATTTGGGCCTAGCCCAGCTAGGTGAGCAGCCCAGCGCCCAACAGTTTCAGCCCAGTAGTGTTTTTTTCCAGTCTCTTCGAATTTGTCTATTTATCCAGTGTTTACAGATTTACAGAAAAAACCCTGAAGTTCATGCATTAATAACTCATTAATCGTGCATCGGATTAAAATGATTCAAACATGTAAAATGCTTAGAATTTTGTGTAGATTAATAATATGCCATTTTCATCCATGTTTAAAATGTTTAAATTGCTGTTTGCATTAATTTGCTTAAATGCCATGCTAAAATGATTTATTTCATAACTAAATAACTGTAGCTCCAATTTTAATAAACTTTATATGTAAATGGGATGGAAAAATGCCTAGTTTAACATGGTGGACTTTATTTTCCTGTTTAACAACCTTAAAATATGTTTATAAGGCAGAACAGTAGCAAATCCAATATATGCATATGAGAATTTACCGGAATTGTTGTTTGTTACTTCCAGCCTCATTTAAACTTGCCTAAATAGTTAGATTACTAATGTTCCACCTCTTGCCATGTTTAACAACATTTAATATTGTTGTGTACCTAAACGAGAGCAAACTAAATAACTCGAATGTGGTGTTTCATCAATATGCAACTCGTTGCATATTGAGCTCCACTTAATTTGTAGTATTGTTTGTTGCACTTTGGCATGCCATGCTCTTTAAATCGGACATGCATCATACTTGTTTGTGCATCATGCCATGTTTATGCTTGTGCATTTACCATGTTGTTTGTTTCTTTCCGGTGTTGCTTCTTAGTTCCGGTAACGTTGCGTTTGTGAGGATTCGTTCGACTACGTTGGTTTGTCTTCTTCATGGACTCGTTCTTCTTCCTAGCGGGATTTTAGGCAAGATGACCGCTACCCTGGATCTCACTACTATCATTGCTATGCTAGTTGCTTCGTTCTATCGCTATGCTGCGCTTCCTATCACTTGTTCTTCAAGCCTTCCCAAATTGCCATGTCAGCCTCTAACCTTTTTCCCTTCCTAGCAAACCGTTGTTTGGCTATGTTACCGCTTTTGTTCAGCCCCTCTTATAGCGTTGCTAGTTGCAGGTGAAGTTGAAGTTTGCTCCATGGTGGACATGATTTTGTTGGGATATCACAATATCTCTTATATTATTAATGCATCTATATACTTGGTAAAGGGTGGAAGACTCGGCCTTATGCCTGGTGTTTTGTTCCACTCTTGCCGCCCTAGTTTCTGTCATACCGGTGTTATGTTCCCGGATTTTGTGTTCCTTACGCGGTTGGGTGATTTATGGGACCCCCTTGACAGTTCGCTTTGAATAAAACTCCTCCAGCAAGGCCCAACATTGGTTTTACCATTTGCCTCACCTAGCCCTTTTTCCCTTGGGTTTCCGGAGCCCGAGGGTCATCTTTATTTTAGCCCCCAGGCCAATGCTTGTCTAAGTGTTGGTCCAAGCCGAGCGATGTCCGGCGCCCCCTGGGCAACCAGGGTCTATGCCAACCAGTCGTCTTGCTCATCCGGTGTGCCCTGTGAACGAGATATGTGCAGCTCCTATCGGGATTTGTCGGCACATCCGGGCGGCTTTGCTGGTCTTGTTTTACCATTGTCGAAATGTCTTGTAAACCGGGATTCCGAGTCTGATCGGGTCTTCTTGGGAGAAGGTATATCCCTTCGTTGATCGCGAGAGATTATCATGGGCTAAGTTGGGACACCCCTACAGGGTATAAACTTTTGAAAGCCGTGCCTGCGGTTATAGGCAGATGGGAATTTGTTAATGTCCGGTTGTAGATAACTTGACACCAGATCTGAATTAAAACGCATCAACCGCGTGTGTAGCCGTGATGGTCTCTTTTCGGCGGAGTCCGGGAAGTGAACACGGTTTTGGGTTATGTTTGACGTAAGTAGGAGTTCAGGATCACTTCTTGATCATTGCTAGCTTCACGACCGTTCCTTTGCTTCTCTTCTCGCTCTTATTTGCGTATGTTAGCCACCATATATGCTTAGTCGCTGCTGCAACCTTACTACTTTACCCCTTCCTTTCCCTTTAAGCTTTGCTAGTCTTGATACCCATGGTAATGGGATTGCTGAGTCCTCGTGGCTCACAGATTACTACAACAACAGTTGCAGGTACAGGTTATGCGATGATCATGATGCAAGAGCGATGTTTGCTTGTCTTGGAGTTCTTCTTCTGCTTCTTCTTCGATCAGGGGATAGGTTCTAGGTCGGCAGCCTGGGCTAGCAGGGTGGATGTCGTTTGAGTTTCTGTTTGTGTTTCATCCGTAGTCGGATGATGTTCTTATGTATGATGTATTGTTGTATTCGTGTGGCATTGTATGCCTTATGTATGTATCCCCATCTATTATGTAATGTTGATGTAATGATATCCACCTTGCAAAAGCGTTTCAATATGCGGTTCTATCCTTGGTGGGACCTTCGAGTCTCTTTAGGATAGTATCGCATATTGGGCGTGACAAGTTGGTAATCAGAGCCTCGACCGACCATAGGAGCCCCCTTGATTGTTGGCCGTTGTTGAGTCTAGAAGAAAACTATTTTGAGTCTTAGGATTATATATATCGGAGAGTAGGATTTATTTTTACTCCTCAGCCCCCTTCGTCGCTCTAGTGAGGACTCCTGACATAGATGTTTTGTCTTTCCTCTCCTCAAATTTCACTAAATTTTTTTGAGGATCACGCGGGTATCTTGGAATCGTTCCGATGGTTTTGTGACGAGAACATTGTTCTTGGTGCCTCCTATCTATTATGTGGCATTGACCCGGGGAGTTGAGCTCCGAGGTGTTGTCGTCACAATTTTATCGTTGCAGTTCTGGAATACCTGAGTTTTGCCGACATCAAAAATCTCTTTTATGCAGTTGTTGGTGAGATAACCTTGACGTCACCCAGTACTGGGGAGTTCGGGAGTATTGCCATAACTCGTATAACAGATGCTTTTCGAAGGTTGAGGTACATGATTTCCGAAGGTTTCTTGGTTATGTGTTGACGGATGGATACAACTTGGATGTAGGT
The DNA here is from genome assembly GCF_002162155.2 of Triticum dicoccoides. Lineage (NCBI taxonomy): Eukaryota > Viridiplantae > Streptophyta > Magnoliopsida > Poales > Poaceae > Triticum > Triticum dicoccoides. The sequence continues at coordinate 258,140,409 of NC_041383.1, forward strand.
ATTGTTAGTTTGGGTGAGATATATTGCTTCCCCTGTATCCCCAACACCAGATTGCATAACCAGAAAGTTTCGGGAGTTTATAGGTGGGAATTCAAGTAGCTCCTAGAATATCTTACCGACAGATGCATGATATGGGATTGGGTAAATCTCTATCATATGTATTTGTTCCGGCTTATTCTGCAAGCCAAATCCTTTGTTTTATTTTATTTGTGGTATTCGAGTTGCTTCGAAGTCAAGTGTTGATTCCATACCTTTCAAGCGGTGTTCTCATATTTCTATGGGAGTACTAATCCTTTTGATCATCGAGATTGTCATGTCAATTCTTTCCAACCGGTGTGCTTCTCTTCAGGTGGATCCGATCATTTCAACATTCGCGAGATCAATTCTAAGTTTTCTCAACGGTATCGGTTTCATCCGTCCCCAAGTTGCCTTTGTTTTCCCGCCCTCCCACCCTTTTACTTCAAGGACTCAGATTTCTTAATCATGTATCCTTTTATTTGGGATAAGTCTCTTCACTCTTTTCAATCAATGTTCTGATCTGGTGATCCCTCGTGAAGATGCTCACGAGCTTCAAGTTCATCATTCTTCATTCTCGTATTCTTTTCCGGTGGATTAATTTCAAGTTTCGATGTTGATCATATCTCTTCCTTTTGGTTCACACATCTTCGCATGTGAATTTCTTATCCAAGGCTCTCTTATTTATTCAACTTGCCCAGTTCATATCCGGAGTGCTCAAGATATCTCAGAAGATTTGTGTTTCCATTCTTAATCCGTTCAAGCTATCTGGAGGTTGTTATCCCATTCAAGCCATTTAATTCAACCGGTGCATTTTTTTAAATCGTTCAACGGTGTTTCCTTTTGAGTGGGCCCTAACCCACAGGTCTTTTCCCAGGATCTTACCTGACTCTTCTAATTTTCCTGGAGCTTCTAATATTCTTTTCCAAGTTTGACGTAAGAATGAATTTCATCAGTCAGATGTTTTCCAAGATCGATTTCAAATTATTTTTCATTGTTGGCTCAACCCCTTTGTTTTTCATTCTCCCGGAGTATCTCCAAAAATTCAGGGTGGTTCTCGTCATCATTCTCAACATGTGAAGACCGAAGAAGTGTTTCCTCTAAATCTTGGTCAATTCTCTTGAAGATTCATGGTTCTAGCTTCATGCCATCCTCATAATTGTTTTCGATTGTGAGAATTCTTTTCACCCATCCGGAGCATTTCGTGAGTTGTTTCCATTTCTTTCCTCCGAAGGCCATCATGTCATAATTTTTCATTCTCAGCGTGTAGCTATCATTCTCCAAATCTTACCGGTGAATCGTTCTAATATCCTCTAATCAGTTCATGATCTCTTCGTTCTCATGTATCTAAATCGCCTCAAGTATCTTCATTCGTTTTCCAATTCTTCCCGGTGAATTGTGCCTTTGCTATGTTCATTTTCAGTTCTTAAGGTGGTCCGTCCAACATCCCTCTTCCATTGTTATCATACCAATTCATTCGCTCTTCCCAAATCCAATGGGTGGTTCCATCAATACCTTCTCAAGTTTGCACTGTATCGCTCTTAATCCTTTCTACGATAATAAGTAGTATGCCAAATCCGTTGCTTGTCATCAATTTAAATTGGTGAAGGATAGGCATAACGTAATTCTTATTATTGTTTCATCCAAGTAATCTAGTTTCTTCTTTCCGGAGTTGTTCATCATGTCACATTTCCCGGTTCGATATGTTTCATCTTTTCATTTACGGAGTTCCAAGTTTTCTCAGTTATATCGTCGCAAAGCTCCATCTAAATCATCGCAAGGCTTCACCTTGTGTTTTCAACTTCTCTTTCTTTCTATCATCCTTTCATTACCGGAGTTCTTCATGGAGGCTCTACATGGTGGTTCGTGAAGGATTCCTTTCATTCTCATTTTGTTCTTCAAGACTTCTATCGAAGTTATGATCCGCCAAGCTATACTCTAAAATAAACATGGTGCTCAACACATGTTTTGATTTGAGGCGTTCAAGCATTCTTCATCTTGCATTCCAAAGTGCAATTCTTTGTACCTTATCTTTTGAGGTGGTGTTATGTCACTCTTGACAATTTCCTTCATGTTTCATGATTCATATGTTGTCAAGAATGAGATATTTTAAATCCATCATTTTCTCTTCGTTCAGGAGATCGTTTCAACCTATTAATCCCTCCATTGGAGTTATCTTGTGTCATATTTCACCTAAAGCCTTCCATTGGGAATGTTGCTATTTGTGGTGCTTATCAATGATCCAAGTTATCTCTTTATCATCTTTGTGGAAGAAGTGTTCATCTCTTCGTCGATCTAAAGCAAGCAGTTGTTTCCTTTAGTGGTCGGTGGTCACCTCATAATGTTGAGATGTTTCCATAAGCCCACTACAAACTTATTCTTTTCATTGTTGGTCTTCCAACAACTTTGTTCTAACCTTCTTTCAAGGATGCTTTCCAAATTTAATTGTGGTAGGAGTTGTCATTTCCTTCTCCGTTCCCTTTATCACAACGATCTAGCTTCTATTCTTTCATTTCAGAGTCATTGTGATGCTGCGCTCTTCACCCATCACCTCGTTTTGTCAAGATCATGTTCTTTTCATGCTTATCCATTTAACCGGCGTGTCGTGTTTTCATTCGAGTTCTCTCATCTTATCAAGTTTTGCCTCCTTCCTCAACCTGAGTGCTGTCTGAAATCCTTCTTACCCATTGTGCCATTCTTTCAATAGTTCCGGAGGCAGTGTGTTGTTGATTTCATCAAGTATCATCCCATCTTCTCAAGTTCATGTTCTTTTCCTTCCATGTTCAACCAGAGTCCTGCCCGAATTCTTCCTCTCTCATCTTGTTTTAACCGGAGTGGTTTCAACCTCTATCTTGTCCATTAAACTCTTGATTCATGTCTTTGCAACCTTCAAGTTATAGTAATGTTCCTTGTTCCTCTTTTCTAACGGATTGTTGCAATCTCATTCATCTCTGTTGTACTCTTTCTTATAAATTGCTCAACCTCTCAAGGTTCGTGGTTTCACTCGTTCGTCAAAGAAGCAACTTAGTTTTACCTCTTCTCTTCCTCTTCCATTTCTCTCCGGTGCCATCCTAGATCTCGGGACGAGATCCTCTTGTAGTGGTGGAGTGTTGTAACGCCCCGAGACCGACGCTTCAGAAGCCTTCCAGTTATTTCGTTGCTGCTGTGTGTTTTATTTGTTTGTTGCATTCATCATCACATCATTCGCATTGCATTGGCACTCTGTTGCCATCATTGTTTTCAAACTTGCATCCGCTCATAGTTGCCGCATCCCCCCTTCTTTCGTTGACCGTTCCGAGACCAGCTGTGTTTTTGGTTCCCTCTTGTCAAACCACCTAACCTCTCTCAGACCCCCTCGCGTGCGTGTCCGAAACCTCCCCCGAACCCGACCCGCTCTGTTGTTACGAATGGATCCGGATCATCTCCAAACATCTATAAAATATCTGCGTTTCTCCATTGGACTCTCCTAAGCTATTTATTCTCGACCGTCCGATTACAAATCGGAGGGACGATATACCCCCTAAGTTAAACCCACTTACTATATATATCTAGTCAAACCGCCTAATTTCTAGGGATCCTACCCTAGCGCCGCCGCCACTCTCTCTCGGGATCCCCCCAGATCCGATCCATCCAATCCCACCAACCAGCGCAACCATCGCCCTCCTCGTTCGTCCACGACCCTGAGCCACTTCTCCTGCCGGCAACCAAAACCACCAGGAACTGCTCGCCGTGCCCCTCCTGGTTCCTTTCTCTCCCTTCTCTGGTTCCTCCCTCCGCTAAGCTGGCTCTCTCTTCCCTCACCCCAAGCTCCCTTGTCTCTGTGCCTACAGGAGCTCCGCCGCCGCGCGATCTTCAGGCGCTCGAGCCCGAGCTCGCCTGCGCCACGTCTTCCTCCTCGTCGCGCGGATCCAGGAACTGCTCGCCGCCCAGCCGCATCGCCCTGTTGCCGCGCCTGCATCGCCAGGAGCCGCTCGCCGTCGTTCTTCATCCCGCAGCACCCGAGCCCCTATGACATGCTCCTCCCCTCCGCCATGGATGCCCGTGCTCTACCCCGAGTCCACCACCGCTGCCGTTTTGCGTCAGATCCGGCCGGTGACCGCGGGATCTCGCCGCCTCCACCATGGACCACCCATCCCCAGACCTCCTCCGCGCCGCCTTGCCTTAGCCGCGCCCTGTTGTCGCGCCTTTCGCCAAGTCCCTGCCGCTGCGCTGCTCTCTGTCGAGCAGAGGACGAGCACCTCAACCCGTGCCTCACTCACCCGCCCGCTCGCGTAGATCGCGCCACCAGCGCGCATGGCCAGCCTCCAGATCCGCGCTAGCAGCCCAGCTACCCAGCGCCTCCCCAAGGCCCAGCCTACGCCCCGCGGCCTGCCAGCGCCCTCCTCCATCGATCTAGGCCTAGCCCAGCTAGGTGAGCAGCCCAGCACCCAATAGTTTCAGCCCAGTAGTGTTTTTTTCCAGTCTCTGCGAATTTGTCTATTTATCCAGTGTTTACAGATTTACAGAAAAAACCCTGAAGTTCATGCATTAATAACTCATTAATCGTGCATCGGATTAAAATGATTCAAACATGTAAAATGCTTAGAATTTTGTGTAGATTAATAATATGCCATTTTCATCCATGTTTAAAATGTTTAAATTTTTGTTTGCATTAATTTTCTTAAATGCCATGCTAAAATGATTTTTTCATAACTAAATAACTGTAGCTCCAATTTTAATAAACTTTATATGTAAATGGGGTGGAAAAATGCCTAGTTTAACATGGTGGACTTTATTTTCCTGTTTAACAACCTTAAAATATGTTTATAAGGCAGAACAGTAGCAAATCCAATATATGCATATGAGAATTTACCGGAATTGTTGTTTGTTACTTCCAGCCTCATTTAAACTTGCCTAAATAGTTAGATTACTAATGTTCCACCTCTTGCCATGTTTAACAACATTTAATATTGTTGTGTACCTAAACGAGAGCAAACTAAATAACTCGAATGTGGTGTTTCATCAATATGCAACGCGTTGCATATTGAGCTCCACTTAATTTGTAGTATTGTTTGTTGCACTTTGGCATGCTATGCTCTTTAAATCGGACATGCATAATACTTGTTTGTGCATCATGCCATGTTTATGCTTGTGCATTTACCATGTTGTTTGTTTCTTTCCGGTGTTGCTTCTTAGTTCCGGTAACGTTGCGTTTGTGAGGATTCGTTCGACTACGTTGGTTTGTCTTCTTCATGGACTCGTTCTTCTTCCTAGCGGGATTTTAGGCAAGATGACCGCTACCCTGGATCTCACTACTATCATTGCTATGCTAGTTGCTTCGTTCTATCGCTATGCTGCGCTTCCTATCACTTGTTCTTCAAGCCTTCCCAAATTGCCATGTCAGCCTCTAACCTTTTTCCCTTCCTAGCAAACCGTTGTTTGGCTATGTTACCGCTTTTGCTCAGCCCCTCTTATAGCGTTGCTAGTTGCAGGTGAAGTTGAAGATTGCTCCATGGTGGACAGGATTTTGTTGGGATATCACAATATCTCTTATATTATTAATGCATCTATATACTTGGTAAAGGGTGGAAGACTCGGCCTTATGCCTGGTGTTTTGTTCCACTCTTGCCGCCCTAGTTTCCGTCATACCGGTGTTATGTTCCCGGATTTTGCGTTCCTTACGCGGTTGGGTGATTTATGGGACCCCCTTGACAGTTTGCTTTGAATAAAACTCCTCCAGCAAGGCCCAACATTGGTTTTACCATTTGCCTCACCTAGCCCTTTTTCCCTTGGGTTTCCGGAGCCCGAGGGTCATCTTTATTTTAGCCCCCCGGGCCAATGCTTGTCTAAGTGTTGGTCCAAACCGAGCGATGTTCGGCGCCCCCTGGGCAACCAGGGTCTATGCCAACCCGTCGTCTTGCTCATCCGGTGTGCCCTGAGAACAAGATATGTGCAGCTCATATCGGGATTTGTCGGCACATCCGAGCGGCTTTGCTGGTCTTGTTTTACCATTGTCGAAATGTCTTGTAAACCAGGATTCCGAGTGTGATCGGGTCTTCCTGGGAGAAGGTATATCCTTCGTTGATCGCGAGAGATTATCATGGGCTAAGTTGGGGCACCCCTACAGGGTATAAACTTTCGAAAGACGTGCCTGCGGTTATTGGCAGATGGGAATTTGTTAATGTCCGGTTGTAGATAACTTGACACCAGATCTGAATTAAAACGCATCAACTGCGTGTGTAGCCGTGATGGTCTCTTTTCGGTGGAGTCCGGGAAGTGAACACGGTTTTGGGTTATGTTTGACATAAGTAGGAGTTCAGGATCACTTCTTGATCATTGCTAGCTTCAAGACCGTTCCTTTGCTTCTCTTCTCGCTCTTATTTGCGTATGTTAGCCACCATATATGCTTAGTCGCTGCTGCAACCTTACTACTTTACCCCTTCCTTTCCCTTTAAGCTTTGCTAGTCTTGATACCCATGGTAATGGGATTGCTGAGTCCTCGTGGCTCACAGATTACTACAACAACAGTTGCAGGTACAGGTTATGCGATGATCATGACATGAGAGCAATGTTTGCTTGTCTTGGAGTTCTTCTTCTGCTTCTTCTTTGATCAGGGGATAGGTTCCAGGTCGGTAGCCTGGGCTAGCAGGGTGGATGTCGTTTGAGTTTCTGTTTGTGTTTCATCCGTAGTCGGATGATGTTCTTATGTATGATGTATTGTTGTATTCGTGTGGCATTGTATGCCTTATGTATGTATCCCCATCTATTATGTAATGTTGATGTAATGATATCCACCTTGCAAAAGTGTTTCAATATGCGGTTCTATCCTTGGTGGGACCTTCGAGTCTCTTTAGGATAGTATCGCATATTGGGCGTGACAACAACCCACCTGGGCGCGACAGGCCACCCTGGCGCGCCCGGGGGGGTTGTGGCCTCCTCAGTCCATCTCCGGTGCCCATCTTCTGGTATATAGGTCGTTTTGACCTGCAAAAAAATAATAAGAGGAGGACTGTCGGGATGAAGCGCCGCCGCGTCGAGGTGGAACTTGAGCAGGAGCACTTTTGCCCTCCGGCGGAGCGATTCCGCCAGGGGAACTCCCCTCCCGGAGGGGGAAATCATCATCATCATCATCATCATCATCACCAACAACTCTCCCATCTTGGGGAGGGCAATGTCCATCAACATCTTCAACAACACCATCTCATCTCAAACCCTAGTTCATCTCTTGTGTTCAATCTTGTTACCAGAACTATAGATTGGTGCTTGTGGGTGACTAGTAGTGTTGATTACATCTTGTAGTTGATTAGTATGTAGTTTATTTGGTGGAAGATTATATGTTCATATCCAATATGCTATTTAATACTCCACTGATCATGAGCATGTTTATCATTTGTGAGTAGTCACTTTTGTTCTTGAGGTCACGTGAGAAATCATGTTGCAAGTAATCATGTGAACTTGATATGTGTTCGATATTTTTATAGTATGTATGTTGTGATTCCCTTATTGGTGTCATGTGAACGTCGACTACATGACACTTCACCATATTTGGGCCTAAGGGAATGCATTGTGGAGTAGCAATTAGATGGTGGGTTGCAAGAGTGACAAAAACTTAAACCCCAGTTTATGCGCTATTCCGTAAGGGACCGATTGGATCCCAAAATTTAATGCTATGGTTAGAATTTATTCTTAATAATTTTCTCGTAGTTGCGGATGCTTGCGGGAGGGTTAATAATAGGTAGGAGGTTTGTTCAAGTAAGAAGAACACCTAATCGCCGGTCCACCCACATATCAAATTATCAAAGTAGCGAACACAAATCGAACCAACATGATGAAAACGACTAGATGAAATTCCCGTGTACCCTCAAGAATGCTTTGCTTATCATAAGAGGCTATTTTGGCCTGTCCTTTGCTTCAAAAGGGTTGGGCTACCTTGCTGCACTTTTGTTACTACTATCAATACTTGCTCCTTACAAATTATCTTGCTATCAAACTACTCCACTACTTACAATTTCAGCACTTGCAGACATTACCTTACTGAAAACTACTTGTCATTTCCTTCTGCTCCTCGTTGGGTTCGACACTCTTACTTATCGAAAAGATCTACAATTGTCCCCTATACTTGTGGGTCATCAAGGCTATTTTCTAGCACCATTGCGGGGGAGTGAAGCGCCTTTGGTAAGTGGAATTTGGTAAGGAAACATTTATATAGTGTGCTGAAATTTATTGTCACTTGTTACTATGGAAAACAATCTTGTGAGGGGTTTGTTCGGGGTATCTTCACCTCATCTGGAACCACAATTAATTACCCCTCAACCTACTGCACCTACTGAAAATATCGGATATGAAATTCCTTCGGGTATGATAGAACAACTGCTAGCTAATCCTTATGCAGGAGATGGAACCGAACATCCTGATATGCACTTGATATATGTAGAAAAAATTTGTGGATTGTTTGAGCTTGCAGGTTTACCCAGGGATCAAGTTATGAAAAAGGTTTTCCCTTTATCTTTGAAGGGAAAAGCATTGGCATGGTATAAGATATGCGATGATATTGGATCATGGAATTGGAATCGTTTGAAATTGGAGTTCCACCAAAACAATTATCCTATGCATCTAGTTCATCGTGATTGGAGAAAGTATCGCTCTAGCTTGGGGGAGGCTTAATTCAGTGTTATATTCATGCCCCAATCATGAGCTCTCAAGAGAAATTATTATCCAAAAATTTTATGCTCGGATTTCTCGTAATGATCAAACCATGCTTGATACTTCTTGTGCTGGTTCTTTTATGAAGAAGACTATTGAATTCTGGTGGGATCTTTTGGAAAGAATTAAACGCAACTCTAAAGATTGGGAACTCGATGAAGGTAAAGAGTTAGGTATTAAAATAAAATATGATTGTGTTAAATCCTTTATGGATACCGATGCTTTTCAAACGTTTAGCACTAAATATGGACTTGACTCTAAGATAGTAGCCACCTTTTGTGAATAATTTGCTACTCATGTTGAACTCCCTAAAGAGAAGTGGTTTAAATATCACCCACCTATTAAATAATAAATTAAAGAACCGGTACTAGTTAAAGAAGAAACTATACTTTACAATGTTGATCCAGTTGTCCCTTCTGCTTATATTGAGAAACCACCTTTCCCTGTTAGGATAAAGAAGCATGCTAAAGTTTCAACCATGGTTAACAAAAGCTTCGGTAGAAGTAGAACACCTAAACCTGATGAACAAATTAAAGTTTAACTTAGTATTGCTATGGTTAAAGATCTCCTAGAAGAAGACATAGATGGGCATGTTATTTACTTCTATGAAGAAGCTGCTAGAATTGCCAAACCCGATAAAAAGGATAAACATAGGCCTTGTTGGCATGCCTGTCATCTCAGTTAAAATAGGAGATTACTGTTATCATGGTTTATGTGACATGGGGCTAGTGTGAGTGCTATTCCTTACACTTTATATCAAGAAATTATGAAAGATATAGCACCTGCAGAGTTAGAAGACATAGATGTTACTATTAAACTTGCTAATAGAGACACCATATCACCTTTTGGGATTATTATAGATGTTGAAGTCTTGTGTGGGAAAACAAAATACCCTACTGATTTTCTTGTTCTTGGTTCCCCACAAGATGACTTTTGTCCCATTATCTTTGATAGACCTTTCTTGAATACAGTTAATTCTAAGATAGATTGTAAGAAACAAACTGTTGATGTTAGCTTTGGTGATGAGTCTCATGAGTTTAATTTTTCCAAGTTTAGTAGAAATCTTCATGAAAAAGAATTGCCTAGTAAGGATGAATTAATTGGTCTTGCTTCTATTGTTGTTCCACCTACTGATCCTTTAGAAAAATATTTGCTAGACCATGAAAATGATTTACATATGCATGAAAGAAATGAAATAGATAAAATTTTCTTTGAACAACGTCCTCTGCTCAATCACAATTTGCCTATTGAAGCTGTAGGAGGTCCTCCTCCACCTAAAGGTGATCATGTGTTTGAATTAAAACAATTGCCAGACACTTTGAAATATGCCTATCTAGATGAAAAGAAGATATATCCTGTTATTATTAGTGATAACCTTTCAGAACATGAAGAAGAAAGATTATTGAAAGTTCTAAGGAAGCACCGGGCTGCTATTGGATATACTCTTGATGATTTAAAGGGCACTAGTCCCACTCTATGTCAGCACAAAATTAATATGGAACCTGATGCTAAACCCGTTGTTGATCACCAATGTTAGTTGAATCCAAAAATGAAGGAAGTGGTAAGAACGGAAATCTTAAAACTTCTGGAAGCAGGTATAATCTATCCTATAGCTGATAGTAGATGGGTAAGTCCTGTTCATTGTGTTCCTAAGAAAGGAGGTATTACTGTTGTCCCTAATGATAAGAATGAACTTATTCCACAAAGAACTATTACAGGCTATATAACGGCAATTGATTTTAGAAAATTAAATAAAGCAACTAGAAAAGATCATCACCCTTTGCCTTTTATTGATCAAATGCTTGAAAGATTATCTAAGCACACACACTTTTGCTTCATTGATGGACATTCTGGCTTCTCACAAATACCTGTTTCTCAACCTAATCAAGAAAAGACCACTTTTACTTGTCCCTTGGGAACCTATGCTTATAGACATATGCCTTTTGGTTTATGTAATGCACCTTTAGACCTTATATTGTTGATTCAAAACTTACTGTTCACATAGACCATGTTGCTATTAAATATCTTATGGAAAAGAAAGATGCTAAACCTAGACTTATTCGGTGGGTTCTCTTGTTGCAAGAATTTGATTTACATATTATTGATAGAAAAGGAGCTGAGAACCCAATAGCTGATAATTTTTCTAGGCTTGAAAATGTGCTTGATGACCCACTACCTATTGATGATAGTTTTCCTGATGAGCAGTTAGCTGCAATAAATGTTTCTCATAGTACTCCTTGGTATGCTGATTATGCTAACTACATTGTTGCTAAATATTTACCACCTAGCTTTACATACCAACAAAAGAAAAAAATCTTCTATGATTTAAGACATTACTTTTGGGATGACCCACATCTTTATAAAGGAGTAGATGGTATTATTAGACGTTGTGTACCTGAGCATGAACAGGGACAAATCCTTCGGAAATGTCACTCTTAGGCTTATGGAGGGCATCATGCTGGAGGTAGTACTGCTCATAAGGTATTGCAGTCTAGATTTTATTGGCCTACTCTCTTCAAGCATGCCCATAAGTTTGTCTCATCTTGTGATGAATGTCAAAGGATAGGTAATATCGGCAAGCGTCAAGAAATGCCTATGAATTATTCACTTGCTGTTGGACCATTTGATGTTTGGGGATTTTATTACATGGGACCTTTTCCTTCCTCTAATGGGTATACACATATTTTGGTTGCTGTTGATTATGTTACTAAATGGGTAGAAGCTATTCCAACTAATAGTGCTGATCACAACACCTCTATTAAAATGATTAAGGAAGTTATTTTCCCAAGGTTTGGAGTCCCTAGATATTTAATGACTGATGGTGGTTCACACTTTATTCATGTTGCTTTCCGTAAAATGATTGCCAAGTATGATGTTAACCATAGAATTGCATCACCCTATCATCCTCAGTCTACTGGTCAAGTTGAACTTAGCAACAGAGAAATAAAATTAATTTTGCAAAAGACTGTTAATAGGTCTAGGAAGAATTGGTCTAAGTAATTAGATGATGCTCTTTGGGCTTATAGAACAACATATAAAAATCCTATGGGTATGTCTCCATATAAAATGGTTTATGGAAAAGCTTGTCATTTGCCTCTTGAGTTAGAACATAAGGCATATTTGGCAGTTAAAGAGCTCAACTATGATTTCAAACTTGCTGGTGAAAAGAGGTTATTTGATATTAGCTCTCTAGATTAGTGGAGAAACCAAGCTTATGGAAATGCAAAATTATTTAAAGAAAAAGTTAAACGGTGGCATGACAAAAGAATTCAAAAGCGTGAGGTTAAAGTTGGAGAATATGTTCTTTTGTACAACTCTCATTTTATATTCTTTGCAGGAAAACTCCTCTCAAAATGGGAAGGCCCATATGTCATCAAGGAGGTTTACCGGTCTAGAGCCATCAAATAAATAATTCCGAAGGTACTAACCCGAAGGTTGTCAATGGGCAACGAATAAAGCATTATATCTCTGGTAGGCCTATTAATGTTGAAAGTAATATTATCCAAACTTTGACACCGGAAGAGCACATAAAAGAGTCCTTCCGGAACACTCCAGAATCGTAAAAATAAGTAGGTACGTGATACGGTAAGCAAACGGACTCCAAAAAATCTGCAAAAATATTTTTTATCAGTTTTGGAATATTTAAGAATTTTAGGAATAAAGAAACTTCGAGGAAGTGTACCCTGGTGGGCATCCTGGCGCGCCCAGGTGGGTTGTGCCCACCTGGGACACCTTCCGTACTCCATTTTTCTTCCGTATGCTTGTCCTCCAAGATAAAAAATCTATATATACTTCCCGAACCTGTTAATAACCGTATCACAGAGAAATCCTCTGTTCTCTTTTCTTGCTGTTTTCTACGTAGATATGAAAATATGTCCTCCCAAGACTCCGAAGGTGAGAGCTATGTTGCTGATCTCATCGCAAACCCCAAGTCCTATGGGGATGAGTGGCACTATAGCTGAACCTCCGAAGAAGAAGAAGATGAATAGGTTCCTTCCTGGTTCAAGGATGAGAGCATGGAGGCTTTATGCAAGAGGATAATAAAACTCGAGGTAGATAATTGTGAGTTGATGATGGAAAATTTTATTCTCCGTCAGAAGCTGGAGGAAGCAAAAGGGAAACCCCGCACTTTCTCACCACCACCACTTCCATGGAAATCCGAGGACAAGATCTCTCCTTCATCACCATCATCTTCTTCTCCACCAAAGAAGAACTGAGTATCGGGTATGGCACTCCCCTTGGCTTCCGCCAAGCTTGGGGGAGGTGCCCCGGTATCATATCATCCAACTATCTTTTTAATTTTACTTATTTTAGTTCGATCTTTTGCATTAGATGAATAAAAGTTTAGTTCGATCCTTTCTTCTTTGAGAGTTTTCTTAGTGATTTATCCTTGTAATTGTGTGCAAGTTATATAATAAAGTTTAGTGTGAGTTTTTGTTTTCTTTACTTTCATGTTGCAAATAAAAGAAAAGAAATAAAGAAATAAAAAGAGAAAGGAAACAAATAAAAGAAAGGAAATGGATAAAGAAAAGATTATATACTAATCCTATGGTAGGTGATGGCACCACATAAGGAAAAGTATAAATAGAAATTTTTATTAGAGATTGAAAAACATAGCATTAGTCAATGATGCAACTCATGAAAGAATTAATAAGGGAAGAGAAGTGTTAGAGTAGCTAATGGGCCTAATGGCCTGGGCTGGCGGTATAGCCTGTTAATGTTAGGGTTAATTAGAGATAAGGGTCACTTGCTTAGGGGTCAAGTAAGCCTTGCTTGAGAGTCAAGTAAGCCTCTCTATATAAAGAGAGGAGATGCATCAATCTAATCAAGCAAGAATTAAGAAGGAAATCCCTTCCATCTTGCCTAGCCGTGGGCAAAAGGCCCCCGGCCGGCTCTCTCGCACCCTTTTTCTAGCAGCGCCATAACAATTTGGTATCAGCTAGCTTCAGTTCGATCATGTCTTCACTGCCACCCAACCCGTCTCTTCCGCTGCCGATCACCTCGTCGCCTCCGGCGACCATACCGACCGTTGCCCCACTCCTACCCGCGTCGAGATCCTTCGTCGCACCCGCCCCCGCCGTCCTCACCCCGGAGGAGGTGTCCGGGGCGTTGTGGGACCTAACCCAGGCGGTCCAGGAGATCCACCTGTTCTTGGCCGGGTCCTACAAGCCGCACCCAGCTGCGCAGCCCATCGCCGCCACCGTGCCGCCGTGGCAGCCGCCGCACTAGGCAGCCTCCACCGCGCTCGCCGGGCCATTGCAGCAGCCGCTGCAGCTGCCATCCACCGCCACCACCGCCTCGCCCTGGCTGCAGTGGCAGCCGTCGCTCCTGGCGGCCTCCGCCGCACCTGGCTCTCCGCCGCATTAGCCGCTCCTGTTGCCCCAGGGCATCCCCGCCGCGCTCGGCGGGCCACTGCAGCTGTCATCCACTGCCACTATCACCCTGCCCTGGCTGCAGTGGCAGACGCCGCTCCTGGCAGCCTCCGCCGCGCCCGGCGCTCTGCTGCAACAACCACCTGGTCAGCTCCGGCCCCGCGGTCTCGACCGTGCCGGCGGGAGTCCCAATCCAGCAGATCAAGTTCCCGCCATCGCCATCACCGCTTCCCTAAGGCGTCCCCATCCAGTAGATCAACTTCCCGCCATCGCCATCACCGCTTCCGGCTTGGATCACTACCCGCCACATGTCGGCAGCGCTGAGGGTGCAGACTGTTGTGCGCGGCCTCCTAGCGCGTCGGCGTGTGCGGGAGATGCATGGTCTACAGCTGCCGCTCCTCCCAGCTGCGTTTTGCTGCGCAAAGGACCTTGCTCTCGTCCGCTGCATCGGGGATCTTGGGCATGCCATTTTCCCCGCGGGCAGCGACCTTAAAGTCTGCAACATCGGCGGTTGGGGGGCGCACCCCTCCTCATCATTCTCCATCGCAAGCCCTCCACTCTTCTTTGTGCAGTGCAGACCAACAATCATCCGGCGGGGAGAAGGCAGGGTGTCATCGACAGGAGGGCACCGTGTAGCACCACTGCATTCCGCCGGCTGCCGCGAGGGCACCTCTGCTGGTTGCTCTTGCGTCCACTTCCATGTGGCCATACACATGCACTCCTTTTGTCCAGATGGTGTCCATGGGATCCAGGTGGTTGTACACGTACACATCCGACATGCGGATGGTGTCCAGTTTTTGTTAAGGGGTCCAAAATAAAGCGTCCCAGTCCATTTCAGGTTGAGAGTAATAAAACAAGCCGAGATGTAAAAGGCTTGTTTTTAGGTGTTAGGTTTGTGTTGCATTGAGTCATGGTTATAAGTTGGTTAGGCTGCAGCTCGAGGACAAGCTGCATGTCCAGGTGGGGTGTAGTGTTAGAGTACATAATGGGCCTAATGGCCTGGGCTAGCGGTATACCCCGTTAGTCTTAGGGTTAATTAGAGATAAGGGTCGCTTGCTTAGGGGTCAAGTAAGCCTTGCTTGGGAGTCAAGTAAGCCTTGCTTGGGAGTCAAGTAAGCTTTGCTTGGGAGTCAAGTAAACCTCTCTATATAAAGAGAGGAGATGTACCAATCTAATCAAGCAAGAATTAAGAAGGAAATCCCTTCCATCTTGCCCGGCTGTGGGCAAAAGGCCCCCGGCAGGCTCTCTCACGCCCTCCTTCTAGCAGCGCCATAACAAGAAGATTCACATATAAATATACTATCCTAGAAATCTTTTGTGATTGTGAGCCCTCATCAAAATATTATATGCCAAAATTGTTGACGTTGGACAAGGAAGACAACTTAATGGTTTATGTTTGTTTATATTCACATAGAAGTCATATTGTCATAGATCCTTTAACATGTGATGCTTGCCCCTATCTTTGCTAGCTAAAAATTCCGCTCTAAGTAGAGATACTACTTGTGCATCCAAAAACCCTTAAACCCAAATCTTACTTTGAAGTGTCCACCATACCTACCTAGGGATTGAGCAAGATCCCTCAAGTAAGTTGTCATCGGTGCAAAAAGGCAATAAAAATTGCTTCTAAAAGTGTGAGATCATTTAGTGTAAGAGAAAATTGAGCGTTGCACGAACTTGTGATGGTGAAGAATAAAAGCGACAGGCTGCATAATAAAGGTCGCTATCACAAGGGGCAATGTAACGTGATGTTCTTTTGCACTAAGGGATTGAGCATACAAACAAATAAGCGCATGGCAACCTCTGCTTCCCTCTGCAAAGGGCCTATCATTTACTTTTATGCAAAGAGTCAAAGTATTCCTTCTATTCCTTTTATTTTTCTCCTTTGGCAAGCGTCATGTGGTGAGGAAAGATCAAGGCACATATGTATAGTTGAATATAGATAGCATGAGTTATTATTGTTGACATCACCCTTGAGGTGAGTATGTTGGGAGGCGAAACTATAAGCCCCTATATTTCTATGTGTCTGGTTGAAACATTTTTCTCATGGGTACAAGGTGAGTGTTAGCAATCATAGAAGACTATATGATGGTTGAGTATGTGGACTTGCCTAAAGGCTCCGATATGTGACCATTCCAGAAAAGATGATGAATTGTAGTTGCAAAGTTGACTCAGAACATAGTTTGTTGGTTTCTAATAGAGTTTTTGCTTTATATTTCGATTGTGTGATGAACCATCACTACTAGGGAAAACCCTAGTAGTAGCGTGGGTATTTTTCCTATCAGTAGCGCGGGATGCCGCGCTACTGATAAGGCGCTACATCTAACATGTAGCAATAGTGCATGTCATCCACCGCTACTGCTATACATGGCTAGCACTAACGAGGTTTATTGTAGAGCGCTGCTGCTAATATTTGCAGTGCTTTTTATCAGGAAGCGCTACTGCTAACTTTATTCCCCTCGCTACTCCTAGTTTTATTAGTTTCTAGTTTTTTCTACATATTTGTTTTGTATTTGAACATGCTTTATACAATAATCTTTAGCATATCATACACATACAAATGTAATCATAGCATATACATACAAATAGTCTCATCATATCAAGTCATCATCATAATCATCATCCAACACAAAGTGGTCTCTTGTCATCATCTCGAAAATAGCGATACAAGTCTCGATTACTTGCAACTACATCGTCATCCATCTAAACAATGATATACGTGAGAAGAGCTATCACTATGAGTGAGAGCGGAACTATGTAGTACATGAGTTCGTATCCCTCTCTCGCATTAGCGTGAACCTAAACTAACTACTAGCTGTCGCTCAGAAACCGGTACACCTGGGCTTGACACTCCGGCCACTCGTTGTATACTCCTAGTGTAGCACTTCTTCACCATCGATGATCTATGCACCTGCATCGTCACATGAGTCGATGATATGAAACATATATAGTTGAGCAACAGAAAGAGACAGACTTGGCAAAATAGAAGCAACATATATATCATAAGCATAAATAACAAAGTTCACCGTACCCAAAATACCCTAACTAGAGTGATCTTTGCTAGTCGAGGAGGACGGTTTAATTACATCACAAATAAAGTTTCATCGTGCATAACTCAAAGTTTTGCCATACAGAAAGTATGGACTAAACGGACACATTGTCATATATCGACAATCGCTCCAACATGTCGTGCCATCCATCCAAGTCAGGGAGATAGTCCACGAGCCTAGTGAAAGGCTTCAGGTTGAGGCGCTGAGCGGCTACGCGTGTTCGGACGTCTTCCTGCGACATTTGTCCTTCTTCGTAGAACATCCCTGTTTTTTCGACGACCTCCTTCATGATGATTTGGGCAAGTTCGCGCTGGATGTGATAGAACTCAGCTCGAAGTCGATGATCCTTGATATCTCCTAAGTTCTTTGCCCATTGCAGAATATGGGCATCACCGGATGTAGGTGACATGTGAAGGTTCTGGTGATCCCGTCTGTACTCCAGCATGTGGTGTAGGACATAGAATCCATCATTAAGAGAATCACTCGGTTGCTGGATGCAACAGAAGTCGGTCTTATGGCCGAAGGCGGGCCTGCCATCCCTTTTCTTCTTGTCTTTGACCTCTCCACCCCGTGCGCCACAGTAAAACATAGCACTGTCGAGAACAGACTTGATGTGGGTGTAATCCTTTTTGTTAATGTTCTTCGACGAGTCCAAGTAAAGAGCGTGGGAGTATCGGGGGTAGAGGATGATGACGACGGCACGCCCGCCGCTGCGCAAAATAAGTACACCTCATATTAATTAGCCTCCACCGTGCAAATGAATGATTGAAATCGAAGGAAGGACATCCGCGCGGATGACTTACAGGGGATGATAAGGCATGAGAATCGCCTCCTTGTCCTTATTGGCGAGCATGAAATTGACTATGTATTCCCTCGCGTATCCACGGTGCTCTGCACAGACTCCCAAGAAGCCCTTGTGCATGAAGTACGAGTCACCGACACAGATATGAGGTATCTGCTCAACCCCGATGAGGTAGTTCATGTGCAAGGCATAAAGGCAGACAAACGTAAAATCCAGCTTCTTCAAGTGAAACTTGTCGAAGTTGTAATCGAATCGAAGGAAGAACTTCTCCGCGGGGAATGTGTCGACGTACGACAATTGCCACGGCACGTTAACCACGTAGAGTGGGTATCCTGGAATTTTTGAAGCGATGATGCCTTTCTCTATCCACAACACATCATCATGAAGTCTCCTTAGATCGCCGAATCTGGCCCCTAGCACTGCTTTAGGTAGGATTGGTTGACGGGGGATATGCCATTTTGCTGCAACGGGGATATCTATACTGTCTTGAACCCGAGGCTGCTGAGGCGGCTTGATCATAGAAGCATCTTGGTTGCCTTTCCTCGCTCTCTTCCTAGGCTTCTTTGCTATCGGAAGGTCGTCTATAATACGTTTAGCCTCCGGAGGCAGCAATTCAGGCACCGACTCATGACGCTCAAACCGTGAGTAGGTGCCAGTATTGAGCTACTGCTGAGTGTCATCGTCATCCTCATCCTCACCTATGGCGACGTCACCAGCAAGTAATGGAGCCACTTGCTCACCCCGTCCGCTATCACCCAGCATGACAGCTGACGCTAATCGGGTAGGTGGTGTGTTGATGTTCATACCTAACTACGTGCTCGTGGGTGTGCTCCCGACCGCCCCCAGACGAAGCAGACTCTTTGGCCACAACAGGACCCACCCATTGCAATCACCAAGCCACCATGGGGTCTCGTCGTCATCCCCCCTAGTACCAGAGGAGCCAAATTCTCGTGGCCCAGTTTGACACTGGCCACAGAAACCTTGAAGACGTCCGGGGAGATCGGCCGGCTGTGGAACAATGGTTCCTTCAGCACATTATCGTCGCCTTCCCCACGTCCACCTTCTGGCCGCCGATGGTGTACAATATGGTGCACGGGGTTACGTCGGCCTGCAAAGACATGTCTGCGACATGAGACATCCGAAAGGCAATGAAAACGGGAGATTATACATTTATTGAAGAGGGCCGGTGTGACAGATACCATGAGGGCATCGACCTCAGCCAAAGATGAAGCACCGCCGAGGACGTCCGGTGCGGGAGCTGGTGCCAGAGCAGGTGTGGGAGCCAGTGCGGGAGCAGGTGCAGGTGCAATGCTAGTCGAGCTGCTCCCAAAGAAGTCAGCAAGGGGAAAGTCCGCTGCATTTTTTCTGGATTTTGCCTGCTCCAATTGAAAATGGCCGGAACCAAGACAGTAGATATATCTGCAACCACCTGTTTTGTGGCAGCTACCTCTATTGCGTCTGTCTCACATGATTTCTTCTCAACCGCAATCTCAACCTTCTTGTCGATGTTTTCTTCAGTTAACCTCCGTCTTTCCTTTCTCTCCTCCGTGGTCTCACGATAGTACTTCTTCCACGTGGCGGCATCTCCGACACCGTGCACGCGTCCATACGACAGCCAAGTCTCCACTGGGATTCCTTTCAATATGTTCAACGCCCGGTTGAATGGAGTGTCCCACTTGGGCCTCGCCAAAGCCTTAGATGGCGAGTCGCTTTCGGCCGCAATCCTGTGCTGCTCTCTCTACAAAAGGAACAAGGATCGTTTACAAATATGACTAACATGCAGTCAAATTGATCAGAAACTAAAATTACCAGCAGTCTCATGAACTCCATCGTTACCAGGTCCGTCTCGAAAACCTTCTTGACTGAGTCCCAATGGCGTCGTGCCCTGAGGACGTCATGCTCCTGCGGGACGGTGAAGTCCGCCAAGGGGTCTGGGATGCCTAGACTCTCGCGTTCTGTGTCCTCCTTGGCCCATATGGACCTCTTCCCGCCGTAACCACAGCTTCCGTGGTGGTGGCACCCCATGTTCCTCTGTTGAAGCCCCTTCATGTACTTCGATTTTTTTTGGCAGCTTTGGCCTCGCAAGCCGCCTTGAATATTTCAAAGTGCTCTTCCGTGATTGTCGGATTATCCTTTACAATCTCGGAGTAGGGTTCCTTTTTGTTGACATCCGATGTTTCACCCTTGTTTTCTAGGCTGCCAACGCGTCGCTAAACTTGGTCATGGCGTGTTTGTTTATCTTCTTCATTGTCGAGTCCTTATCTGGATCTTTATAATCTTCTTCATTCCGGCCTGGGAACAAGAATATCTGGTGCAACTTCTTTAGGAGGGAGGTCCTCATATTATCTATCTTCTGTAGTTTCTCATCATTGATGGTGGCGGTTGTCCGTACGATGCAACCTATTTGATTGCCGTAGCACGATCACACTTCCTCGGGCGCTATTGGCTCAAAAATGCCGTCGTCCATCTCCGTGACCACCAGTCTAGTACTCATGAGCTGGTTTGGGCGCCGTGACCTCTTTGCTTTCGGTTCTAGACCAGCTCCGCTAGTCTTGACGCCGGTGTCAGCACCGGTCTCAGTATCATCGCCCGTCTGCATGTCGGTATCAGTCCTTGATGCGACAGGTGGGCCCAGCAACAACATCCTTGATCATCGGCAAGGCTCAAAAATTCGTCTGCCGCCAGGTAGACGTCGTTGCAATCACCAGAACCCTGTCCTTCATTGTTGCTAGCCATGTTTCCTATGATTAAATCTAGTCAATTAATTCTAGACCTAACAAAATGAATAATGACATAAAAAGGCCTATGTTTTGTAGGAACATTGACTCCTTCCCGGTGCGGCAAATATCGGGCACTGGATATGTCCTAGTTTGTAGCACAAGTCATGCCGAAATTCACGGAAAAATTCGGCATGACCTTTGCTAAAAAGTGGACAAATCGATCACCTGAAATTTGTCGGAATGGAAATGAATCAACATTCCGGCAAAACATAGGCGACTCGGCTTCATTCCCTGGAAACAGTATTCAAATATCCATCTTCGACACCACAACACATGTCGAAATATACACGAGCAACCACATGTCCAAATATACATGTCCAAATTTCACAAGCTAATTCAAAAACTAAGTGTAGAAGAAAATTCATTTAACTACTAATAGAACAAAATTCAGTTAACCTTATTGCTCTATAATGATGAAAGGAAAACAATTTAGTTAACTACTAATTTTATTCATTTAGGTTATTCATTTAACTTCACCTAATTAACCTACTGTACCACTACTAGTAGCAGCACTACCAACCTAATTAACCTAGCAAAACCCTATTGCCCTAACTAAAAAACATCTAATTAACATCTACTAGTACCACTACTGCCCTAACCTAATTAACATCTACTAGTATCACTATATACTACAAGAAGCACCGCTACAACATTTTCTTCATTTTTTCTTTAAAAAACATCTGTGAAAATAGAAACCCTAATTAAACCCTACTGCCCTAACTAACTTTTGTTGTAAACCAAATTTTTTTCTCTAAACTAATTTTTGCTCTAACATCTACTACTTAACATCTTTTGCTCTAAACTAATTTTTTTGCTATAAACTAACTTTTGCTCTACTAATTTTTGCTCTAAAATGCAGAGAGAGAGAGGAGTGGTGGGGCGCTTACAGAGAGGGGAGAGACGGTGGCGGGGAGGTGCTCGGCGATGGAGGTAGGGGCGGGGAGGGCGGGCTCGGGCAGCGGCGGTCCTGGGCGGGCTCGGGCGGCGGTGAGGTCGAGGGCCGCCGCAGTGAGGTTAAGGGCGGCGATGGTGAGTTCGAGGGCGGCCTCGGGCGGCGGAGGTGAGGTTGAGGGCGGCCTCGGGCCGCGGCGGTGAGGATGAGGGCGGCCTCGGGGGGAGACAGTGAGGTTGCGGGCGTCCACGCCGGCAGTAGACGGCAGTGAAGTGGGGCGACGGCGAATTGGGGAGACGACGGCGAAGTGGGGCGAGGGATTTGGGGGAGAAGTGCTGGTCAGGGGAGGGAAACCGCTGGTTAAGTGAAACATAATGGTAGCGCGTTTCTGAAAAACGCGCTATAGCTAAGTTAGCTACAACGCATTTTCAGAAACGCGCTACTGCTATGCCTTTCTCCTTTTTCCCTTTTTTCATTTATTTTTCTTTACATTTTATTTTTTTTCCTTTCTCCTTTTTCTATTTCTTTCATTTTCATTTACTTTTGTACTTGTTTTTCATTTCATTTTATTTTCGTTAGCAGTAGCGCCTTACACCTAAACGCGCTGCTACAACAATATTAGCGGTAGCGCTGTTTCTAAAAGACCGCTACTACTATGTGTAGCCTATCGGCTTAGTGGTGGGAATTTTAGTAGTAGAGCTTTTACCATGGGACGCGCTACTGCTATATATGTATTTGCAACGCGGCTATTCTGCACGTGCTACTGCTGTGTAGCAATAGCGCGCTTTTTTAACAAGCGCTACTTCTAAAGTTCTGTGTATAAGGTTTTCCCTAGTAGTGCATTACTTATGCATGAGAAGTACATGATGAAAGTCCTATGTTTAATTTTGTTACTGTTATAATAATCAACATGATGCTTCTATGTTCATATTTTGTTTTTATCGACACCTCTCTCTCAAAGCATGTGGACATGTTTTTCGATTTCGGTTTTTGCTTGAGGACAAGCAAGGTCTAAGCTTTGGGGAGTTGATACGTCCATTTTGCATCATGTTTTCTTACTGTTATTTATAATGTTTGTATCCATAATAATGCTTTTTTGTGTAATTCTAATGCATTTTCTCTCATAATTTGCAAGGTACACACCAAGAGGGAGAATTCTGGCAGCTGGAAATCTGGACCTGAAAAAGCTACGCCAGGCTACCTATTCTGCACAACTCTAAACAAGCTGAAATTTCATGGGGATTTTTTATGGAATAAATAAGAATTATTAAATGAATAACTACCAGAGGGGGGCCACCAGGGGGGCACAACCCACGTGGGGGCGCTAGGCCCCCCTGGCACGCCCTGGGGGGTTGTGGCCTCCTGGGCCCACCTTCGGTGCCCATCTTCTGGTACATAGGTCATTTTGACCTAGAAAAAATAAGAGGAGAACTTTTGGGCAAAGTGCTGCCGCCTCGAGGCGGAACTTGGGCAGGAGCACTTTTGCCCTCCGGCAGAGCGATTCCGCTGGGTGAACTTCCCTCCCGAAGGGGGAAATCATCGTCATCATCATCACCAACAACTCTCCCATCTTGGGGAGGGTAATCTCCATCAACATCTTCAACATCACCATCTCATCTCAAACCCTAGTTCATCTCTTGTCTTTACCGGAACTATAGACTGGTGCTTGTGGGTGACTAGTAGTGTTGATTACATCTTGTATCTGATTACTATATGGTTTATTTGGTGGAAGATTATATGTTCAGATCCAATATGCTATTTAATACTCCTCTGGTCATGAGCATGTTTATCATTTGTGAGTAGTCACTTTTGTTCTTGAGGTCACGGGAGAAATCATGTTGCAAGTAATCATGTGAACTTGATATGTGTACGATATTTTGATAGTATGTATGTTGTGATTCCCTTAGTGGTGTCATGTGAACGTCGACTACATGACACTTCACCATATTTGGGACTAAGGGAATGCATTGTGCAGTAGCAATTAGATGTTTTGTTGCGGGAGTGACAGAAACTTAAACCCCAGTTTATGCGCTATTCCGTAAGGGACCGATTGGATCCCGAAGTTTAATGCTATGGTTATAATTTATTCTTAATAATTTTCTCTTAGTTGCAGATGCTCGCGGGAGGGTTAATCATAAGTAGGAGGTTTTTTCAAGTAAGAACAGCACCTAAGCACCGGTCCACCCACATATCAAATTATCAAAGTAGGGAACACAAATCGAACTAACATGATGAAAGTGACTAGATGAAATTCCCTTGTACCCTCAAGAACGCTTCGCTTATCATAAGAGACCATTTTGGCCTGTCCTTTGCCTGAAAAGGATTGGTCTACCTTGCTGCACTTTTGTTACTACGATCGTTACTTTCTCGTTACAAATTATCTTGCTATCAATGTCACATCCCTAGCTTCTGGTGCTGCCTAGTGTTTGCATCTTGCTTGCATCATGTTTAAAATTCTGAAAATTGAACTGAGGGAATTTTGAAAAGCCTCAAAATCCAATTAAAAGAAGGGCAAAGAACCCTGAAAAATTGCATTCAGTGTTTCCAAAATGTTCCTATTATTTGTTGGATATTTTTGGCAAGGCTTCTACAGCAAACCAAAAATAATGGACATCTTTGTGGAATATTTTGGGCATGGAATTTAAATTATTATTGTATTTGAATTTGGAATTATATTCATAATATATAGAATATATTTTCAAATAACTTTGAAATGTTTTATGTGCTTTTGGAAAAGTCCATCTAGCAACATAAAATTGTTCAGAGGATTCTTGGCACTGGTTTGAAACTGTTGGAATTTCAAACAGTGGCAAGATTCAAATCAAAACAGAAAACATAAATAGAAATGAAAATAAAAGAGAGAGAAAGGAACCTACCTAACTTACCTGTGAAGCCCACCTGGCGGCCCAAGTGGCCGGCCTAGCCCACCAGGCCACCCTTCTGCCGTCTTCCTCCCCCTCGCCCCGAAGCAGCTTGGTGGCGAGCGCCGACGCCGCCCTGGCCACCTCCTGCTTGCCACCGAGGCGCCCCCGACGCATCTGGATACGCCCCGTAGCCCCCTCTGTCTCTCCCCTTGCTCTCTACTCTCTCTCGACCCCTTCCCCCTTCCTGGATCTCTCTCTCGCGCCACCGAACGCTGCCGTCGCCGCCGCTTACTGCTGCTGCGGCCACCGTCTCCCCCTCGACCCCTCGCCATGCCTGCGAGCTCCGCCACTTCGTCCTCGACCCCCTCACCGAGCCACGCCCCACCAGAAGCCCCCGAACGTCCTCACCGGGCTCGTCTTCAACCTCTCGACGACGAGATCGGCCTCGCCGCCCCGCTCAGCTCCGGCCTTCCCCGAGCCGCTTCGAAGCCTACTGGAACCGCCGTAAGCCCCTGATCATCCTCCCCCTCTCCGTTTTCTCTCTAGCATGCCGTAGCCGCCGTGCCTCTCTCACCCGACAAGCGCCGCCGCCAAAGCTCGCCGTCGATGACGCTCCGGTGACCATTCGGTCCCGGGCATGCGTCCAATGTTCTCGCCGCACCGCGTAGACACCGTAGGTGTTAACCCCGCATCGCCAAGGCCGCTGTGGCCTTGAACCCGAGCTCGCCCGAGCTCCGGCCGCCGCCTCTGTGCTCGCCGTCGTCATCTCCGGCGACTCCGAGGCCTTCCGATGGCTCTACTAGACACGGTCGAGCGCGGGCTACCCCCTGGTGGCCTTCGCGCATTCATCCGTCGCCCGCAGCTCAAGTCCGGCGAGTTGCCGCCGCAGTTTAGGTCGTCGCCAGCGAAACTCCGGCGACTGTCGACGTGGACGCTATTAGGTGCTAACCCTGCCAGCTAAGCCCCCAAATGACACTGACTGTGGGCCCTACACCTGGTCAAACCCCAGTCAGCGCTAGGTTTGACCGGGATTAGTACATGTGTCACTGACGTGTGGACCCCACACGTCAGGTTTGACCTGGAATAGCCCCGTTGACCTGCTGACGTAGTGCTGATGTCATGTTGACGCAATTGATAATTTTTAGGATTTAAAATAATTCAGAAAATTCGAGAAATGCCCAAAACTTCTAAAATTCATAGAAATTCAACCGTAACTCCAAATGAGATAAGTTATATATGAAAAATTATTAGAACAATCCAATCTATCCATCTGTACCATTTTCATGCATGTTAGAACAACTTATATTTGCTGTTTAGCACAAATCATATTTGTATTGATTGTGTTTCTCTCTCAGTTGCCGGTAATTGCCCTCTCGATAGACGCGTTTCAACGAAGAGTTCGATGACACCAATGAAGAACTATATTATCTTCAGAAGTGCCAGGCAAGCAAAACCCCCTTGTTCATTCCGATACAATCCTACTCTCTCGCTCCTGCTCTCTTTTACTGCATTAGGACAACAACAACATATTTGTTACTTGCTGCGGTAGCTGAACCCCTTATCCTCTGCATGACCTGTCATTGCCACAGTAATAGATGAAACCCACTAGCATGAGTAGGAGTTGTTTGAGCCCTGATGTGCCTACTCATTCATGCTTGTTTGTCATGCCTGCTACTGCTTAGAGTTGAGTCAGGTCTGATTCATCGGGGATGAATCAGAGGTGTGTGAACATGTCCTACTGTGTGTGAACTAAGTGTGTGAACACGATTTGGTAAAGGTAGCGGTGAGAGGCCATGTAGGAGTACATGGTGGGCTGTCTCATTGCAGCCGTCCTCAGGAACCGAGTTCTGTGTTTGTGATCCATGATCAGTTACTACCACACATTGGGCTCCGGGCGCTCCAAGCTCTCTCGACTTATTAATCAACTCGATCTCTGTCCAGGAGTTGCAACTAGTTTCTGGTGTTTGTAGGTAGTGTTAGTAGTCTACCAAGTGGCACCCGGTACAGGTGGGCTTGGGACAAACTAGGCACAGTGGCACGGTGTACCAAGCGTAGATCCACCCATCGAGGTGGGCTTGGGAACCCTGCACACATCGTTTGGGGCCGTGAGTGACACCCCGGCCGGATCTCCTTGCGGATGGAACCCGAATAGGCGATAAACCTGGACGAGAGACTTGTGTGGTTAGTCAGGTCGTGGCCGACACCCTTGCTGGGCTTCCACTTGAAGGTTGCCGAGTACATGTCGTGTAAACGGCGGTAAGTGGTGAGAGCGTGTGTGAAGAAGTACACCCCTGAAGGGTTAACATTATCTATTCGAATAGCCGTGTCCGCGGAAAAGGACTTCTGGGTTTCCTGTACAGTTCATAGACAAGTGAAAGTGGATACTCTAAAATGCGCAAGATAAGTGTGAGTGCTATGGATGGCGTTCTCGTAGGGAGACGGGAGCGGATCCATAGTGGTGTATTGATATGGTGAATATGTGGACTCGTGTGCGCCACCTCAAAAGAGTTACTTGCAGTTGTAGTTCAGGATAGCCACCGAGTCAAAGCTGGCTTGCTACAGTTAAACCCCACCATCCTTTTTGTTGATAATGATGCATATGTAGTTAGTTCTGATGTAAGTCTTGCTGGGTACATTTGTACTCACGTTTGCCTATTTTACGTTTTTTGCAGAGACTTCCGTCTCACTAGTAGTTCCGCATGGACTTCAACGTTTAGCTTGTTACCTCAGCTACGATCTTGTGCCCTCGGCAGGATCTAGTAGTTAGTCAGGCTTCTCAGCCTTTTTCATTTGTAGATGTCTGTACTCAGACATGTTAAGCTTCCGCTTGTGCTTTGATTTGTATGCTCTGAATGCTGGGTTGAGAGACCCATGTTTGTAATATCTCGCTCCTCGGAGCCTATTGAAATAAATACTTGAGTTGTAGAGTCATGTTGTGATGCCATGTTGTATTTGCACATATCGAGCATATTGTGTGTATGTTATTGAAATGCTTGGTATGTGTGGGATCTGACTATCTAGTTGTTTATCCTTAGTAGCCTCTCTTACCGGGAAATGTCTCCTAGTGTTTCCACATGGTAGCTTGCTACTGCTCCGGAACACTTAGGCTGGCCGGCATGTGTCCTTCTTCGTTCCTGTGTCTGTCCCTTCGGGGAAATGTCATGCGATGAATACCAGAGTCCTGTTAGCCCGCTACAGCCCGGTTCACCAGAGTCCTGCTAGCCCAGTGCTACAGCCTGGATTCACTTGCTGATGACCGACACGTTCGATGTTGGGTCATGGATGCCTGTCCCTGTAAGCTTGTGCCACTTTGGGTTTACGACTAGCCATGTCAGCCTGGCTCCTTATCATATGGATGCTAGCGACACTATCATATACGTGTGCCAAAAGACGCAAACGGTTCCGGGCAAAGGTAAGGCGACACCCGTGGGGATACCGTGCGTGAGGCCGCAAAGTGATATGAGGTGTTACATGCTAGATCGATGTGGCATTGAGTCGGGGTCCTGATAGCTTTGGTATCAGAGCCTGACTGCCTTTAGGATTACCAAGCCAAACTGGTCGAATTTGTGTCTAGAAATGCTTTAGTTATGTAAGGGAATTGATTGTGGGAGGGAACGTAAGGCTCTTTTTATTCCTTATACCTTATGTCTTTCTGATCTGAGTCACCCTCTTCTTCTCTACGAGGTTAAGAACTAGGCCTTCTCTTCTTTCTATCAGGATCACGTGTTACTAATCCGTAGACTTATAGGATTGTTGGTTTCAAGCCTCAGTTCGGTTCCTACTACTTCCGTATGATAATTTTTGATCTCGAAACCTTGATATCGTGCTTCCGAGTGGCTATGCCACCATTTTGTAGCATGTCTCCACTCTTCTGAGCATTTACAGCCGTTATGCTGTCCGAGTCATCCCAAGTTTCTAAACAGTCCGATGCATTTGCAAATTCCTTCTTCCCGTTCCCAATGTCCTCTCTGGCCAGATTAACCACACTAGACGGTGAGTTGAGGTACTCTATTGCCTCGACATTTATGTTGGAGTTATTATTATGACCCTAGGTGTCTCAGGGGATCATCTAGTAGTCTAGCCATGTTTTGTGATCCCAGTGTGATGACTCTGGCCATCATTCCCAAAAGCATCCTGTGATGCCACATACTTAGTAGGCATTCTACTCCTGGGTCTCCGAACCCGAGATTCACCCTACTTACTTCATGTTGATAGTGTTTGCTAGTCCCTTTAGGATATTAGTAACCTTTGTGATAGTCCTCGAGGTTCATGGTATTTCCTTCTTCCAAATACTATGAACCACTTTATGACAGAAGTTTGTTGGATCAAAAGATCACAACCAGAGTGCTGTCGATGAGTTCTCCATTCTATATCGTGACTCTGCCAGTTCTACCTTTCTGCATGGGTTATCCGGAAGAAATATGTTGAACTCGTTCGACATGCAAATCCATGCATCCACAACTCAAAAAACTGTATGTTCCTTTGAGTTGTCCCGCTTTAGTTGTCTTCCAACCCTCGTCTACCAATTGATAGTCAAGAGTATGCATGCAATCGTTCATCGATGCCTATTATTCTTGTGTTCCGTCAAGCCATTCTATCCCAGAATGACTAGGAGAAATGAACTCCAGTACCTCATCCATATCTAGGATTGGGTCAAAGTAGTTGTACCTCACAGATCAAAATGCAATCCAGCTTCTGGTCTGTTCTACCTTGAGGTATTACCATTTTTATATCAGGAATATCATTGGAATTGCACACCCTCTTATGAATTCTTGTTGCAGTGATACTTCTCGCCATCATTATTCATTCCTCCGTTCCGTGTTGTTGCAGCCGGAATTCCGACAGATGAACTATGATGTGTGAAATCTATACTCCTAGCAACTCTGTTGCTTGGTAGTTAAAGGACAATAATTTCATTCTTAGTGTGTTGGTTCTTGAATCATCATTCTAAGACTGAATGTGCTACCTAGTCCTTACTTTCGGTGCACTTCTCGATCAATGGGTTAGGATCGTGCCAATCCCTTGCTTATTTGATCATTTCGTCTTGCCTTAGAAGCAAGATTTTTCTTGAGCTTGGTAACATACCAGTGGTTTGTGATTTTACGAATATCTTCTCGGAAGTATCACCAGGTCGTCACCTGACCGCTATGTTGGGCTCGTGATCAGGTTGGTTTTCCTCCAAACCACCCATTCTCCAAGAATCTGTGTGGGATACCCCTGAGCTAGTTGGATAAGCCAAACAACAACTTGGAGAGTTGGAAGATAAAAGCTTGTCTAACTTAGTTCATGTTAAGGGATATCTTTTTGTGTGTGTGTGTGTTGAAGAAAGACGGTATTTTCATTGATTGACACTCATGATCAGTTAATGGACCTATTATCTTACCCAAACCTTTGATTTGAGTATGGGCTATCCTCAAATCAAATCAGAACCAACGATGTTCTTAATGTTGTCTTACTCGTGGTTGATCCCTCGAGCATACACCATTATATCCCTGGGTCTGACCAATGCTATCACTTGTTCACATAACTATGGAATTCCATTTATATGGTCATCCAAATGACTTGTTGTTGAGCCCATCAGCAACATTTTAGCTTCTCCATGATCATGTTGAACATCCATCTAGTGTTGGAAACTTTTGTAAACATTACCTCCGTGTTCCATTCATGAGGTATATGTTCGGATGAAAGAAGTGACTTTCTCTAATTCACATGCACTTGGTGTAAGTTGCGGCCGTGGATCCGAGAAAGATTGTTTTTGTTTCCTTTGGAATCATCCCAAGTCAGTCATGCATGTGCGAAGTACTCTATGGTTTGATAGGTTGGCCGCCTCCATTCTATATGTGTTCCTAGCACACCAAGCCACTGATTGATTTGTTCAGGGAGAAGAAGCTCCTTCTTAAGAATCATGACTTATGTTAGGACTTCGTTATCCTCGATGATGGTTCCCTACCAGAACTCGGCAGTGTTTTATTATAAGACTACTATGTGGTCATGCTTGTCTCGGACAACGTGTTCACATGTTGTAGCAGAACCAGCTCATGTTTTGGAGCTTGCTATCGTAGTTCATTTCCCGAGAATCTCGCAATGTCATCTCGTCGATTTGTGTTGCAAACTTTCATTTTCTTCCTAGACTCGATGAGTCTGGAATATCCTGACACCAACCAGATCTGAGTCTCAGGCAGTTATGATGGTTGGAACGTTTTCCCAAGAACTATAATATTGGTCCCTCGATAACCGGTAAAGTGGATGTCGTGGCCAATACACCCAGCCGGAAGACCTATTATTGTAGTATCTTGTTTGAAGAAGTTGGCCACCTCCCCATAAGGATTTCGTAGGATTTACTCCCTAGTTGTTCCTTATGGATTTTTGTGTTCCCGAAGTCCGACCTTTTACTTGATGTTCTAGACATCAAACCATATCTATGAATGGGATACATTAGCACATCGAGGAGAACATTAGAAGCGGAGTGCTAAATGTCTCTCGGACGATTATCCAGATTTTGTTTCCTTGGCATTACTAAGGTGAAATCTGAGAATGTGTTATCTTCCTTTGCATCTGCATCTTCCACTGGTATTCATCATGGTAGTATGATGTGTTGCCAGGATCCTTGACACGGATATTGGTAAAACCTTGATGAATATGGAAATGCTCAAGTTCTTAAGAGCACGCACAAGCAAATCATCTCTTGCGTTGTCTTCAACAAGGTAATCCACATCATCCATTCTAGACTGGGTATGCCATTCTAACGAACCCTTTCAAACGATTGTTTGAGAATCTCCTTAGGCTGGTATAGAGAGTTTCAATGGTCTCTGAATCAAAGGTAATTCTTTTTGCCAGTTAAGGGGATATATATACGAGTCACCTTCCCTAAGGTGCCCTGCTATGGTATCATGACAACTCAACTCCTCGCTACATTGTCAACTGTTCACCACCTTTTTAAGTGTGAAATTGTTGCCTATCTAGTGAACCATCCTCGTCCGTTTCACCCCATCCTTTTGGATGTTTGCTCCGTGTTTCAGCGCGCGAGATGTGTTGATGTCTCACTTCGTGAGTTGATCCTGAGTTGTTCGGTCTTCTAGAAGATCGATCCTGCTAGAGTTTTCCCTTTCCTCTCATTGTCATGTTAGTTGGAGTTCTCAGAACAAGATGTCCAGAGAAAGATGATGATCGAATCAAGGTTCTTATGAAGTGCAACCTGGATCATGAAGATTGTGCTAGCTTTGTGTCCCCTCTGTCTTCTTACCTCACGTCTTGAATCTCGGGTCGAGATTCTTGTTTAGTGGGGGAGAGTTGTCACATCCCTAGCTTCTGGTGCTGCCTAGTGTTTGCATCTTGCTTGCATCATGTTTAAAATTCTGAAAATTGAACTGAGGGAATTTTGAAAAGCCTCAAAATCCAATTAAAAGAAGGGCAAAGAACCCTGAAAAATTGCATTCAGTGTTTCCAAAATGTTCCTATTATTTGTTGGATATTTTTGGCAAGGCTTCTGCAGCAAACCAAAAATAATGGACATCTTTGTGGAATATTTTGGGCATGGAATTTAAATTATTATTGTATTTGAATTTGGAATTATATTCATAATATATATAATATATTTTCAAATAACTTTGAAATGTTTTATGTGCTTTTGGAAAAGTCCATCTAGCAACATAAAATTGTTCAGAGGATTTTTGGCACTGGTTTGAAACTGTTGGAATTTCAAATAGTGGCAAGATTGAAATCAAAACAGAAAACAGAAATAGAAATGAAAATAAAAGAGAGAGAAAGGAACCTACCTAACTTACCTGTGAAGCCCACCTGGCGGCCCAAGTGGCCGGCCTAGCCCACCATGCCACCCTTCTGTCGTCTTCCTCCCCCTCGCCCCGAAGCAGCTCGGTGGCGAGCGCCGACGCCGCCCTGGCCACCTCCTGCTTGCCACCGAGGCGCCCCCGACGCGTCTGGATACGCCCCGCAGCCCCCTCTGTCTCTCCCCTCGCTCTATGCTCTCTCTCGACCCCTTCCCCCTTCCTGGATCTCTCTCTCGCGCCACCGAACGCTGCCGTCGCTGCCGCTTGCTGCTGCCGCGGCCACCATCTCCCCCTCGACCCCTCGCCGTGCCTGCGAGCTCCGCCACTTCGTCCTCGACCCCCTCACTGAGACACGCCCCGCCAGAAGCCCCCGAACGTCCTCACCGGGCTCGTCTTCAACCTCTCGACGGCGAGATCGGCCTCGCCGCCCCGCTCAGCTCCGGCCTTCCCCGAGCCGCTTCGAAGCCTACTGGAACCGCCGTAAGCCCCTGATCATCCTCTCCCTCTCCGTTTTCTCTCTAGCATGCCGTAGCCGCCGTGCCTCTCTCACCCGACAAGCGCCGCCGCCAAAGCTCGCCGTCGATGACGCTCCGGTGACCATTCGGTCCCGGGCATGCGTCCAACGTTCTCGCCGCACCGCGTAGACAGCGTAGGTGTTAACCCCGCATCGCCAAGGCCGCCGCCTCTGTGCTCGCCGTCGTCATCTCCAGCGACTCCGAGGCCTTCCAATGGCTGTGCTAGACACGGTCGAGCGCGGGCTACACCCTGGTGGCCTTCGCGCATTCATCCGTCGCCCGCAGCTCAAGTCCGGCGAGTTGCCGCCGCAGTTTAGGTTGTCGCCGGCGAAACTCCGGCGACTGTCGACGTGGACGCTATTAGGTGCTAACCCTGCCAGCTAAGCCCCCAAATGACACTGACTGTGGGCCCTACACCTGGTCAAACCCCAGTCGGCGCTGGGTTTGACCGGGATTAGTACATGTGTCACTGACGTGTGGACCCCACACGTCAGGTTTGACCTGGAATAGCCCCGTTGACCTGCTGACGTAGTGCTGATGTCATGTTGACGCAATTGATAATTTTCAGGATTTAAAATAATTCAGAAAATTCCAGAAATGCCCAAAACTTCTAAAATTCATATAAATTCAACCGTAACTCCAAATGAGATAAGTTATATATGAAAAATTATCAGAAAAATCCAATCTATCCATCTGTACCATTTTCATGCATGTTAGAACAACTTATAGTTTCTGTTTAGCACAAATCATATTAAAGGCATTTAAATATCCACATATGGAGTTTGAATTTGAATCTTGGATTCAAACCAACTTCATTTAAATTGTTGTAGTTGCATTAGCCCGACACACTCATTTTGCCATGTCATGATCATGCATCATATTGTGCATTGCATTGATTGTGTTTCTCTCTCAGTTGCCGGTAATTGCCCTCTCGATAGACGCGTTTCAACGATGAGTTCGATGACATCGATGAAGAACTATATTATCTTCAGAAGTGCCAGGCAAGAAAAACCCCCTTGTTCATTCCGATACAATCCTACTCTCTCGCTCCTGCTCTCTTTTACTGCATTAGGACAACACGACATATTTGTTACTTGCTGCGGTAGCTGAACCCCTTATCCTCTACATGACCTGTCATTGCCACAGTAAATAGATGAAACCCACTAGCATGAGTAGGAGTTGTTTGAGCCCTGATGTGCCTACTCATTCATGCTTGTTTGTCATGCCTGCTACTGCTTAGAGTTGAGTCAGGTCTGATTCATCGGGGATGAATCAGAGGTGTGTGAACATGTCCTACTGTGTGTGAACTAAGTGTGTGAACACGATTTGGTAAAGGTAGCGGTGAGAGGCCATGTAGGAGTACATGGTGGGTTGTCTCATATCAGCCGTCCTCAGGAACTGAGTTCTGTGTTTGTGATCCATGATCAGTTACTACCACACATTGGGCTCCGGGCGCTCCAAGCTCTCTCGACTTATTAATCAACTCGATCTCTGTCCAGGAGTTGCAACTAGTTTCTGGTGTTTGTAGGTAGTGTTAGTAGTCTACCAAGTGGCACCCGGTACAGGTGGGCTTGGGACAGACTAGGCACAGTGGCACGGTGTACCAAGCGTAGATCCACCCGTCGAGGTGGGCTTGGGAACCCTGCACACATCGTTTGGGGCCGTGAGCGACACCCCGGCCGGATGTCCTTGCGGATGGAACCCGAATAGGCGATAAACCTGGACGAGAGACTTGTGTGGTTAGTCAGGTCGTGGCCGACACCCTCGCTGGGCTTCCGCTTGAAGGTTGCCGAGTACATGTCGTCTAAACGGCGGTAAGTGGTGAGAGCGTGTGTGAACTTCGACGTTTAGCTTGTTACCTCAGCTACGATCTTGTGCCCTCGGCAGGATCTGGTAGATAGTCAGGCTTCTCAGCCTTTTTCATTTATAGATGTCTGTACTCAGACATATTAGCTTCCGCATGTGCTTTGACTTGTATGCTCTGAGTGTTGGGTCATGAGACCCATGTTTGTAATATCTCGCTCCTCGGAGCCTATTGATTAAATACTTGAGTTGTAGAGTCATGTTGTGATGCCATGTTGTATTTACACATATCGAGCATATTGTGTGTATGTTATTGAAATGCTTGGTATGTGTGGGATCTGACTATCTAGTTGTTTATCCTTAGTAGCCTCTCTTACCGGGAAATGTCTCCTAGTGTTTCCACTGAGCCATGGTAGCTTGCTACTGCTCCAGAACACTTAGGCTGGCCGGCATGTGTCCTTCTTCGTTCCTGTGTCTGTCCCTTCGGGGAAATGTCACGCGATGAATACTGGAGTCCTATTAGCCCGCAACAGCCCAGTTCACCGGAGTCCTGCTAGCCCAGTGCTACAGCCTGGATTCACTCACTGATGACCGACACGTTCGATGTTGGGTCATGGATGCCTGTCCCTGTAAGCTTGTGCCACTTTGGGTTTACGACTAGCCATGTCAGCCCGGGCTTCTTATCATATGGATGCTAGCGACACTATCATATACGTGTGCCAAAAGACGCAAACGGTTTCGGGCAAAGGTAAGGCGACACCCGTGGGGATACCGTGCGTGAGGCCGCAAAGTGATATGAGGTGTTACATGCTAGATCGATGTGGCATTGAGTCGGGGTCCTGACAATCAAACTACCCCTCTACTTACAATTTTAGCACTTGGAGACATTACTTTACTGAAAACTACTTGTCATTTCCTTCTGCTCCTCGTTGGGTTCTACACTCTTACTTATTGAAAATAGCTACAACTGATCCCCTATACTTGTGGGTCGTCAGGGGCGCAGCAAGGGACCCCAAGACATTGGCCTTGGCTGCTGCCCCGTCACTCCCTCCCGGCATAGTTCTTGTCCATGGTTTTTCGCTTAGCGAAGCCCTGTTAGTATTCCGACTCCACCACCACCATCACCACCATGTCATTGGGCTGGTTGTGATCCCATCTACTTTTCCATTTTCTCTTGCTGGATCAAGGAGGAGGAGGAGACGTCATCAAGCTACACGTGTGCTAAACTCGGAGGTGT
The DNA here is from genome assembly GCF_002162155.2 of Triticum dicoccoides. Taxonomy (NCBI): domain Eukaryota; kingdom Viridiplantae; phylum Streptophyta; class Magnoliopsida; order Poales; family Poaceae; genus Triticum; species Triticum dicoccoides. Next base: position 258,176,205 of record NC_041383.1, read on the forward strand.
CGTCCGTTCGGCACTAGATCGGTTGGATCGTGATCGGATCACGAAGAGTACGATTACATCAGCCGCGTTATATACGCTTCTGCTTTCGGACTACGAGGGTACATAGACACACTCTCCCCTCTCAATGCTATGCTTCTCCTAGATAGATCTTGGGTGTTCGTAGGAATTTTTTTGATTTTCATACTTCATTTCCCATCAATGGCATCATGAGCTAGGTCTATGCGTAGATGTATATGCACGAGTAGAACACAAAGAGTTGTAGGAGTTGATGCTCAAATTGCTTACCTCTCTTGGTCTTATTTGGATTCATCGGTATTGTGGGATGAAGCGGCCGACCAACCTTACTTGTCCATGCATAAGAGACTGGTTCCATCGTCAGATATAATACTTGTTTTGCATAAGGTGGCTAGCGGGTGTCTGTCTCTCGTACTTTAGTTGAATCTAATTTGATGAAATTGGTTCATGTAGAAGGTTAAAAGGCAACTTTATTATCACTGTTATGACTTTAAGTAGGTAAGAATGGATTTTGCTAGTTGCCGATAGCAGCCACGTCAAATTTGCAACAACAAAGTAGAGGACGTCTAACTTGTTTTTGTAGGGCATGTTGTGATGTGGTATGGCCAAAATGTGATGTGATATATGTTGATGTATGAGATGATGATGTTTTGTAATAGGTTCACGACTTGCATGTCAATGAGTACGACAACCGACATGAGCCATAGGGTTTGCCTTTAATGTATTATTCATCATGTAATTTGCTACCTCTTGAGCATGCGTTGGTTTTCCCTTGAAGAGGAAGGGTGATGCACCAAAGTAGCGTAAGTATTTCCCTTAGTTTTTGAGAACCAAGGTATCAATCCAGTAGGAGACAACGTGCAAGTCACATAGTACCTGCACAAACAATCAAGAACCTTGCAACCAACGCGATAAAGGGGTTGTCAATCCCTTCACGGCCACTCGCAAAAGTGAGATCTGATAAAGATCATAAGATAAATATTTTTGGTATTTTTTTTGTATAGATTGGAAAGTAAAGATTGCACAATAGTAAACGAGATGCGATGTAAATAAAAGGGATGCAATATAATAAGAAAGAGATCCAGGGGCCATAGGTTTCACTAGTGGCTTCTCTCAAGATAGCATGTATTACAGTGGGTGAACAAATTACTGCCGAGCAATTGATAGAAAAGCGCATAGTTACGAAGATATCTAAGGAAATGATCTTGAATATAAGCATGATGTCTGTGTCAAGTAGAACAAAATGATTCTGCATCTACTACTATTACTCCACACATCGACTGCTATCCAACATGCATCTAGAGTATTAAGTTCATAAGAACGGAGTAACACATTAAGCAAGATGACATGATGTAGAGGGATAAACTCAAGCAATATGATATAAACACCATATTTTTATCCTCGATGGCAACAATACAATACATGCCTTGCTGCCCTGCTGTCATTGGGAAAGGACACCGCAAGATTGAACCCAAAGCTAAGCACTTCTACCATTGCAAGAAAGATCAATCTAGTAGGCCAATCTAAACCGATAATTCGAAGAGACTTGCAAAGATATAAAATCATGCATATAAGAATTCAGAGAAGAACCAAATAATATTCATAGATAATCAAGTTCATAAATCCACAATTCATCAGATCTCGGCAAACACACCGCAAAAGAGTATTACATCGAATCGATCTCCAAGAACATTGAGGAGAACTTTGTATTGAGAACCAAAGAGAGAGAAGAAGCCATCTAGCTAATAACTATGGACCCGAAGGTCTGTGGTAAACTACTCACGCTTCATCAGAGAGGCTATGGTGTTGATGCAGAAGCCCTCCGTGATCGATTCCCCCTCCAGCGGATCATCGAAAAGGCCCCAAGATGGGATCTCACAGGTACAGAAGGTTGCGGTGGTGGAAAAGTGGTTTTGTGGCTCCCCCTGATGTTTTTAGGGTATAAGAGTATATATAGGCGAAAGAAGTACATCGGTGGAGCGCCATGGGGCCCACGAGGGTGGGGGGCGCGCCTACCCCCTGGGCATGCCCTCCTGCCTCGTGGCCGCCTCGCGGAGTTCCAGACTTCAACTCCAAGTCTTCTGGATTGCGTTTGTTCCAAGAAAGATCATCGTGAAGGTTTCATTCCGTTTGGCATTCCTTTTCTGCAAAACACTGAAATAGGCAAAAAACAGAAACTGGCACTGGGCCTTCGTTTAATAGGTTAGTCCCAAAAATAATATAAAATAGCATATTAAAGCCCATTAAACATCCAAAACAGGTAATATAATAGCATGGAACAATAAAAAATTATAGATACGTTGGACACGTATCATAATTGCTTTACATTATCGCTATGCGTTAGCAATATTGTAGAAGCAATAGTTGGCGAGGCGACCACATGTCTACACGATGATGGAGATCATGGTGTTATGCCGGTGATGACGGAGATCATGTCGGTGCTTTGGAGATGGAGATCAAAGGCACGAGATGATAATGGCCATATCATGTCACATATTGATTCATGTGATGTTTATCTTTTTATGCATCTTATTTTTCTTAGAATGACAATAGTATTATAAGATGATCCCTTCACTTAATTCAAGAAATTGTGTTCTCCCTAAGTATGCGCCGTTGCAAAATCGTTTCGAAGCACCTCACATTCGCATACAACGGGTGTAAGCCAATTTTACTGATTCAAAATACTTCGGTTAAACTTGAAGAGACTAGCATGTAGAGACATGGGCTCGGAACATAGGAGACCAAAAGGTCAAACAAGAGTCATATAGTAGATATGATCAACATGGAGATGTTCACCATTGGTGACTACCCCATGTCACGTGATGATCGGACATGGGTTAGTTGATTTGGATCATGTATCACTTAGACAACTTGAGGGATGTTGATTTAAGTGGGAGTTTATTAGTAATTTGATTAACTGAAGTAAATTATCATGAACTTAGACTTAATTTTCGTTGCAAAATACATTTTGTACATCAATGGCCCGCGCTGTAGTTCCCCTGAATTTTAATGCGTTCCTAGAAAAAGCTAAGTCGAAAGATGATGGAAGCAACTATGCGGACTAGGTCCGTAACTTCAGGGTTATCCTCATTGCTGCACAAAAGGCTTATGTCCTTAATGCATCACTTGGTGATGCACCCCCTCAAGGCTCGCCTGCAGATGTTATGAACGACTGGCAGGCACGTTCTGATGACTACTCGATAATTCAGTGTGCCATGCCTTATGGCTTAGAACCGGGGCTCCAAAGACATTTTGAGCACAACGGAGCATATGAGATCTTCGAGGAGCTGAAATTGGTATTTCAAGCTCATGCCCGGGTTGAGAGGTACACTACTGCAGGATGGTCCAAGCACGATAATTCAATCAGAGACCCTTCGACGAAACTATGTACGATGCATTAATCGCAAACGATGGTAGAAGAAAACCATAAAAAATGAGATGAACTGTTTGCGATGGCGCACACATCAAACACGATTAATGTCAGAGGTGCGTGTGCAATGCGCGGCATATGGTTAATCCATACACTACAAAAAAGAAGACACATCCGTGACATTTTGGGCCGAACGAAATTTTTTTCTGTCATACATATGACACTTCTATGACGATAATTGTGACAAGACCTGGTATCATCATAGATGTGGTGGGCTCCTACTTCTATGAAAAAAAATCATGACAGAAAATGGGCTTTTCGTCCTGGGCGGGCCGGAGACGCAGCTGCATGACATTCTTTGGGCTGTCCATGACGGAAAAAAACCGTGGTAGAAGCGAGGGGGACACAAATTTCGGGGAGTTGCCGGTTACGGTGGGAGGTCGGGGGCGGAGCGATGCGCGTTTCTCTCGTACATGTGCGAGGCGTTGGCTCTAACTGAACCTGAGCGAGGCGTTGGGCTCTAACTAAACCCGAGCGATTGCACTGCAGGCTATGCGTTACTGAACCCGAGCGATCGATCGATGGCTGTTAACTGAACCCGATGGAGCGATTCCTTCGCTACTGCTGCTAACTGAAGCCGATCGATTGGATGAACAGTGAGCATTGCGGCGGG
>NC_041383.1:258180539-258190169 GCF_002162155.2 Triticum dicoccoides
GGTGGCGTTGCCTCTGGATGAACAGGAACCCATGGTGTGGAGGGCTGGATGAATAGTAGATGGTGGAGGGGTGGCCGTGGAGGGGTGGTTGAACAGGACCCCGTGGTGTGGAGGGCTGGATGAACAGTAGACGGTGGAGGGGTGCCCGTGGAGGGGTGGTTGAACAGTAGCCGATGGAGTAGCGCACGGTGGAGGCTAGATGAACAGGAGCCCGTGGAGGCTGGAGGAGGTCGACGGTAGCCCGTGGAGGCTGGAGGAGGTCGACGGTGGGGATGAACAGTATCCCGTGGAGTCCCGTTTTGCGGTACGCCACACCCCTCCCGATGAACAGGACCCCCGTTTCGACCGTAGCGCTCCAACACAAGTCCGTTTTGTTCGTTTTGCGGTACTCCACACCCCTCCCGGTCAACAGGATCCCCGTTTTGACCGTCGGAGGTCTGTTTCCTCCGTTTTGCGGCACGCCACATCCCTCCTGATCAACAGGACCCCGTTCCAAACGTAGGAGGTCAGTTTCCTCCGTTGTGCGGTACGCCAGGCCTCGTTTCCATCGCCTGTTCTGTCCAAGCCGGCTGGCTCCCACGCGTTCCGTTGCCTCCCGATGAACACGACGCATTCTGTTGCCTCCCCATGAACACGACGCATTCCGTTGCCTCCCCATGAACACGACGATGACGCTATTTCTCCGTTCCGACCCAGCCATGTACACAAGCCCTGGCCGTACGTATGCGCGAGTAGGCGTTCGAGACCCAGCCCGTCTGTACGTACGTGGCCGTATTTTCTTTCTTGCACCTTCGCTGCTGTACGTACGTATACATGCTACGTGCGCGCCTCTACTACGTCACGTGCGCGCCTCTACAACGACCAGTATGTATGTACACGTTCGCGACCAGAATGACAACGCTACGTACGCTTCGACCAGGTGGGTCCCGACTGTCAGGCACTTCCTTGCCTACGAAGATGTAGCTGGTGGGTCCCAGCAGTGAGGGGGGAATCGTTTTTTTGCGCGAACGCACTTCCTTGTGTGCGAAGATGTAGCTGGTGGGTCCTAGCAGTTAGGGGGGCGAATCGTATTTTTTTTCCCGGACGCACTTCCTTGCGTGCGAAGGTGTCGCTGGTGGGTCCCAGCGGTCAGGGGGCGAATCATTTTGTTTTTTTGCCCGGACGCACATCCTTGCATGCGAAGATGTTGCTGGTGGGTCCCAGCAGTCAGGGGAAACGTTTTTTTCGTGAAATATAGTGGCCCGTCCGATGGGTCCCAACTGTCAGGTGGAGGAATCATTATTTTCCGCATAATAAGGAGGCACTTCCTTGCTGCGGCCATGGACCCAGCTGTCAGCCTCTCCACATACAGTCCACGTCCGATGGAAGTCGTTCCTTGACCACGTTGACCATGCCGCGCCGAGAGCACCAGGGCAGTGGACGATGGCGAGGACTAGGAAGGGGACGACGGGGAGCCGGGGAAGACATGGCAGTGGAAGCCGGCGCAGAGAGGAGTACGAGGGTTCACTGTTTCGGCTGCGGTGTGAGGCTGCCGTCGCTGCAAGGCCTGGCCAGCGGTGGGAATAGTAGGGGTAGTGAGGCCTCCGCGGCAGCACAGCCGGCCACGGGAGGCAGGAGCATGCAGCACGACCGGCGCTGCTTTGGGCGGCTGGAGCAAGAAGACCACAGGTTGAAGAAGCACTACGACCGTTGGATGGACATCGTACGGTCACTGGAGCTAGAATCGTTCATATTGGCTAAAGTTGACAAAGGCCCCCGTCCCAGTCAACTTAGTAGGCCCACAAGTCAGCCTCCCACCATGGTGGGTCCCAAATAGCAAGGGGAGTATTCATTTTTTTGTGCGTAATAAGGAGGCACTTTCGGTGGGTCCGAGCTGACAGCGCGGGGAACATTTTTTCGCAAAATACGCTGGCCCGTCCGGTGGGTCCCAGCAGTCAGGGGGGAAACGTTTTTTTCGCGAAATAAGGTGGCCCGTCCGATGGGTCCCTGCAGTCAGGTGGAGGAATAATTATTTTGCGCGTAATAAGGAGGCACTTCCTTGCGGCCGCCTGGATCCAGCTGTCAGCCTCTCCACGTACAGTACTCTTCCGATGGAAGTCGGTCGTTGACCACGTTGACCACGCCGCGCCAAGAGCACCAGGGCGATGGTCTGGACGATGGTGAGGCCTAGGAAGGGGACGACGCGGAGCCGGGGAAGACGCAACAGCTGTAGCCCACGCGGAGAGGAGTGCGAGGGTTCACTGGTTTGGCTACGGCGTGAGGCTGCCGTCGCCGCAGAATAACAGGGGGTGTGGGTGAGTAGAGGGATACCCTGGGCCAGTGGTGGGAGTAGTAGGGGGCGGTGAGGCCTCCGCGGCATCAAAGCCGGCCACGAGAGGCAGGAGCACGCGGCACGACCGGTGCTGCTTTGGGCGGCTGGACTAAGAAGACCAGAGGTTGAAGAAGCACTATGGTCATTGGATGGACGTCGTACGGTCACTGGAGCTAGAATCATTCATATTGACCAAATTGACAAAGCCCTCCGTCCCCGTCAACTTAGTTGGCCCACAAGTCATCCTCCCACTATGGTGGGTCCCATCTAGCAGGGTGGGTATTCATTTTTTTGTGCGTAATAAGGAGGCACTTCCTTGCGTGCGAAGATATAGCTGGTGGGTCCGACATGTCAGCGGGGGAAACATTTTTTTCACGAAATACAGAGGCCCTTCCGGTGGGTCCCAGCTGTCAGGTGGAGGAATCATTATTTTGCGCGTACAGTCCACGGCCGATGGATGTCGTTCATTGACCACGTTGACCAGGCCGCGTCGAGAGCACCATGGCGGTGGACGACAGCGAGGCCTAGGAAGGGAACGACACGGAGCCGGGGAAGATTCGGCAATGGTTGCCCACGCGGTGGGGAGTACGAGGGTTTACTGGTCGGGCTGCCGTCATCGGAAAATAACAAGAGGTGTGGGTGAGTAGAGGAATGGCCTGGCCAGCAATGAAGTAGGGTGGGGCAGTGCGGCCTATGCGGCAGCACAGCCGGACACGGGAGGCGGGAGCAGGAAGTCCCACCAGAGCTGGTTTGGGCGGCTGGAGCACGAAGATCAGATATCGAAGAAGCAGCACGGCCGTTGGATTAACATCCAACGGTCACTGCTGCTAGAATCGTTTGTGGACTAAGTTGACAAAGCCAAAGTACATGTCAACCTAGTAGACCCACAAGTCAGCCTCCAAATCTGACTAGCCATTTTTCAGAAAGGAAAAAACAAACTAGGCTGGTCATGTGCTAAACATATGAAATAAAAGCCTGGGCTAGACGGGCCATGGGTCCCGCACAACCCAGTTGATACCCTTCTCCGTCCCGAAAAAACAAAATTACTGTGCGTGCTGCTGGGTTCCTACTGTCATCCTCACCATGTACAGTCATCTCCTTATTCCTCTCGGTTGTTGACCATGTTGACAACACCGGAGGGCGGCGCCGCGGCGAGCGAACCAAGGCGGAGGACGATGGTGAGGCCTCGGACGGGAACGAACAGGAGCCGGGGAAGATCACAGCCAGCCGTGGGAGACGGGAGCAGGCGGTCCCGCCAGCGCTGGTTTGGCTTTGGCGGCTCGAGGAAGAAGAGACTGAAGAAATGCGACAGACGTTGAATGTCAATCGAACGGTCAAGGTTGGCACAATCGCTTTTTTGACTAAGCGGACACCAAGTATCATACTTTTTTATATATAGGAAGAAAACTGCAAGTAAAATGCGTTCGTCTGCCGTCCTCCTCATAGGGAACGTTCGCCACATAAGTGACTAGCACCCTTGGTTTTCAACCGAGAGGTCTTGGGTTCGAGTCCGAGGAACTCTCAATTTTGTCCTCCTTCCTTCCTCGCAAAAAAAGGGAAAGAAAATCAAAGACTTGGGAAGGCGTACAGAACAAGCTAGTGTACCAGTAAAGAGACGTTGCCGAGTTTTAGAAAAAAGAAAGACGTGCTCCTGTAGCTGGTTCGAATCCAAACCTAGACTATGGCTATATATGGTGCTATGCTACTCTGCAAGTAATGAAACTGACATATCCAACATTCGCTTCTCCTCTTCTCTACTTACTCTGCCTACCATCAGAAGCTCTGGCCACATCAACCATGTTCGCTGGCTACTCGTCCACCTGCTCTTCAGCAGGCAACAACCAGATATGCGCCAAGTCGCCACCCGTACCATCGCCTGTGGGTCTCATCACACCCCGCCGGCACGCGCACCGCAGCCGATTGCTCATCGCAACCCGCTTCCGTTGGTGTGGTGCCACTGCTGCAAATCATGCAGAGTCATCCGTTGCGTCTCAACCACAATCCGCAACCCTGGCCGAGTCTTCTACAAATGCCCGAATCATGGGGTAATAATATGTTTAAGTGTTGTTCTGCTACTTTCAGTTGCTGATTTTTTTAATAGTTTGGTTGATGATCTTCCAATTTGATTCGTGCAGAAAAGGGAAGATTCGTGTGATTTGTATTTCTGGGAAGTTGCTGATGTGGGGGAATGCAACTACACTGATTATTTGGTTAGCCGAGGAATCCCAATACCAGTAGATTGGGGTGTTGGACAAGTAATTGAAGGAACGGCAGAAGAGGAAGATGCAAAGCAGAAGGTTAAAGATGCAGTTCCTATGATCATGGCCAAGCAACAGCTGCTGAATGGTCTTGACAGCAATGAGGAGATGAAAGAGCTTGTGAAGATAATGGGCAAAATCGAGGTGCTCTGTAGGATGGTTGTCTCTTTATTTGCAGTGTATGTAGCACTCATGATGTATTCAGTGGCTACGACATGAGCACTTTGCTGAAACTAGTAATGAATGAAACCTGTGTAGCAGGCTGGGTGTGGTGTTGTGAACATCTAATGATTTCTATTAACGGAAACCAGGGGGTATCCCCTTTTGCTCATATAAATAAATAGATAGCAGAGGCCCTGTCGGGTCAGCTTTGTTCTCATTCGAAGACGTCGAGCAAATTGCATTCCAACAGCAAACTATGTCATCAAATTCAAGTTTCACAGCCAAATATGAGTACAACTAAACAACAATGTCATCATGTTTTAGTTGTCATACGATCACCAAACACAAATCAGCATACATAACAAGTGATGTTCTCACAGCAAAATACTAAACAACATGTTCATCAGGTTTCAGTTGTCATAGCAAACACAATTTCACATAGTAGATAAAAAAACTTCTTCTGATAGGCAAATACGAAAAGAGCAATGTAATCATCATCCACAGTAGCAGCGTCAACATCTTCGCCATGTGTATCAGTCTGAATCATAATTCCCCACGGTGTCATCTTCTTCTTCGTCCTCAATGTCCTCAAACGTTGGCTTCTTCTTGATCAAATCTTGTATGTCCACAGCATGACAAGCAATCTTTTCACCGGCGTCATTGATGTGATGGTTCTCAAAGATATTAGGAACAATTGTGTTATCTTGTACATCAGGAGCAGTGTAAGCATAATCTTGTTGTGCAACTTCATTAAACGAATTCCTCTACTCAAACCTTTGCAATACTCTCCAGTCATCGCTACGTGCAAATGTGTCTTCCAAGAAAAATATCTGTGTTGCTTGACTTGCCAAAATAAAAGGCTCGTTGGTCTGGTACGCCGCCTTGACATTGATGGATTTGAAATAATCATCAACTATGGGTTTTGCGATCCTGGAAAATAGGTTATACCAACGACAGCACAACAGAACCACACACCGACGATCCTCGAAACTGGAGATATACTGCAACTGAACAATGTCTGTTATGTTAGCATACATTTCAGTTGTCTCTTTGTCATACGTATCCGTGCTCATGATGGCACTGTTTTGTGTCTTCCTGCCTTCGTCTCGTGCAAGGGTGTTGTAGCGCACATCTCCAACAACGCAAGATTCATAATGTATTACCCGAGTATCAGGACCCATTGCTAGTGAGTAAAGGGCCTCATCAACTGCCTGCCCATCCTCCCGCATCTTCTTAACCTATGGTTAGAAAATAGACAAGCTAATCATCTTATGTACTCAATATATTAAAAAAACTGACAGTGCACTTCAAAAGCTTACATGGTTCTTGAACCATTTCGCAAATCCTGCCATAACCAGTTTGTCAATGTTTCTTGAATTTTGCGACAGTAACTCCTCTTTGTAGATGCTGCACAACATAGTGATCGCGTCAAACATCTAAATATATAAGAATGTGCTGCAAGTTTAGTAGATTACGATGTATAAGCTGCAGTACTGCACTTACTTGATATAAGGTAGTATCTCAGGACTGTTATTCAACACATACCAAACCATTTTGTCCAAATCTTTAGGTTTTTCCTCTTGTCGACTCTTCCCTGTAACTCGAACAGAACAATCGAAAACATTGAGCCCGGGATTGTCTTCACCCACCTCTTTGCTAAGCTGATCAACTGTTTCAATGTATTTTGAGCAGAATGTCAACGCTTCTGTAGCAATGTATACCTCTGCAATGGAACCCTTGGGTCTAGCTCTGTTCCTAACATAGCCCTTGAAAGTGCCTAGCCACCTTCAATAGGGCACATCCAGCCATACTGTACTGGACCTCTAAGTAGTGCCTCATTAGGTAGATGAACAACCAAATGCACCATCACATCAAAGAAGGCTGGAGGATATATCTTCTCGAGGTCGCATAGGATAGTTGGTATCTTGTCTCTAAGACGCTCCAGTGCATCTATCCTGATATTTCTACTGCAGAGTTCCCTGAAGAATTGTCCCAACTCTGCAACTGCTCTATATAAGTCAGGGCGGCCCAATCCTCTAAGGATAACAGGTAAAACCCTTTGAAGTAGGACGTGGCAGTCATGAGTTTTCAACCCTTGTACCTTGTTTCCATCTGCACTGACTCTCCTTTCAAGGTTGGAAGCAAATCCATGTGGGAATCTCACACGTGACAGGACCTCACAGAATTCTTTTCTTTTTACCTTGTCCAAGACGTACACAGCTGGTGCCATATCCTGTGGTTTACCTTCATCTTGCACGTGTAAATCCTTTATGATACCCAGGTGTGTCAAATCAATCCTAGATTTTAAGGTATCTTTCGTCTTGCCTTCAATGTTAAGAAGTGTGCCGATAATGCTGTCACATATATTTTTCTCGATGTGCATCACATCAAGATTATGCCACAGATCCAAATCTTTCCAATACTCCAAGTCCCACAAAGTGGACCTGTGGGTAAACAATAATCTCTCTTCTACCGTGCCACGCTTCCTTTTCCCGCTACCATTACCAGGATGGTTTAGTGTAATATGCCTAACCTTCTCTAATTCCACTTGCAACTCATCGGCGGTGAGCCTCTTTGGCGCATACACGGTTTTCATGCTTTGCATTGAACACATGTCTTCGGTATTTTCTAGGATGCGGCTTGTCCTTGTCAAGGAAACGGCGGTGTCCAATGTAACAGATCTTGCTAAGTATTGCGTATGACAGCGGATTCCTGTCACAACGAACACATGCATTGTAACCATGTGTCGTTCGCCCTGACATAGTGCCCAAAGCCGGATAATTATGGATGCACCAAATTACAACAGCACGCAGAAAGAAATCAGCAGGTGGGCTGCTATATAGGTCTTGAGTGAGAACACCCTTCCATAGCTGTTGAAGTTCCTCCACAAGAAGCTCCATGAACAAATCAAAATCCTTTCCAGAACTTTTTGGACCTGGGATGAGCAAGGCCATCATGTAGTTTGATTCTTTGGTGCAGACATTTGGAGGCATGTTGTAAGGGATAACAAGCACTGGCCACATGCTATATGTGGCGCTCTGGTGGCCAAATGGGTTAAATCCATCTGAAGCTAAGCCAAGTCTAATGTTTCTCGGGTCAGCAGGAAACTCTTTGTGTTTATCATTGAAGCTTTTCCGCTTACTACCATGAGATGGATGGCTCATTACATTCTGATCTCTGTACTTCTGGTTCCTAGAATGCCACAATACATCCTCTCTTGTTTCAGCATCATGAAACAACCTCTGCAATCTTGGTGTAATTGGAAAATGTCTCAGAACATTATGAGGAACCCTCTTCACAGCATCGCCATCTTCCATCTTGATGATTTGCATTTCGGGCATTCACTTAAGTTTGCATAATCCTTCCGGAACATAACACAATTATTCTTACAAACATGGATTATATCATATCCAATTCCAACTTCACGAAGGAAATTCTTCATTTTACTGTAGGTGTGTGGCAGCTCAGACGGATCTGGGAAAGATTTGCGGAAAGCAGCCAACATCGCATCGAATGATTTGTTGCTCATCCGCTCAGATGTCTTCACCTGAAGAAAGGTGACCATAGCTGAGAATTTTGATAGCTTATTTCCTGGGGTGACAACAACATTGCATTGTTCCAACATGCGGGCCCACCGTTTTTCTTCTGCAGGTGAAAGTTCACGTAATGCACGAGCACTTAGTAGCATTGTTTCAATGTTGGTCAAACTCACTGGCTCCGCCACAACCACCTCCTCCTCCTCTTCCACCTGAGCATCAGGCAGATCAAGATGGTGATCTGCTGCTTCCACATAGTCAATAACATTGACGTTCACAGCTTCACCATGATGAACCCACCTAGTATATGTGACCGACATCCCATACAAGTGTAGATGATTTTGCACAGTTGACTGGGGTCTTGTAACTGAATTCATACAACTGCTACACGGGCAGAGCACATCTGATTTCAGACCATCGTACTCAGCTCTGATAAAGTTCATGAAGTTTTCAACCCCCTCGACATATGCAGCGGAGAATCTTCGAGCAGAAGTTATCCAAGTCCTGTCCATCTGTTAGACATACAAATTAGTTCTTCTACTAGATATTACAGGAAAAACATATATGCTTTTTTATGAAGTCCATAAAAAAAACCTAGGTCGATGTCTAAAGCTATGGCAAGATATTTGGACGAGTAGATCTAAGTAACGAAATATATATAAAGCTAATTCAACAAACAGATTTGAGTGCTTAATTATGGCAGGCTGTTTCAGAAGTCAATGAGGCCAAGCACACAGCCATCGAACTATCGAAGGCCATCGCAGCAACAAACATCGAGTATAAAACGATGTAGAGCTATTTCACCTAACAGATTGGCTACTAGACCATGGCAATCTACGTCACAATAAATATATGGCAGGATATTTTAGCAACTAATTGGCCTTGGCATGCCATCTCAGCTAAGCAGATTAAGTGCAGAGCAGGGCAAGGAAGCTTCTTAAGCAGAGCATATTGAGAGTAAACTACATTGGCAAACAGTGAGATTAACAGCGTCTATCAGCTAAAATTCAGCGCTACACCGACATGAACGGGGCCTCAGTCTAGAATGCGCATACCGTGGGAGAAGCTGACCGCCGTGCGTCTCCACACGCGTCGCCAGCGGTGGCGGCGCTGACCGTCGTGCACCTCCACAAGAACGTAGCCAGAGGTGGCGGCGCGGCTAGAGGACGACAGTCTATGAGAGTGCACTGTGGGAGCGAGAGGATCACCGTGCGTCCCCTCGATGAACCGCAGTGCCGATGTATCGGCGCGGCGGGGAGGGCGACTTTCACGGAGCGAATGGAGTGGAGGGGGAACAGGGGGAGGGGAGTTTGGGGAATATTTGGCTGAAGGGCAGTTGAATCGAATTTGGAGGGAATTTTTG
>NC_041383.1:258190742-258246441 GCF_002162155.2 Triticum dicoccoides
GGGGAGGATTTTCGCGCGGTGGGCGGGGGGAGTTTGGCGCATGGTCGATTTAGTGCAGTCCCACGTGTCAGTGAAGAGGCAAGCCGAAGCGCGTTCCGTCTGCGTGAGCCATGTGCAGGACCGAACGTGTGTGGGGTGCAATGCGACCGCGACAGGAGTGCTGTGAGTGTACCACCTTTTTTTCCTTTTAAACTAGGTGCTTCGCCCCCTAAAAAAATGTTGCTTCACGCGATCCATCGATACTACTACTAGTAATCCGGTAATCCCGACTAAAACGGCGTAGCCGGGTCTTTTCCTACGCGATATGCTGGGAGGTTGGCTTAGTTGGGTTTTTTAGATTTGTCTCGGTTCAATAAAAAGCAGAATTGGTGATGATGGTGTGCCTGTCATCCTGCAATATAGGCCGTCCGATCTATATCTAACGGATAGGAAGGAAACTATGACAATTTACCGCACTCCTCTCCACATTTGCAGATAAGCTTTCCCTCGTTCATCCTTTTCTCCCACAAGATCTTGATCTTCCGTGCAACGCACGGGCATCTTGCTACTACTCCTACAATATGTATATTATTGTGAAAGTTCATATACACCGGCCGAGATTAATGCAAACACAGTAGATTTTCATTACATTTCGAACTTTTATAGGACAGAAAATAAAAGAAACCCGACCCTAAACCTATTCTACGGCGGCGACCGACGTCCTCCATCTGTGATCTCTATGTACGGGGGCGGGGTTCAAGACCCGTGAAGTGAAGGTGCAGTCTCCGGCGAGGAAAAGTAGAACACGGGATACGGACCGGCCAGTTGGCACACCATGCCCTGCCGCCTCCCATGCCCTACTCATCCTCGGAGGAGTCCCCTACCTCGGCGGTGCCGGACGTTGGATGGAGGCAAGTAGGACGCGTGATTGACGGTGCTCCCATCATCGGCCGCCAGCGTGGCCACCGCTTGTGCGGTCGCGTCCACATTCGGCTACGCCGCTATTGCGTTGCGAGAGGCGACTTGAGCGAGGGCGGCGACCTCGAGCTTCATCCCCGAAGACAAGCTCTCCCGCAGAGCGTTCGCACTTGTGGTCATGGCGGATGTGGTGCCATGTAGGAGGACGATGTGTTATGGTGTGGAGGTTAGCTGGGTGTTGCCGCTTTAAGTAGCGCATTCCGGTGAGGCCAAGCGTCCGGGTGCGTCATTAAGTCGCCGGAGTTGGTTCCTCAGGCACCGAGCCTCTTAACGACGACATACGAACGGACGGCATGAATGCGGGCAGCTGGCACCGGCTGGGAACGCACCGCGCGACGGCGCGAGGGACGAGGGCTTTGGTGTGACAGGGTAGTCAGCTGCGGTCGTGGCAACGTTGGAGATGCCCTTTGCTCAAATGCGATCCCCACATGTCATTGAAAAATTAAGACGACCCGGCATGGTCTCAGGTTCAGAGGATGCAGTTGGCCGTGCTACACCACTCCGCGGACGCGTTGCGGCGCCCCGTGCATCCTCGACGAGCCGGGTGTTGGGGTGTGTTTGGATTGTGGCCAAAGTGCACCTTACCAAAATTTTGGTCATGACCCAAAGATTGGTCTTTGTTTGGATGGTTGCCATTTCTTTGGCATGCCAATGAACTCTAGCCAACTCTAGTTCATTTTTCTTGCCAATGTCGGCCAAATCATGGGCAACCGATACCTCAACCAAAATTTTGGCTACCCAATGCTTTCATGGGGCAACCTTGGGCACAAACCAAACATACCGTTGGTCGTGCCACAA
Organism: Triticum dicoccoides; assembly: GCF_002162155.2. NCBI lineage: Eukaryota > Viridiplantae > Streptophyta > Magnoliopsida > Poales > Poaceae > Triticum > Triticum dicoccoides. The sequence continues at coordinate 258,192,498 of NC_041383.1, forward strand.
CACTAACGCCACCCTCGGCACACTGAAACCGACCGTGTCTATCGATGATATGAGCATGTCGCTCACCGCGGTCGCTGTGTCCAGAGGCGGTGCTGGAGCTGCGCCCCGTTGTTGGCCCCAATGACCCACATGAACGGTTGTCTGTGGCGAGGAGGTCGTGGGCTAGCTCCTCCATTGGACTAGTCTGCGCTACGTCGTCCCGACGGGTGTGCCCCACATGTCGGTTTCCCTGTTTTCCCGGCCATATTCGAGCATCAGTGCTCCGCGTTGCGCATTTGGCCTTTCACTATGTAGGCCAAGCGAGATAACTTATTGTTTATTTGAGCCGTTCAAGTGTAATCATGTGGTGTTTGCTTATTTCTCATTCCTCTCCAACCCTCTTCACCATCGATCATGTCGCCCTCCAGTCGAGTCCATCCTCCCGCATGCCACATTTGAACATTCTGCCAAGTATCATTCGCATGTACCCACCCTAGTCAGCTTTCAATAGATCTCCGGACCCCGAGATTAAATCGAGAGGGAACGAGTGGGCGCATGTGATACCTAAGGCGGATTCAAAATTTTGAACCGGTGATCATAGCATCCGCAAATCATATATAAAGGGTATTCAATGTTTGTTTCGTTTTTGAACGTACAATATACTCCCTCCTATCCTTTCTACTTTACATATAAGTTTTATGTGTAGTCAAAGTATCTCTACTATGATAAAAAAGGTATCAACATTCAACAACGCCCAATCAATATTGTTAGATTCATACGTACTCCTAGATTTGTACTCGAGATGGTTTCCAATTTGACTATTGACAAGATTAATAGTACTCCTTTCACATAGGTGAGTAAGTCATCTTAGGCTGTGCACCGTGACCAAGGAGGATGGGAAAACGAGAGACATTAATGTTTATTTGCTAATTAATAGTATTGCATGCAATGAACTAACCACTGCATGTCATGTTTGATATTCTCAGGTCATTAAAAGCATGCACACCCTCATCTCTTATTGGTTCATATGTCAAGAAACAACAAACGAGGTAGAAGTTAATGCACCGCGCCTACGTGTTTTGGGATTATTTGGTTTTCGTAAGATGACTTACACACCTAGACGGAGGGAGTACATGAGATGTATAATGTGAAAATTATATCATTGGAAACTCCTTTCACATACGAAATTGACCTGCTTTGTGTAAGTTGCATGTCATATATTATTACTCTAACATTTCAAAGTTAGCCTCGAAAAACGCATTAGACCTGTATGCTTTGTGTAAGTTGCATGTCATATATTATTACTCTAACATTTGGTCAAAGTAGTATAGTGGAAGTGGACCCTCTAACGTAGGTATCCCTGCCTTACCCTCCCTTTAGGTTACTTACTAGCGGACCCCATGCTTGCTAGGCCCCGCATGTCAGTTACTCAATGGGTTCGGCCACGTCAGGGGATCCTCATCCGTAGTATACTCCCTCTATTTTTATTTACTCCGCATAAAACAGAGGGAGTGGTGGTATAATAAATGACGTGGGCGGGGGAGGGGGAGGGACGTCGGTTTGCTCTCAACTGTGGTCCCACAAGCGAGCGAAAACGCAAGACGAAGCGCATTCCATTCGGTGAGTGACGTGGAGGGTCTAGCGTGCCGGGCTGCGACGCGAACGCGACAAGAGCGATGTACAGTCAAAACCGATTGACCGGTCGTCACCGAAACCACTATTCACACCAGAAGCTTCGCTGCTCGGCCTACGCTAGCCACTGCCCTAAAACCACACCAAATCTCTAGCCCATTCCCCCACCTTTCGATCCCCTAGCCCGCATCAAGCGTCCCCTAGTTCGCCGGAAAGCCATGGTGCGCCGCAAGATCACTTACTACAAGATGCTGACACCGGAGCGTCGTGCAGAAATCGCGGCGGCGATCGGCGCCACAAACCTCCGTTCCCAAGCTCGCTTTGCGGCGGGCCAATCCCCGAGTTCTCTGGAGCCAAGCTTCGAGGAGGAGGAAGCTGATCCAATGTTCACTGCGGAGGTCGCAGCGCAAAAGGCCCTCGATGGGTATGAATCGATGGACGTCGACTTCGTGCCGATGTCCGAGTCCCCCATGGTGCAGGCGGACCAGCGGTTCAACATGGCGATACTAAAGGAGGACCTGGAGGCAGAGGCTCAACTCAACGCGGAGCGCGCGCATGCCGCTGCCATCGAGGCTCTCCTGCAGGCGGAACCGGATGTCGCGGATGTGAACCGGGTGACGGAGGCTCAACTTGGGGCGGAGCACATGGATGCCGCTGCCATCGAGGCCGTCCTGCAGGCGGAACCGGACGTTCTGGACATGAACCGGGCGGCAGAGGCTTGACTCGACGCAGAGCGTGCAGATGCCGCTCTCATCGACGCCCTCCTGCAGGCGGAACCGGAAGTCCTGGACTTGAACCGGGCGGCGGAGGCTCGACTCGACGCGGAGCGCGCGGATGCCGCTCTCATCGACGCCCTCCTGCGGGCGGAACCGGAAGTCCTGGACTTGAACCGGGCGGCGGAGGCTCGACTCGACGCATAGCGCACGGATGCCGCTGCCATCGAGGCCCTCCTGCAAGTGGAATCGGACGTCCTCGACTTGAACCGGGCTGTGCTCTCGTCCGTGCAGAGCGCCCGCATGCTCCGCTTGAACGAGTAGCTGGAGGCCGAGGACAACCACGGTGCAGAGACACACGTCGCAGCGACGGCTGGTTCGCGCCAGCAGCCAAAGACGATGAGGCCATCTCTTTCCGCGAGCAGTGCTAGTTTTTCTTTATGTTGTTGTTTTTATGGATCTTTTGGTGTGTAAAAACATACTATTTGTTATGCAAGTCGCCTGACATGGGTCAGTCTACCATTTTAGGCGGTTGGATGAATATCCTACGTCTCCTAACCCTTCTTTCCTTCTTCCTCACCTCTTCTTCTTCCCCAACAGACCTCCACACGGGCCGTACAGATACTCCGGTTGGATAAACATACTCTATGAACGAAAATTATGTGTCAGCGATAGGATGGCTGAGTTTGGTTTGTTCACATGCGACAGCACATGTCAGTGAGGGTGCGTTCCCTTGGTTGGGTTTGCGGCATGCAGGAGCGACTGTGTGAGGGTGCGGTGCGACCGCGGCGTGCAGGAGCGACCGTGTGAGGGTGCGGTACGACCGCGACAGCCATGCACAAGTGTATCTCCTTCTCATTTTGAAAACTTTAGGCAAGCTTGGCAAAAATATGTGGCGAAGTTTGGCAATGCAAGGCCTAGACCCAAACAAGATAAGTATGTACGTACTAGGAGTACTAGTGTTAAAAAAGAAAGGCGGGGTTTTCTTTCGCGGGATTTAATCGGTACAAATCCTCATTTCACGTGTCAATTAATGCATATTTTTTCTCGAAAGACCAAAGAGCTAACCATCTCACTCCTCATCGCTTGATTAATGCAGCGTCATGCAAACGAACCTTCTCACTTCCGCATGCATGCAGGGGATATTAATGTCCTTGGTTGCTAACCCCATCATTTTTGCCTCAATTAGTGTTAGTGGCCCGTTGCAAATTGTAATTTTGATATACTGGCCTTGTGTGCAAAACAATGGAGGTAGTAACTATATTTGAATTCCTTGCCCATTGTGGTGATGTCTAGGACTTTTTTTTTGTGGTTTGGTGAAGTGCTTTCGATGGAGAACACCATTGAGGGAGACAACGGTAAGTCGTTCGCAAGTGCCGCCTGCAAGCCGAGACAACCGCCTTATTTGCATCCAGGAAGTCCTTTACTAGTACTACTACTAGGAGTACTAGTGCGGTGAGATGGTTTCTCGAAGAAGACGATGGAGAAGCGGAGTCAGCGAAGAGTGAAATGATAGTTGCTTCGTTCGTGCTTTGTGATTTGACGCCTCACTGCTTTGTGATTTGTGATAGAAGGGACATGGGAGTAGACTCTGTGCTCTATCTGTACTACATGCATCCAAGCATGGGAGAAAGAGGAGAGACGTTGCATTTTTCTATTCCTTCAATCAATCAATCATGGAGCTTCGGTTCCATCTTTTTGGATTTGGCAACACCGTCCATAATGGTTCCCACGATGCTAAAAGCTATTTTCACATTTGGCTACACATTGTGGATGCCCTTAACCATACCACTTGGTTTTGCTCCTGTGTGCTATCTATACAAATCTCAATTATATTGATCTAAAAAATTATAGAATCAAAGATTAGTAAAAAGGAGGAGATTTTGCCGCGCGGATGGCGGGGGAGGTTTCTTATTTTTGGAGGATGTTCTCCTGGCGATTTGATAACATGCGGTCCCACATGTCAGTGCTTTACCAAGCTGATCCGCGTCCCACATGAGGCAGAATAACGGCAGAAGCAACACGTGGTTAAGTTGAAGAAGATGAGGGAGAAGCGGATTCAGCAACGAGTGAAATGATGGTTGCTTCGTCCCTCCAACTTCTTTTTTTAGCATTATTACTTCGTCCCTCCAACTTAACTACGGGAAAGGTGCAGCTTTGTGATTTGACGCCTCATTGCTCATTACTACGTCGGAGCCATGACTGGGGTGCTTCACCCCGGCTGCTCTGCACTGTATTCTCGTATGGCACGTGGACCCGGTAGCTTGATGTCCCACATATCTGCGAAAGGGACTAGAAGATTTATGAAAGCGAGCGCTCCACTCTTACGACGGAGGAGTAGACGACACGAGGGCCCAGTGAACTGTCACTTGTACTGTATAGTACTATAGTTTTGCTATTTCGCACGATCCATCGATACAAACCCGATTAAACAAGAAAGGGCGGGATTTTTCCCGCGCTGTAGATGATACTGGCCATACATTTCAAAGACAATTTTAATGTATGCAAACAGAATAATTATAAGTAACAATATGATATCTAGTAAAACTAAAAACACATATGATTTATTGTGTTAGAGTGTAGTAGTAGTGTTGTATTGCATAGTTGTTAGATGTAACATGCGAGAACGTGTAGAGATGTAGTTTTGGAGGGCCTACAGAGAGAAAAGCGTAATACGGTCACCGAACTTCAGAATAAGCTGATTACGGTCACTATATACGTTTTGCGGTGATTATCCGGTCACTTGCTCACAGTTCAGCATCGGATTGCACTCTGTTGACCGGCCAAATAGTCTGCATGGCGCCATGTTGACTAGTTAAATTGACCATGTTCCTTGTGGGTCCCACCTGTCAGTTCGCATAGGAAAAAGGTCAGATAAACACAAATTTACGCAGGCGCGACAAGGCTCCAATCCGTGCGCGGGAATCACCTGGTTGTGTATGTGTCTGTCAGGGCCTAATGTGTGCGCATGCACGTGTAGGTTGAGCACTTGAGTGTGAGAGTGTGTGTTGGTCATGTGGTGTACTGGTGTGTGCATGCATGCATGCGTGTGTGCGTGTGAGTGTTGCGTGCGTGCGTGGCTGCATGTGTACGTGTGAGTGTTGCGTGCGTGCGTGGGTGCATGTGTTTGTGTGAGTGTTGCGTGGATGGAGTTCGTGTGCATGCGTGCATGTGTGTATAATCACCACACCAGCTCCCGTGTGTTAAAACAGACGACTCAGCATACCAATACAAGGCCACCTTGTCCGCTGTGCCCGCGGTCATGACTTCTAACCACCGTCAAAATATTTTTTTGTCGTTTGTTTTCATTCTTACTAGCAAGATGCCTATCCATTGCACGTAATATCAAGATGCATTTGTATGACTTGTTTATCTTGTGAGAGAAAAGGATGAACGAGGGAAGGCCTTATTTGCAAATGTGGAGAGGTGTGTGGGTACCTTTTTGCAAAATTGCCATAGTTTCTTTCCTATCCGTCAGATATAAATCGGACGGCCTATATTGCAGGATGGCAGGCACACCATCATCACCAACTCTGTTTTTTATAAGAGTGTATTTTATGTATTTTATAATAGTGTAGATGTAGAGTAGATACAAGTCGATAGGTGGGCACGATGTTAGTGAGATAATTTGATGCAACACTAGAGGTGCCACGTGGAGCGTTTAACTGGTCAACTAGTCATGTCATGAGCAAATACAAAGTTGTATGGTGAGCCCGTGACTGTATAATAACCACTAAACATAAATGGTGACCGCAATGAGTGGATTATGAAGTCCAATGTATGTATCATGCTTTCGATTCAAATACAATGATCGTCATTGCATATATCGCGAGAGAAAGATGAAACACGCGTGAATTTTCTGGGGGCTTAATTTTAGAGGACCTGGAGATAGTTTTGTGTGCATATGTGAAAGGGGCATAGAGGGGGGGGGTATGCGATGGAGAGAGAGATGCTCTTCGTTTCTCTTTATTATGACTAACTTTGTATATAATATAAAAATATACAAATTCACAGTGCGGAATAAATATTATTGTGGGCACAATGCAATGCAAATTAGCGTTTGTACTCCTCCATATAACTTTGTAATGTTGTATATATGTAGAAACTCTAAAATAATTTTTTGGCCACACTTTATTCAAAAGGAATGTTGTATGTGAAATAAACGTGAAGAGAGGGCTTTTTAGATCAATGGGGTACGTGATGTAACATGTGTGAATGTGTAGTTGATGCATTTGGCGGGGCCTAGAGAGGTATGTGTGTGTATTACGTATTCAAGAGAGGCATGGATAGAGGGGCCGACAGGGGGGGGGGTCGTGGGAGAGATAGCACGAGAAATGAGAGTGGTCTAGAGAGAGAGACGAATATGATGTCATGACAAGAGATTCCATTCCCTTGAGTGTGTATATGCAAGGGGGGAGGGAATAGAGGCACCAGGAGAAATTTTCTGTGTGTGTGTGTTTGTGTTGGTATGTGTGGGTGTGAGAAGATAATGAGACGTGGGGGCAGAGGGTGTGTCACCGCGTGAGGTCCGGTGGGTCTAGGTGAGGCCCTTCGTTCGGTTTCGTCCTGTGCCACATTGGTCGGCCCATGACACATTTAGGAAGACCCATGGATGACTAGTCGTACAAGACAAAATAGCAGAATTGTGAAGGACTCTGTGTCCACTGACAAAGCCGGCTAGGATTTGTAACCCTAGGTTCTCGGACTAAGGTAACCCCTTTATCTCTGATATTACTATTCATCCAAGCTAACTTTAAGGGGCATCCTAGAGAATGCTCTGCTAGAATCATACTCGCCGATTAGGAAGAGAGGTGTGAGATAATTCATGAGAGACAAACGTAAAGATAATGTGTGTACATGAGACACGTAGGCAGGTCCATGTATGTAGAAAGGGTCGATGAGGATTGTGCGTGTGTATGTTTGCGAGAGGAAGAGTGCTTGTGATAAAGGTTAGTGAAAACAGTTGTAAATGGTTACGAGAGGGAGGGAGGGTTATATCTAGAGCATGTGTGCGAGAAAGACACCTCGGGAGAGAGTGTGTGAGCATGTGTGAGAGACCACCAATGGAGAGTGAAACTACACGTAAAAGACTGCTCTACACATTGATTAAAGATATAAATTGTATCCAAATATTAGGATGGGATCATGATATTTGCAATTCGCGTAAGGAGCGGTCATTCATCCATCAGACATCTAGATTCTATCGAATTTGAGCATGTCTGTGTTATTATTCAACACAATTGATCCACATAGTTAGTATTTTCAACTCCAGACAATGCATCGCTTTAGCAATCGAATATAAACGTGAGTATAGTTCATGTTGTGTGTGTAAAGCACATTATACATACGAAAGTTACACAATGGACATTTATAAATAGCTACCTATGAACTAGCATGCATTTGAATTCAACCTAAGGTGGTTTAAAAAAATCGAATTCAACATGAACTCCATTCAATTATTTGAATTTGATATCATGGCATTTGTAAACCATACCTAAACTATGGGGGTACCAATCTTTGCTCTGATTTTGTACATAATAGCATATGTAGTCGTGTACAAAATAGATTCAAATTTAGCTCCTCCATTCCAAAATAATCATAGTTATATGATTTTCAAGTGTCAAAATTTCAAAAGGAAGCGGATAATTTAATGAGGTTGTCAAACATACAAGGTCAAATATAACGTTGTCTATTTAGGTCAATGCTCATAGTTCAAGAGTACTCTAAACGTGAATGCTTGTGTTTCAAAATTTCGAATGAAGCGCCAAAAGAGCCTCTACTCGCCCGAAACCGCGTGAGACCAATGTTTGGTAGTACAAGGAAATTACTTTTCTAATAACTCCGACCTGTGAAACCTACCGGCCCGACGTCCAAAGGTTTGAACCGGGGTAGGTTTGTAGCTTCATCTAGATGCCATGCAACTGGCTCCGAAAAACATTCATACACAATGGCCGCCTAAACACACATGCGCGCGGCTGAAATTGCTGCCGCCCACTATTTGGGACACCTGGGATTACCATCCTACCCCCAACCCGCAGTAGGTCCGAAATTTAAGAGGGGGGCAAAGTTTGTACTTTCCCCAAATTTCAAACAAGCGCGTCCCATCTTCTGTTCAAAAAAGCCAAAAACAAGCGCGTCCCAGACCGAAACATGGTTCCCCCCATCCGTCTGATTCCCCATTCGTACTCCGTGGGCGCCAAAACTACCTCTCCACCAGCCGCGAAACCCCGGCATCCTCCGTCCGCCACCCCATCCCACCCATCAACCGCCACCCTCCTCCGTCACGCCGGAGCCGATACCCCGACGTCGTCGTCCACCGCAACCTCAACCGCAACGCCCTCCACAGCTAGTAGTTGAAGCCGAGGCCGAGCCGTCCATACCCGAGCCAGTTCAACCACGTCATCCTGCGCCTCACCGTTGCCGCTCCAAGTTCGCCACCCTCCACCACACCAGACTTGTTCCTGCTACGCCGTCCTTCACCGCCTCAGATCTGCTTCTCCTCCGCCGACATACGGCCACGGCAACACAGTCAACAATTTGGCCATGGATTCGATCAAGCCTGCACCCTCCAGAACATCGGTTTCCCCGGTAAAAAGAAGAAGATCGGCGCGACATGTGGAGGTGACCACACCGGCAACCGAAGAAGGTACTCCTCTTCCCTTATTCATGCAAATATTACGTCTCTGCTTGCACGGTATTCATCCCATAGAAGACACTAGTTGACCGATTCTTCTTGATACTAGATGTTCCTAGTAACTCGCGATGCACAAGGTTTCTCCTCATATACTATTTCACCTTAGCTAGAGGTCCGTCGCCCCCCTAAATTTCAATTTCTGGCCAGTTGATTCCCAATTAACGGAAGCATTCCCTGGCGTAACAGGCGCTAGTACGACTATTACACCGGGGAAGCAGCGCCTTGGTGTTTACCTTAGGGGCATGTGCGGCCTAGAGCTACTAGAGCCCGATCTGGAGGTCGGCCGGGATTAAAGGGATGGCTTGGGGGTGCTGCCAAGCACGGCGGTGGTGTGAGGTCTATGGGAGGGCGGGGCGGTGTAGGCACAGGTCTGGGCCGGTGGTCGCTGGCGGTTCGAGAAAGATCGTCAACAGTGCCTGGCGGGAGGTAGACGAAGGCCATCTGCCGGTTCCTTATAGATCGAACGGTTCAATAAAAAAATCGACTGACCTATTTATTTTCAGTCGATTGTTATCTTAGATATGACCACATGTGGTGGTGTGCTGGTGGAGTACCTGCATTTCCTATGCTCATATATTACAAAATCATACGGAGTAGAATCTAATTTTGTTTGCCATGCAATGTTGTAGAGCTATCATATGTCTCCTGTCATTTATTTTTCAGCCACCTGCTATCTGCTACTTTTACAGTGCACTAGTTCTGCACACACTTCATCCATACTCTCACTATTGTGTTTTTATGCAAGGGTATTTCAGAGTCTGCCGAAAGCGAAGCAAAAAAGAAAAGAGACAAGTCATGCCAGCTTTCTACGTGGCTAGGCGCGGCACGTTACAACGCTTTAAAGGGTGCAGTGTCAGCAGATGGAGACGGTAAACGTTGCTCTGGAGTTGATGACCTCGCTCGCAATGAACCACCATCCCAGGTGCTTGCTTTAACTTCGCGGTGTCATATGTGGTTGCATGTTCCATATGGTGTCTAGCTTGTATTCGAAAGGCCGAAGTCGGTCTTTATTAAGATAAGGAAAGATATTTTTTACATGAACCACGATCCCGTGAGCACCAGAAGACAAATAGCTAGTCAGGGCACTGGCCGAGCCAGTGACAAGCCCAGCAAAGACAGGCATCACCTGGAAGCCAACTAAAAAGCCGCGATGGTGGTGAAGCAGCCCGCCTCCCACAAGGCTCTCAGGTCCTAGATGATCATGTTCACCGCTCCAGCCGGATGTCTAGCTTGTATTGCTTCCAATTTGGTTAAATTGCATTTGCTTAGCTTACACATTATACCTTTGAATATGACATGCCTTTCTGTTTTTGGTACATACTAGTACATCTGTGTATTAACCATGTTCTTACATCAAACTAATGTTCTTGTGTATCCCTCATCAATCACTTATGACGAGGCAGGCAGGCAAGGGGACTACTCCTCATTTGAAGAATGCAGCGTCAGCCTCCCGAAATGATTCTCAAGAAACAGAAATGCTAGATGAATATAGTGAACGTAGCTCTGTAGTTGATTACAACATTTCCCCTACACTAGAATTGCAGGTGCTTGCTCTAACTTGGCAGCGTGATATGTGGTTGCATGTTGCATATGGTGTCTAGATTGTAATTCTTCCAATCTGGTTAAACTGCATGTGCTAGTCTGCTTAGCTTATACTCCTGTAAATGTGACATTATACTTGTTGATGTGACATGCCTTCCTGTATTTAGTACATAGTACATCTGTCTATTAAGCATGTCCTTACATAAAACTATTGTTTTTTTGTATCCCGCATCAATCAATATGACAAGACACCTTTAGTATGCGATATTAGTTGCATCTTTCATATGATTTATAGCATGCGCTGCTTCTAATTTGTTGAAATTCCATTTATGATGGGACACTTTTAACTTGGCAGAGTCAGATTGGTTGCATCTTTTATGTGGTGTCTAGCTCGCATTGCTTCTTATTTGCTGGAATGGTTTCTACTTAGTTTACACAAACAGTTGTGAACATGCCATGCCGTCCTGTTTTCCGTACATATTCCATCCTGGTATCATGTGTTTGCCTTACATCAAAGTAGTGATTGTCAGTATCATGCATGAATGAGTTCTGAAGAGAGAATTTTATTGCTTTTTCTTGTCGGTTTTACTTGACAATTCAAAATCAATAAAGCGGAAGGAAGTTAGCAAGGCAGCGGATAAAGGTGCTCCTTCCAAATAGAGGGCCTCTACAGTTTCTAGTCCTCCACACCCCCAAGATGATTTCCAAGACAACACATGCATAGACACTCAACAAAGCTGTGTTTATGATGATCACGTCTCCCCTAGTGCAGCATCACTGGTGCTCCCTCTAACTTGGCACTGTTATATGTGGTTGCATGTTATGTGTGATGTCTAGCTTGTATTGCTTCTAATTTTGTTGAATTCCATCTGCTTACTTTACACATTATACTTGAATAAGACATGTGTTCCTGTTTGTAGAACATACAATATCTGTCTATCACACCATGTTCTTACATCAAATTACTACTGTTGTGTAACCTGCAACAATCACTTATCATAAGACACGTTTGACTTCGGAGTGTGATATAGGTTACATCTCACATTCTTTTCTAGCTTGTACTACTAATTTGTTGAAATTTCACTTATGACGAGACAATTTTAACTTGGTAGAGTGATATTCGTTTCATCTTTCATATGGTGTCTAGCTTTCATTGCTTCTAATTTGTTGAAATGCCTTCTCCTTAGTTTACACATCATAAGCTGTGAATATGCAATGCTGTGAACATGCAATGGCACAATGACGAGAGACCTCTAACTTGGTAGTGTGATGTTGTTTGCATCTTGCATATGATCTATTTCTCGTACTGCTTCACATTTGTTTAAACGCCATTTATGCTGAGACACTGTTAACTTGGCAGAGCGATATTTGTAGCATCTTTCATATGGTGTCTACCTTCCATTGCATTGCTTCTAATTTGGTGAAATGTCTTCTTCTTAGTTTACACATCATAGTTCTGGTTATCTCTTCCGTCCTGTTTTTCATACATATTACATCCTCCTATCATGTGGTTGTCTAACATCAAAGTTCAGTTCGTCTGCATCACGCATCAGTTTGTTCTAAAGAACTAAATTGTTATTCGTTTTTCTTGTCGGCTTGACTTAACATGGCACAGAGAAAGAGGAAGAAACACAGAATGACAGGGAATGAGAAGCGGATGAATCCTGCAGATTCTGCTGGTACTAATGGTGCAATAGAAGGTGAAAGTCCAGCAAAAAAATTTACAAACACGGCATCCCATGCTACACGAGCTGCAAAAAAAGCCAAACAGAAACAAATAGCTGCCACCAAACAAGCAGAGACTGCCCTAGTTCTTGCAACACCTACCACAGTACTACCAGCTGCACAACATACTCGTGCGTCAACTGAGCTAGCAGCACGTTCCCAAGCTCCCTTGCCACCTGACACTACTTCCCAAGCACTCTTGACACAAGACGAGTTGGCAATACCAGATGAACCTTGCGAGCTTCAACAACAAGAAGGTAGTTGCTGGAGTCAAGTTACAGTTGCATGCTTCTTTATATGTAGTCTCACAGTTTGATGTACACTAACACTTCCTATGTTCGTTGTTGGACTAGCACCTAGGCGCAAGAGGAAACAAACATCAGGGATAATGCTCGATAGGTTAACTAAATCTAGAGGAGGAAGAATGGAGGTCCATTTTGAGGCAGGTTTAAAAAGGCCACATGATGCTACAGAGTCAGCCAAGTTAGTATCAGAGGCAGCGGTTGCCGTTAGGTGTCATGTACGTATCCTCCCAACATGGATTCAGTACAGGAATGACAAAGACGAAACCCTTTTCAACACCTTCCTCGACCATTTATCTGTAAGTATGGTTATGTATGGAAACTAGTAATATCGTCTTGCTCTGTCCCATACTTTCTAGGTTGATGATAATGAGACTCCCATAATTTTCAACAGATGAGGTTCAAGTTGGATAGCCAAGATGATGCAACCAGACAAGCTTGCACCCATGTTTTCAAGTCTGCTCTGCGACAATATTGGTATAACTTGAGGAAAACTCACTTTAAAGGCAAGGCTAACAGTGAACTTTCCCAAACATCTCCAGTGGAAAATATATCAGATGAAGACTGGAGGGGCCTTGTTAAACACTGGTCAGATCCGAAGTATCAGGTACATTATATATATGTGATCAGATCACATGTTGAAGTCCTATTGACGCATGTGCCACACAAATCTATCTTCTTGTAGGTGAACTGTTCAAAGAACAAGGCCAACCATACAAAAGTGAAATTCCAACAGACGAGAGGATCTCGTAGCTATATTGCACACTGCGAGGCTCTTGTAATTAGCTGCTGTTTCACTCTTTTCGCTGTACCATATTATCAGATCTATATTGACTTGTTCGAAATGCATAGGAAAGCCCGCAAGGACCAAAAAGTACCTGAACCAAATGATGTGGAAATCTTCAAGGACTCTCACACCAGCAAGAAGAAGGGCATGACTACACCAGTCAAAGCCGCTGTTGTAAGTCCTTAATCCTCATGCCTTTTAACTACTACTTAGTCTGACTTGTGCCTTGAACTGCATGGTTTGCAGCCAATGTCTATTACTCTTTTCAATTTTATACACAATTGTCTTAGCGTATCATTGCACCTTACAAGGTTTAAAAGGGAGTAGTGATGTTCCTTTGATCTTGACCCGTAATCTAGTTCCGTGCTGGACTTGCCCACACAACGTTACAATTGCATGTTTGTCTGTTCTCAGTTGTTTTGTGATATGAATGATGTCATACTATGCTTACCGTATTATAAACTTCGTCCTTTATCCTTAGCCCTCAATACAATGTGAAGAAATAGACAATACATTAGCGATGGTACATGATCATATGTTTGGAACCTGGTTTTATTATGTACTTTGCAATAAAATACAACTAATATTTTACATGGGTTCACCAGAATAAGTTCTGTATATAGACCAAAGCTATTTTGTTTGGTTTTGTTGCCTCCTTAATATCTTTTGTTCTGGTACTACTAATGTAAAACCTCAACTTTTCAGCGAGCTATGGAAAAAATGGTGGAACCACCACCTTCTGAAGGTGGCGAGGCAACTATAACCGCAATGTCAGCTCTTGCTGCAGTGGGTCAGTACCTGTCCACTAACAGTGCCAAAAGTATGTTCCTGTGTAATACCGGGTTGGTTGTTAAGGCAATATCGTCCAAACTTCCTCATGATCAAGATATGCAAGCTCAAAGCAATGTTGTATCTGCGCTCCAGACACAAGTCCATTCCCTAACAGAGGCCCTTTGTGAAACAAGGAGAAACATTGCTCAATGTCGTCAAGATATGCATGGTTTTGAAACCAGACTATCAGACATTTGCTATGTTGTTCAGGAGCCTAGGGGAAATGAAGGCGAGGGTTATGGTGCTCCATCGGACAATACATCATGAAAACGTAACTGTCAGGTCAAATGAACTGAGCTTCTGAACTTCTGGTGGTGCATTTATCTGCTAGACTGTTAATTTTTATGCCAACCTTCCTTTTGTTATATAGTTGTAATTCGTTTTGGTGCGATACAAAATTTATTATTAACGTGTAGCCACCGGCTGAAGAAAAGAGCAAGCCGTTTTTGTATAGTGTAGGGTGTTCCCTATATTTGCACTGGTGGCGATCTTTGATGCCGAGTGGATGTAATCTGTGCAATCGCCTTAATAGCCTAGCGTTTGTTTCGGCCTTATTTATTTCCTAGTATTATTTTTCCCTAGTTTGCTAGTGTCCGCAACTACCCATGGGCCATATACGGGCCGTAGGATCCATGGGTCTCCTACGGGCCGTCGATAAATGGGCCTGTAATCAGTGGGCCTCGGTCCGTCGATAAATGGGCCTGTAATCGGTGGGCCTCAGGCCGTCGGATAAATGGGTCTACATGGGCCATAATCGGGCATAATTGGTATCGGCCCAACACAGTAACGGGCCGTTAACAGGCCATAGGACTACAAAAGCTTAATTCTGTCACAGGCATAACGGGTCGTTAATGGGCCAGAATATAGGACGGGCTGGTCAGAAACGGGCCGACTCTTGCCATGGGCCGAATTTGGCCCATTAGGGTAACAGGCCAGTAACGGACCGACTCTTCCATTGGACGAATTTGGCCCATTTGGGGAACATGCCAGAAACGGGCCGACTCTTGCCATGTGCCGAATTTGGCCCATTAGGGGAACATGCCAGTAACGGGCCGGAAGTAATCGAGGGCCGAAAAGGAGCCCAAGAACGTATAGGCCGTCAATAGGCCGAAAGCTAACACCGGCTGGAAACGGACCATGTAAATCACGGGCCGTTAACGGGTACAAAGAAAATTACTGTTCATTATGGGCTAGAGTCACCGTGGGCCTGTAAAGGGCCGAAAGATATGATGGCCTCATATGGGCCAAAAGATGTCGTGGGCCATACATGGGCCAAAAGTGAAATGGGCTGGTGTTATATTCAATGGGCCACATGACATTGTTGGGCCGATCTCCTTTAGTGCCTAACGGGCCGTGAGTTAACGGGCCGTAAAATGGGCTATTTGCGAAGAGACCGTTAACAGGCTTTTCATGGGCCAGCCCGTTAACTTTTGACCAAGTCAAACGGGCCGGCTTTGTAAGCTAAATGGGCCAGTGGTGGGTCGTGGCACGTGTAGACATATCATAGGCGCCTATCTGACCCACTGACGATCTGACACGTGTTTCGTCCGGCCAATAAGAATTTTACACGTGGAAATTTCCCATTGGTCGGGGCTGTTAACGGGTTATCGGACCAAAACCCGACCCGATAGCTTAACGGCGTTCCGTTACGGTGGATGCCATGTGTCGGTCACCCTTGACGAAAGCACTTCTGTGACGCGCGATTTATCGTCATGGAAGTGGACACTTCCGTGATGATAATTTTGGTAATGTCATGGAACACTTCTACGACAACACAGGTATGACTATCTTGATTCTGTCATAAATTTGTCATGGATGTACATGCATGACAAAAAACGCGACCTACTGTGACAAACACGTATCATCACGGAGGTGTATTTTTTTTGTAGTGATATGAACTATTTGCGATGATCTAGAACAACCGAAACGGCCAGCCAGATGAGGGTGTGTGCGATATACGACATACAGTTCACTGGAATGAACTGTCTGTGATTAGGCAACCCAACAGAAATGGTCTTCCAGATCAAGGTGTGTGCAATGGAGGGCATATAGTTCACTCGGATGAACTGTTTGCGATGAGCCAAGACAATAGAAACAGTTCAACTGAACAAGATATGTGTGATACACGGCAAACAAGTCCGTGATCAGAAATGCGGGTGAAGACCAATAATAACACACATGATTGTTGCTAATAAGCCATGTGATTTTCTCCGTCTATAGAAGAATAACATATAAATAACTAAAATAAACATCCAATTACATAAGTGACTATACAGATCATTCGCACACACCTCAATAAACAATTGTATGCATACTAAACTAGGAGAAACGATCATCTAGTCATCTACTTCTTGCGACGCTCCTGCCACTGCTCTGTGGCTCGATCCCTGGTCTGGGGCAGGATGAAGACACTTCCTCATGTCAATGATCTGCGTGTACATCGCATAGCTTGTGTACGCGTCCTTGGCCGCGTACTTGACGTGTTTTTCATCTAGTCTCTGATCCCAGGCACTGTGCCAGGCGATCTTGTCCTTCTTGCTCTCATCCTTCTTCTTCATGTATTATGGATTGATGATGGCCGAGGCGAGGTCAATCGGGGAGTTCTGTTTGTTCTCGGTGATGCCCCAGACCTTGTAGTGGTCACAAATGTTGACAAGATTCTGGCAGGTCAAGCTCGATACATCGAGCGCTTTTAGATCGTTGGTGGTGTCCACCATAGCGAAACTATAGTTGGTGTTGTTGATAAACATGGCGAAACGCTCGCAAGGCCTTGTTGCCGAGTGGTAGTGGCAGATGAGGACGTCATGTCGCACACACAACTGGGTGATGGCAACCTTCTGATCATGCCCGGCACGGCCACTAGTGAACTCGAGGTCGAAGCCGACCAATTGGTACATGTCCTCAGCAAGCAACTGCTCCATAGTTTGGATGGAGCTCTCCACTGAGACCGGCTTGTTCGTGTACACCATCGAGAGGTCCTTCCCCCTTATGTGGGTGTCACTACATGATGCGTGTTGAACTGCCCCTTGTTGTCGTTGTCGGCCGCTGGGAGCGCCATTGGCACCGCTGGATGTCCTCTCTGTATATTTCTTCGTGGATGTGCTTATTGTGTCGTGTGGCGCAAGAGATGAAGGTAAATGCCACGGGAATAAATGGGGGCTGGGCGGCCTGGATTCTCGGCACATCCGCATGGCAATTTTTGCAGTGGGTAACTGCATTGTGGCGCCGCTCCCGGTGCAACCGCATGCATAATGGTAGCATGAACGTATGTGATCATGCACCGGTCTGAAACACTGGCAGCGCGCATGGAGGGACACGGGCAGAGCATGCGGAGGGATGCGAGAGCAGAGCGCACACGGCGAGACGCGAGCAGAGCGCACCACGACCGCCTCAACCACGAGCAACCACACGCATAGAGCAGTTGATGATGAAGGGAATGGTCGTCTACAAGCCGGCCGACAGTTGCGAGCCGACCGGCAGTTGTGAGCTGGCGGCATGATGTAAAACTACATCGCATTCTACATCACACGCTGGTCGAACAATCATTCGCGACACAGCGGAGAGTGGCCATGTGCTACCACCTCACTCTTGGTCTATTAGTCCCCTTTATATTCTATGTCATATTTTGACCATAAATTTAACTAACAAAATGTTAATGCATGTTATAAAAATAATATAATTGGAAACTATGTTCAAATACAAATCCAACGATGTAATCTTTGGCGAGATGCATTCATATTTTATTAGTTAAATCTCTAGTGAAATTTTGGCACAAAAATACAAAGAGGAGTTATAAACCAGGACAGTGGTAGTATGTAATTAAATCGCAAACATTTTTTATTAACAGTATGTGTACGTATCGTTTCGTCCTGCTCTCGCACTTCTTGTCACCCTGCTACCGCAGCCGGTTCAAGCGCAAGCTTGAGCAGCGTGTGCTACTTCTTGAGCTTGTGTTGATTTTTCCCTTGAAGAGGAAAGGGTGATGCAGCAAAGTAGAGATAAGTATTTCCCTCAGTTAAGAACCAAGGTATCAATTCAGTAGGAGGCACAAGCAAGTCTCCAATATATGCACCTGCACAAACTAACAAACACTTGCACACAACGCGAAAAAGGGGTTGTCAATCCCTTCACAGTCACGAACAAGAGTGAGATCTAATAGAGATAGGTATAAAAGATAAATAAAAGAGAAAACTAAAGTAAATATAAATAAATTGTAACAAGGTATTTTTTGGTATTTTTGGTTTATAGACCTGAAAATATATGATGGAAAATAGAACCGGGCCCATAGGTTTCACTAGAGGCTTCTCTCTTGAAGAAAACATACGGTGGGTAAACAAATTACTGTTGAGCAATCGATAGAAAAGTGCATAATTATGAAGACATCTAAGGCAATGTTCAATAATATAGGCATCACTTCCGTGACAAGTAGACCAAAATGATTCTGCATCTACTACTATTACTCCACACATCGACCGATTCCTGCCTACATCTAAAGTATTAAGTTCATAAGAACAGAGCAACACTTTAAGTAAGATGACATGATGTAGAGGGATAAACTCAAGCAATATGATATAAACCCCATATTTTTATCCTTGATGGTAACAATACAATACGTGCCTCGCTACCCGTTCTATCACTAGGTGAGGACACCGCAAGATTGAACCCAAAACTAAGCACCTCTCCCATTGCAAGAAAAACCAATCCAGTTGGCCAAACCTAACCAATATTTCGAAGAGAAATACAAAGATATATTAATCATGCACAAAAGAGTTCAGAGAAGACTCAAATAATATTCATAGATAATCTGAGCATAAATCCCCAATTCATCGCATCTCAATAAACGCACCGCAAAAGAAGATTACACCGACTAGAACTCCAAGAACATCGAGGAGAACATTGTATTGAAGATCAAAGAGAGATAAGAAGCCATCTAGCTACTAGGTATGGACCCTTAGGTCCGTGGGAAACTACTCACACATCATTAGAAGGGCAGCAAGGTTGATGTAGAGGCCATCGATGACCGCATCCCCCTTTGGCGAAGTGCTAGAAAAGGCCCCAAGATGGGATCTCACGGGAATAGAAGCTTGCAGCGGCATAAAAGTATTTCTTTTTGTGTCCTCTCTAGTATAGGGGGAATATTTGAGGATTTATAGTGCTAAGATTAGGTCAAGATGGTCCACAAGGGGCCCACACGCTAGGGGGGGGGCGCACCCCCACGGCTTGTGGCCACCTCGTGGGTCTTCTGGCCTCCTTTGCAAGTCTCGTGAGTTTCTTCTGGTCCAAGAAAAAATCATCGTGTAGTTTTATTCCGTTTGGACTCAATTTGTTATTCCTTTTCTGTAGAAGTCAAAACAAGGAAAAAACATAAACTGGCACTGGGCTCTAGGTTAAGAGGTTAGTCCCAAAAATAATATAAAATAGCATATTAATGCATATAAAACATCAAAAATATGTAACATAATAGCATTGAACAATAAAAAATTATAGATACATTGGAGACATATCAAGCATCCCCAACCAAATGATAAAAACATAATTTTTGATGTGACATGCTATCTAACATATTTCTCAATGCAATTTTTTTATTGTGGCAAGAATATTCAGATCCGTAAGATTCAAAACAAAAGTTTAATATTGACATGAAAACAATATTACTTCAAGCACACTAATAGAGAAATCATGTCTTCTCAAAATATCATGGCCAAAGAAAGTTATCCCTACACAATCACATAGTCTGGCTATGCTCCATCTTCATCGCACAAAGTATTTCATCATGCACAACCCTAATGACAAGCCAAGCAATTATTTTATACTTTTGGTGTACTGAAACTTTTTCAACTTTCACGCAATACATGAGCGTGAGCCATGGATATAGCACTATTAGTGGAATAGGATATGGTGGTTGTGGAGAAGACAAAAAGGAAGGAGAAAGTCTCACATCAACTAGGCAAATTAATGGGCTATGAAGATGCCCATCAATTGATATCGATGCAAGTGAGTAGGGATTGCCATGCAACGGATGAACTAGAGCTATAAGTGTATGAAAGCTCAAAAAGAAACTAAGTGGGTGTGCATCCAACTTGTTTGCTCATGAAGACCTAGGGCAATTTGAGGAAGCCCATCATTGGAATATACAAGCCAAGTTCTATAATGAAAATTTCGCACTAGTGTATGAAAGTGACAAAATAGGAGACTCTCTATCATGAAGAACATGGTGCTATTTCAAGCACAAGTGTGGAAAAGGATAGTAACCTTTTCCCTTCTCTCTTTTCTCTCATTTGTTTTATTTGGGCTTCTTTGGCCTCTTTCTTTTTAATTTGGGCTTCTTTGGCCTTTTTTTTAATTTGGGCTTCTTTGGCCTCTTTTATTTTTCAAGTCCAGAGACTCATCCCAACTTGTGAGGGAATAGTAGCTTCCATCATCCTTTCCTCACATGGGACAATGCTCTAATAATGATGATCATCACACTTTTATTTACTTACAACTCAAGAATTACAACTCGATACTAGAACAAAGATACGACTCTATGTGAATGTCTCATGCATATAAGAACAATATGACAATGATGGTATGTTTCATAATAAAACGAAACAGTGGAAGTTGCATGGCAATATATCTCGGAATGGCTATGGAAATGTCATAATAGGTAGGTATGGTGATCAAGGCCATCAGATCACGAGTGTGAAGTAATATCGATTGTAACTGTCGAGCTTGCTGCTCCCGACTCCTCCCGTGTCGCCCCTGCACGGCGGCCGGGGGGAACCCTAGCGTCGCCACGTCCTCGTCCCTTCCCCAACCTCTTCTCCTCGCTGCCGCCGGGGCACGCCGCCGGGCAAAGCCCGGTCGGCGGCGGCGGCGGCAGGATCTCTTCTCCCATGACTCGATGGATCTGGCGCGGGCGGAGTGCGGCGGTTGTTGATGACGCGCTGGAGGTGGGGCGCGCCGGTGCAGGCTTGGGGGCAACAGCAGGGCTCACGCTCGCGGTTTCCCCTGGTGTGCATGGGAGTCCGTTCAGGGCGCATGACGGCGGCCCTCGGCAAGCGATGGCGGGTGCTGGGCTCTCGGCAGCGCTTTGGCATGTGCAGGAGGCGGTGGTCCCTGTGCGCGGTCGGCGGCTCCGTCTCTGACCCGGACGATGAGGGGGATGGCGGCGGCCCGGCATGGTCGGCGATCTAGATGCGGTGGTGCCGGCGGCTCGCTGATCTGCCGGTGCTCCAGGGTTCTGCCTGGTGGTGTTGGTGGTGACGGTGGCCCGTGCACGAGATTTGGATCCCTTCAAACTGATCTGGGTGAAAACTTGCCTTCGGCATCTGCTAAGGCCGGTGGTGGCGGCGCTATCTGCGATGTTCCCTTCTTGAAGGCATCGCCATGGAGAAGTTCAAGCTCACTCTCTGCTACCTCCAGGGGAAACCCTAGATCGGATGATTGGATTACCGCAGCGCTCTAGCGTCGTTCCTCCCTTGGGGGCGTCATTCTTGGGGGTACACACGTGATCAAGGGACAAGAGGACGGATTCCTTGGTGAAGCGGTGATTCATCCTACACACTGATGGCGACGGATCTTGACGGCATGGCGCAGTGCAGATTCAGAGTTCGCTGTGGGAGGATGGACTCGCGCAGGAGGACGACGCTGTTGGGCGTCGCGGTGGTGTCAATGGCAGAGAGACCTCGCATGGTGCATGCAACAGTACAACTCTGAAGATGGATTGTGGCAGGTGGCTACGGCGGCCTCATACCCGGCAGGCATCCTGGTTGAGGAGGGCGCCGGACTGGTAGGTGCCACATACCAGGCAGGCGTCTTGGTTGAGACCTCAGGTCTTAGATGTTTAGGTTTGGCTATGATGTCTGTTTGGTATTAGGCCCAGACTATCTGCGCCCCTTTATCAATTGGATAGGTGTAGCAACAGTTGTTGCTTAGACGGTGGCTTTAGTCTTGCTGTTGTTTGGCTTTGTAAGGTCTTATGAGAATAATTAATAAAGTGGCCGTATGCATCGTCCAGATGTAGAGGCCGGGGGTCATCCTCCTTTTCTAAAAAAAGGTAGGTATGGTGGTTGTTTTGAGGAAGGGTATATGGTGGGTTTATTGCACCGGCCAAAGTTGCGCGGTACTAGAGAGGCTAGCAATGGTGGGAGGTTGAGAGTGCGTATAATCCATGGACTCAACATTAGTCATGAAAAACTCACATACTTATTGCAAAAGTCTATTGCCATCGAGACAAAGTACTAATACGCATGCTCCTAGGGGGATAGATTGGTAGGAAAAGACAATCGCTCACTCGTACGCGTCGGTCCTAAACAAACGGTTTTTAACCCCTTTCCGTGACGGCATTTGGAAATGTTGCCAAGTGAGTGTGGGCTATAGGGGGGTCCTTCCCACACGACCCAGAAACCGTTGGGGATATGCCCTCCTGGCACACACGCTCGACAAAATGAGGTCATGTGCGACTGGCTAGCATTGAAATACAGAAATACATTCAGTAGTGCTAAAAAATACAATTATATAGGCGAAATCATTTCCGGTCGTAAGTACATCCCACACAGTCAGTCACCACTAAACGTTTCCGTTTGTGTATACATCCCACACAGTCACTCCAAGGAAAACGTTTGCGCAATGTGGCGTAACGCAAATAGTTTTCAAGAGAATGTCATGTGTGATTGTTCATTGATCTAACACGGTTTATTCCTAGAAACTGTGTGCGTTCCGTGAGGTCATCGCCCACGGTGTTTTCTCATTAACTGTTTGCAATAGGAAAATCCAACTAGCAAGCTAATTGGCCAATTAGCAGGCTAATTGCCCTATTATTAATAATCCATTTACTAATCTAATTGACATTCATATTAAGCACATAATATATTCCATTTTCATATTAAGGAAGCAGGATTTTGTAATTGAAATACATCATAGTACAACATGATATAGCTTCAGCACTCAGCCATCCCATTACACAACTACACCAACAACAAGTTTCACATGCAACATCTAGAACCTTTCGAAATTAGCATCATAGACGGTACATAGAGAGATGCATCTCATCTGCAAAACTGCTGAAACGGAAGGCAAATGTTGAGCCTTCATTCATGTTGAAGGTCTTTGCAACTTTAGGCCAGTGCATGTGGATGATTGACCGTCCATCCTTCAACCTCTTCAGGACCACTTCAATATTGAACCATGGGTGTTGTATGAAAACTTTCCTCGCCTCCTGACCAAAGAGGTGGTTTGAGAGGTAATTATTACTGAACCCTGAAAACAAGGATGCACATAAATATCTTCTCTATATTGGAAATGGGGTAAAGTAATAAAAAAAAGGCAAGGTATAATAGTTAGTACCATCTTGTAAACCTCAGTGCTTCCCATTGTTTCCCTGCAACACATATAAGGTAGTTAGTCATCAGGTTAAGTAAGGGTTCACATGCTATCAGTAAAATATTCTGATGAAAAATAAGCACATTGCAGATTCATCAGATTAATTCAAGCCACATGGAAAACCCATTTATCCAAACCAAGCATGATTAAGAACTAGGAAATATAGCACTTCTATATGTTTCTCATGTATTAAGTGCAACCAAATTCAATTTATTCCTCACATGGTATACAATTACAGAATGCATCCACAGCAATTGAACATCGCATTGCAGAATTGAACCAATCAGTTAACTAAACACCACAATAAATGAACCAAACGTTAATTGACCACCACATTGCACAATATAACATACTCCTAATAGAAGATCAGACAGTTAACCAAAGCAAGCATGCTTAACAACTTGGAAATATAGCAATTGTATTTGTTTCTCATGTATTTAGTACAACCAAATTCTATGTATTCCTCACATGGTATACAATAACAGAATGCAGCCACAACAATTGAACATCGCATTGCAGAATTGAACCAAGCAAGTAACTAAACACCACAACAAGTGAACCAAGCCACAAAAAATGAACCACAGTTAACTAAACACCAATTGAACAATATAACATACTCCTAATAGAAGATCAGACAGTTAACCAAACCAAGCATGCTTAACAACTTGGAAATATTGCACCCTGAAGAATTGAACATCACATTTGCAGAATTGAACCAAGCAGTTAATTGAACACCACATTGCACGACATATAGAACATATACACTATAGCAAAAGATTGCATGGTAAAAGTAGATAGCACAATTTACTAGAATTTGTTAAGGAAAGGCAGTACTAGCAAACTGAACATGGCTCCTTATAGTGAGCTAATAAGACAAGGTACTCCTCATTGTCGAAGATATCAATGACGATTGGCTCCTTGGACATGGAAGAGGGCGAGGCCTCCGCATCGTGGGTGCCCTCGTTGTAGTGGTGAGTTGCGTGAGCCGCTCCGGGCACCAACCTGCTGGCTCTCAAGATGAGGTAAGAACGCGCTGAGAAAACACCTCGTAGTCTTCATCGAAGGAACCGACGGTCGCGTCGAGAAAACACCATGAACTGTTGTTTAAAACAGCCAACCGCGTCGCGGCATCGGCGCGCGAGGCGTCAATGGTGGCCTAGATGGCGAGGTGCTCCTCAAAGATCTGGGGGTCGGCACGAATGGCAGCCATCGTGACCTCATCCGCGTGTGTGGCCACGATTTGCTTCTCTGCTGCCAAATGCTCCTTGAGGTCCTGGCTATACTGTGTGCACCATGGCTTAGGTCGGCGCTTATTTGGTGGAGGGGTCGGTGATTTGGGTGGAAGGTGTCGCGCTCACGTCGGTGGTCGGGGCATGTGGGATGTGGAAGGAGGAGGAGGATGGGGGTCGGGTGTGGATTACCTGCCAGGATAGGCGAGGCCTAGCAGCATGAAGGAGGGTCGCCGGCGAGGAGGCGGCGGCGTGGCAAGCAAGGAGTGAAGGTTTCAACTTGGAAAGGAAGGCGGAAAGAGGGGAAATGTGGCTTTTGGTAAGGGGAGGGGGCGGGGAGGTAGATGTTTCCGCCCAAGCTGAAAATTTGGAATCACTTCAGCCAAAGAACTGGCGTGCAAAGTGTCATCAGACACGGTCCCTTATTCAGACACGGTCCAAAAATATTTTGTGTTGCATCTCACACGGTGGGTTATAATAAACTGTGTGGGGTCTACTTGATTTTTCATCTTGATTTGAATTACATAATGGGGTCACAACGACCATAGACGGTGTTTGAATTGCTATACCTTTTATCTGCAGTGATCATAAAAGAATTGGAATTATTCAGGGTTCATTTGGACATTTTTATGCATTAAGTAAGTTTTCAATGCATTTAAGTGCATAATTCAAATTTGAACTATATGCACATGCTCCAGTGCATATAAATTGGTTAAAAAATCATATCTGCGTCCTTGGGTGCATGCTTAGGTCCCATGCAAGAAATGGGGATGAATTTCAAACACCAGGGCACCATTGATTGGCGGCAAAACATTGAGATGCCCGGTTTTTAAATTCTAGTAAATCCAAAACTCGTCTTAAATTCATGAAACTTGGCATGCTATCATGGAGCAGCATCAACATGTCGTGGTAAATTTTTTGTCCCATTTGGGGCAGGTTTGGGCATATTCTTCTCACAAACCGGAGCTTCTCACAACAAGCATGATGATTTTCGGTAGGGAACATCGCACCTTTGGGGAAAAAATGATATCCATTGCCTCTTATTGCTTTCATTTTTTTTCTTGTGTCAACATAGAACAACAGGAGTGTTGTGTGATTTTTTGTGATTTTTCGGGGTTCGTTTGGACATTTTTATGCATTAAGTGAGTTTTCAATGCATTTATATGCATAATTCAAATACGAACTACATGCACATGCTCCAGTGCATATAAATTGGTTGAAAAATCAAATGGGTGTCCTTGGGTGCATGCTTAGGTCCCATGCAAGAAATGGGAATGAATTTCAAACACCAGGGCACCATAGCTTGCCGGCAAAACATTGAGATGCCTGGTTTTTAAATTCTAGTAAATCCAAAACCCGTCTAAAATTCATGAATCTTGGCATGCTATCATGGAGCGGCATCAACATGTCGTGGTAAATTTTTTATCCCATTTGGGGCAGGTTTGGGTATATCCTTCTCACAAACCAGAGCTTCTCACAACAAGCATGATGGTTTCGGTAGGGAACGCCCCACCTTTGGCGACAAAACGATATCCATTGCCTCTTATTGCTTTCAATTTTTTTCTCATGTTAACATAGAACAATATGAGTGTTGTGTGAATTTTTGTGATTTTTCGGGGTTCGTTTGGACATTTTTATGCATTAAGTGAGTTTTCAATGCATTTATGTGCATAATTCAAATTTGAACTACATGCACATGCTCCAGTGCATATAATTGGTTGAAGAATCAAATCTGTGTCCTTCGGTGCATGCTTAGGTCCCATACAAGAAATGTGAATGAATGTCAAACACCGGGGCAGTGTTGATTGCCGACAAAACATTGAGATGCCTGGTTTTTAAATTCTAGTAAATGCAAAACTCGTCTGAAATTCATGCAACTTGGCATGCTATCATGGAGCGGCATCAACATGCCGTGGTAAAATTTTTGTCCCATTTGGGGCAGGTTTGGGTATATGCTTCTCACAAACTGGAGCTTCTCACAACAAGCATGATGGTTTTCAGTAGGGAACGTCCCACCTTTGGGGACGAAACGATATCCATTGCCTCTTATTGCTTTCAATTTTTTTTTCTCGTGTCAACATAGAACAATAGGAGTGTTGTGTGATTTTTTGTGATTTTTTGGGGTTCATTTGGACATTTTTATGCATTAAGTGAGCTTTCAATGCATTTATGTCCATAATTCAAATTTGAACTACATGCACATGCTCCGGTGCATATAAATTGGTTGAAAAATCAAATATGTGTCCTTGGGCATGCAAGAAATGGGAATGAATTTCAAACACCAAGGCACCGTTGATTGCCGGCAAAACATTGAGATGCCTGGTTATTGAATTCTAGTAAATCCAAAACTCGTCAGAAATTCATGAAACTTGGCATGCTATCATGGAGCGGCATCAACATGCCGTGGTAAATTTTTTGTCCCATTTGGGGTAGGTTTGGGTATATGCTTCTCACAGACCAGAGCTTCTCACAACAAGCATGATGGTTTCGGTAGGGAACGCCGCAACTTTGGGGGCAAAATGATATCCATTACCTCTTATTGCTTTCAAATGTTTTCTCGTGTCAACATAGAACAACAGGAGTGTTGTGCTATTTTTTGTGATTTTCCATGGTTCATTTGTACATTTTTATGTATTAAGTGAGTTTTCAATGCATTTGTGTGCATAATTCAAATTTGAACTACATGCACATGCTCCAGTGCATATAAATTGGTTGAAAAATCAAATATTTCTCCTTGGGTGCATGCTTAGGTTCCATGCAAGAAATGGGAATGAATTTCAAACACCTTGCCACCGTCACTCGGCCGCAAACATTGAGATACCTGGGTTTTTAAATCCTAGTAAATCCAAAACTCGTCTGAAATTCATGGAACTTGGCATGCTATCATGGAGCGGCATCAACATGTCGTGGTAAATTTTTTGTCCCATTTGGGGCAGGTTTGGGTATATGCTTCTCATAATCGAGAGCTTCTCACAACAAGCATGATGGTTTCAGATAGAACACCCGTATGCAAACTGAGAGCAAGATTTGTGCATCGAACACAAACGGTTCTTTTGGATGACGCGTGTGAACCACTTACAAACAGTTTTGTGCAATATGCATCTGTCATATTGGGTATGTTGCCATTTGTCAAACTAGAAAGATTGACATTTGTTGATCTAGTAACATTGCCATTTGCCAACCTTGTAACACTGCGATTTGTCAAAATATGAAGCTAAAATTCACTAGCAGTATCTAATTTATGCAACTAAAATTCAGTAATTAAGCATAGATGGAGGTGAGGAGGCGTGTTCAACCAGGCGTGCAGCGGACGGCGTAGTATTATTCGATTTGACAGCGGGCGGCGTAGTTCCCGATACGGCTTTAATGCAGACGAGGGAGAGGGTAGCTGTTCCCAAAATGTTGAACTGCCAATGATGCATCCTCCTTCAATTAGCATTGTGTGAATGCATGAGGGAAGTAATGGGAGGACCGGGAAAAGAGGCAGCACGATGTGAATGCAATGCAGTTTGCACTCATATAAAGGCGCCCCTCCATTCCAATGCATCCACCACATTGTACAGACCTAAGCATTTGCCTAAGCACATACACTAATAAGCGCAAAAGTGCCCACTCCAAACCCATGGCGGTGATGCACGCGAGCAGCCAGCGGCTGTTCTAGATGGTCCACGACGCTGGCCAGCGGCATGGCACCGTGGATCGTCTCCATACGGTGTTGGCAACCGGCTGGTGGATGGCCGCCGTCGACGCCAGCTATGACTCTCAGTTGGACCAGATGATCGTTCGCACCACCAACAGGTTCACTTTCGTGAAGAAGCTCGCGGACGACATTGCTGTACTCCTCCAGCCCGCGTGCCCGGGCTCCTCATTGCCTGCCACCCTAATCGGCCTCCATGGTCGGAACCTCTTTCAAGCACTGGTGGCCCTGCGACTGCCCGCCGACGCCACGAAGAATGTCCACCTGGAGGTCGCGCTCGCCGCGAGGTGCCTCACCCGGCAAGAAACCGTCGACCTACACATCCATGTGTACGAGCAAATCATGTACATAGGTATCTACAAGGACAGTGAGGACGCTACGATGTTAGCCTTCTTCAGCCGTCTGGAAGCCTTGGATGCCTTTGTTGAGAAGCACCTTGACCTCGCCACAAAAGCCGCCGCTCCTTAGCCACCGGTCGGTTGCCCGACCGGCACACTGGGTTGAGGAGGAGGAGGTCATACGTTGACGGATGCATCTTTCTTCTTGCCTCCTATAACCACCACTGCGATTGCATCATCGTGGCATTAATTCTTATTTTGCTATTGCATTCTCGTTCCAGTTGATACAGACATGTGCGATCCCTTCGCTCAATACAGACATGTCCGTTCCAGTCTTATTTTGATTGGCTTGAATGAAGGTCTATCCTGCCATTAGGCGCCGCGACGCGCTCTGCACGTGTACCTTGGCGCGCTCGGCTTGTGGACTGCTTTTAATTGTGTGTTCAACTGCTATATGCATATATATGGTTGCTCGCCGTTGAGGCGACCGCGGAGCGCTCTACTCGCATCCCTCCTGTTGGGCGTGCGCACGATCACGTCGGGGGCCCCGTATGCATGCGGTTGCGCCACATGCGTTGCCACGCGATGCAGTTATGTGCGGCATGATGGAGTTACGCGCTGCAAATTAGAACTGCCATCAAGGCCTACCGATATTCCTGGCTGTCCGGCTTCCCCTTTAATTCCCGCGGCCATTATAACCTTAGTCTCTTCACCTTTCGATCGCGCCCCACAACACAACAAGCACACCCACGACGACACATAGAGAGGGGATGTCCAGCGGCGGTCCAATGGAGTTCGGCGAGCATAGAGTGGAGACCCATGCTAGGGTGACGGATCTCTTGGTGGTGTACACCATCGACCCGGCCGTGGTGGACGACTACATCAACAGCGTTGAGCAGTTGCTTGCTCGAGACAAGTACAAGGTGGTCGACATCGACCTCCAGTACACCACCGGTCATCCCGGCATAGATCGGAAGGTTGTCGTCGCCCTATTGTGCGTGCGCCATCATGTCCTCATCTACCACTACTGCATGGCCACAGAGCCTTGCTACCGTTTCAACAGGTTTGTCAACAACACCGACTACAAGTTCGCCATGGTGGAAACCATGGACGATGTAAAAGCGCTCAGTGTTACGGGCTTGGCCTGCAAGAAACTTGTCAAAATCCGTGACCACTACAGGGTCTAGGGCAACATGAAGAAGGACTCCCTGGTGGAACTCGCCTCGGCCATCATCGACCCCTACTACGAAAACATGAAGGAGGATGCCCAGAGAACAAGTCCCCTATCCTAGCAGAGGGCCTCGATGCGGCAACTGGATGAACCTCACCTCAGGTTTGCAGCCAAGAGCGTGTACACATGCTACGAGATGCACATGTGGATCGTTGACATGAGGAAGTGCCTCGTTACCCAAATCGATGAGCCCGGATCGAGCCACAAGCAAAGCAAGCGTCACAAGAAGTAGATGATGATCAGATGATCATTTATGCTAGTTAATCATGCATGTAATATATAGTTTACTTTATTTGTGTGTGGAAATGTCATGTGTGTAGTAGGCACCTATGTAATTATGCATGTAATAGTTTACTTTGGTGTGTGCAAATGCCATGGTTGTTGTAGCCACCCATGTAAGTGGATGTTTAATTTGGTTATGCAAGCATGTCCTTATTAGTGTGTGTGTGTGTGTGTGTGTGTGTTGTTGTTGTTGTTGTTGTTCTGTATGCAATCCCATCACACAACACAAGGTCATCGCCGAGCCCACCACGGCGTCGCGACCAGAAGCTTTGCAGGAGCAGACCACCTTTCATCAGGATACGATGTACTAGTTGTCTCCCTTTGAATTTGGCCGTTGTGGGATCCCTTCCCGCCTTCGTTTTGGGGGAAGAGGACCAAGGCCGCTATAAGTATAGCCTAGCCACTACCAGCGAGGGGGGAGGATCATTTAGACAATCCACACCCTCACCAGCTCACACAAACACAAGAACACACCTCTTGAGGCTGTTCTTCCATTGTACTAGTTTGTCCTCAGCCCACCTCAAGGCTAATCCATCACAAAGCAGGTGTAGGGTATTACACCACAAGGTGGCCTGAACCTGGGTAAACTGCCTTGTCCCGTTCTTCTTCAGTTCATCGAGCTAGGCCATGATATTGACGAGTTGGCAGACTAGGGAGGTTGAGTTCTTCGCACGCACCTGAGAGTTCGAATCTATCTAGGGTCTGCGGAGCCCTGAATCTGATGGGTTGCATGTGTGCGTCCATGGACCTCGTGCGTCCCCACTGTCAGCCTCTCCACGTACAGTACTCTTCCAATGACTCTCATTTGTTTACCATGTTGATCACGCCGCACCGAGTGCATCTAAGCTAGTGGACGACGGCGAGGCCCCGGATGGCAACAATCTAGAGATGGGAAGACGTAGGAGTGGAGTCGCAAAAGAAGAGGTCTACGAGGGTTAACTGGTTCTGGTTCGACAGTCGGTGGAGAATAACAGGAGGTGTGGAGGGGTGGAGGAATGGCTTGGCTGGCGGTGGGGTAGCGCTTCACAGCGAAGCATGCTAAGCAGAGCTGCTAGAAGTAGGAGGCAGGAGCAGGTGGTCCCGACGGTGCTGGAGGAAGAAGACGAGAGATCGAAGATGGATGACGGCCATTGGATGTAAATCCAATGGCTATTGATGTCAGAATCATTTGTTGACTAAGTTGATAATGACTTGCCTTGGCTTCGACCTATTGGCCCACATTTCAGCCTCCAAAAACGTGGCACATATTCAACCCATTTTTTCAGAATTTACAGTACATTTGATCTTTTTTGTAGAATCACACTTCATTTGCTGTGCTGGGTGAAAAAATAATGTAGCGTCCATGCAGCCCATTTTTAAAAAAACTACAACCCATTTTCACTTTGTCAAAATACACGAATTTGCTGGGCTGGCTGAACAAATAATGTAGCGTCCGTGCGGCCCATTTATTTTTTCCAAAAAAATTATAGCTCATTTGCACTTTTTCGAAATACACGATTTTGCTGGGTTGGTTCTAATTATAATGTTGGGTTGGGCGCAGCAATGTTATCAACAAATAAACAGGGGTTGAGCATTTTGTTATAAATATATTTAAATAATAAGCGCACTATTATTACATTGGTCCTTAAATCTTTCCAAGCTTTTGTACACAATCACTAGGATTTTCGGTGCCTTAATGTAAAAAAGAATCTAGGATTTTATTGTTAAAAAATTATTTTTGTAAGTTAATAAGACGTGGGATATTTTTTCTAATATATGTAAGTATCTGTTAAATACATGATGACAATAACAATAATATATAAGAACACATAAAATAATACAAATATATATAATATAGTTAGAAGGGAAACATAAGTTCGACCTAGCGTTCCTATTCTTATATAGAAAAATAGAATATACCTCTGCGTTTTCTTCAAAAAAAATCACATAAGTTGGGCTGTGGATGTTTCAGAAAAAAAAAACCTAGGATGGGAGGTCCATAGGCCGGTCGATACATGACGGCCCTCAAGAAAATACAAACCAGCATGTCGTGGGATGCGCATGCTCAAAAAGAAAGCCTAGACGGGGAAGCCCACAACCCAGCTGAAACTTTCTAGCCCACTGATAATAAATGATACCTGCCAGCTCCTTGGCTTCGTTGTAAATTTATCTCCTTTAGTAACTGCGTTGAAGGACCTCAAAAAAATGTAACTATATTGACAAACTCGTGGGCCCCAATGTCAACATAGCATTAGGAGGAAGTATTTTTTCAATGAGGCACTTGCTTGCGTATGGCCATAGACCTGGTGGGTCCCGACTATCCGCCTGTCCACGCACAGTCCTCTCCAGATTCCTCTCGTTTGTTCAGCATGTTCACAACGGCAGACAGCGGCGCCGCGGTGAGAACACAAAGGCGGACGATGACGCCCAGGCCCCGGACAAGAACGAACCGGAGCCGAGGAAGGCATGCTACAGTAATGGTTGATGTTGTGCCTAATTTCTAGTGAAACTACTGAACTAGCCAGTGGCCATGTGACACTACCCGACCGTTGTTTCGCCGGGTTCGATTCCACCTGATGCAGTGAAAATATCCCCAATTTTTTTGCCTCTGCCATTATTTACATGTGGGTCCCCATTGTCATCTACACACACCACCTCCAACACTTGCCACAACTTTGTCCCTCGTTTTCTCTTTTTTTGCACACTCGACATTGTCTGGGCATTTTGAAAATAGCATATCTTTTTGACTGTGCATCATATGAAGATGTGCTACGCATGAATGTTGATCAGCATGATGTTAACTGGCTGGTAGTTCCATTTTTGACCATGAATAAAACATCCAACATGACGTTATCCCTGTTTGAAAAGGGCGTGTTAATAAAAAATCTCTGCCTCTGAAACTTGCAGTTTCTTATCTGAAACTGAAACTTGCAGTTTCTTCTCTAAGAATCACATTGTCTGCACTTTTATTTGAAACTACATTTTAAGTGCTAAAAATAGATCTCTAGAATTCATAAAATACTTCATATGCTCAATAATGCAAATCTGACATTGAGAAGACATTCATATATGAAAGTATGCTCAAAATACACAACACAAAACACAATTCACAACCTGCAAATACTGACAACCCTAAGCTCCTCTAACAATTCACAACCTACCCGACTAGGGTTGGGGGGGCAGTCCCCTCCTATTCCTCGGCGGCAGACAACCGCCCCATGAGACAGGGTGAACGGCAAGGGAGACGATGGCGGGGAAGCATCGTCGGGCCAACTACTTTTCTCCTCTTGCAGTTGGATTCGGTCGACGAAGACTCCACCGGCTCGCTCTGGCACAACACCCTCACAAATGGCACCATGTAGATGCTCGATCCTTCAATCTCTGGTGGATGCTCAATCTTGGATCGATACTCCCACCACTGCTGCCTCATGACCAGATTCGGTGAATC
Source organism: Triticum dicoccoides (assembly GCF_002162155.2). Lineage (NCBI taxonomy): Eukaryota > Viridiplantae > Streptophyta > Magnoliopsida > Poales > Poaceae > Triticum > Triticum dicoccoides. Next base: position 258,226,270 of record NC_041383.1, read on the forward strand.
TGTTTGCTCCTTGGTCCAGAGGAGCAGCTCTATGTACTCCCGCTTGACTCCCTTCGAGACTATCGCCGCCTTTTTGCCCTATTGCACATATTTTGCCATGGATGTCGCCGTCGCTGCTAATTGGTCCTTGTTGTCAAACCTATATCTGTATCTCCAACATCCTAGATAGCTTCACATGGTCGCTGCTTGTGATCCTTAGGTATCGGTTGTACTCCTCCATCGATCTACTTCTCCACAGCAACTTCACTCGCCGACGGTGGTTTTTGAATGGAAGACGAGAGGAGCGGCGCTGGTTTTAGATTAGAATAGGAGAGGAGTGGCGATGGTTTTGGATTGGAATAGGAGAGGAGGGGCAGTGGTTTTGTAATGGAAGAGGAGAGGAGCCGCGCTGGATTTGGATTGGAACAAGAGAGGAGCGGCGGTGGTTTAAGAGGAGACGAGTGGCGCTGGTCTTGGAAGTATTTTTTTGCATATTTTGGGTCAAAGTTTGACCATGTACTGTATTTGACAAGCAAAATGTGAATGCGTGTCATCAAAAATTGTATCGTTTAATTCTACCTAAATGCACTTTCAAATTATATTATTTTTGCAACGTATAACATATATTTTATTTGTGAAAATCATTGTCAAATATGACCTAGAATACAAGGGAGTCTAGTTAATGTGGGGTCGCTTTCTTAATTGAAGGGTATTTTGATTTTGATCCAGTCACAACATGCTGACCCTCTTGTCCAATCCTAAATCGTTGTCGCACGCTCCTCTCCTCTTATCCATTGCAAAACCACCTCCTCTCCTCTCCATCATCTCCATTCCAAGACCATCGTTTCGCCTCTCCCTCTTCTCCATTGCAAAACCATCCCCTCTCTTCTCCATCTTCTCCATTGCAAAACCACCGTCTCGCCTCTCCCTCTTCTCCATTGCAAGCAACCTTCTCTCCTCCCATCTTCCATAGCTAGCACCGGACCTCTCAGAAGGACATCGATGGAGAGGATGCATCAATGAATTGAGAAGATCGCCAGTGGCGACCAGGCAAAGTTAGCCAGGTTGAAGGAGATCCTTACTTGGTTTGATAACGAGTGGGACATTTCGAGGACAGTGAGGGCCATGTGGCAATGTATGCGAAAGAGCGAGACAGCAGCGATGAGGGTGGCGATGTACTCCTCGGTGACAATCACGCCGCAGTCCTTCGAGTTCACCAAGTATCTCCTCTGGGCGATGGAGCAGACAGATTCGCCCAAGGAAAAAATCAGGCGGAGGTGGTGGGCGTATAGGTCGAAGGTCGAGCATCCAGAGGATAACGAATCGATCAAATACGGTGTGTCGTTCATGAGGGTGCAGTTCCTTCTCCCACTACACGAGGAGGCCAGATGGCGCGACCTCGCTTCGCCGCCGTTCTCCACTGTTCCTGTGACACCCTTGTTTTCGCCATCATGATTTTCCTTTACCTTTTTCCTTTTATTTGGGTTTTGAGTTCATTCATTTTACTTAGCACTTTGGAATTGTTTTGATTTTCACCCAAGTGACTCCAATCACCTCCCACAACCTCTCTTGAACTCTCATTCATCATCACATTTCTTTGGAAAAAGTTTCTTCTAAGGAAAATATTCATTTTCACCCTGAAAACGGAATATTTTCACTTTCCCTCCAACGCAACCCCTCTTTTTCTTGCCCACGAAAATCTAAGAAAATTCCCACACACCCTTTGGACAGTGCCTCATGATCCTATGCAGAAATATCAATTTGTTATGTGGCCGAATTTTGGTAGGAAAATTCATTTGCATTCTGACCTAAAAATGCAGTTTGTACAACAAGTGCATTATTCCTTGATATATTGGAGCTGAGTTTTCTTGAGCATCACTACCTTAGTAACCTAACACTATAACCCAAAGCGCAACTCCTAACTCTTTTTGGTTTGATCACAAATTATGCCACAAGTTTCTGTCCAGAAACATTCCGTTAGTACTGTGATTAACTCACTCATCCAGGTCATTTGCTAAATCCTTTCCTAGCCTAAACACTCCACGGTCGACGGCCTAGACATAGTTTGGCATCGCATTGGCGTCATGATGGCACAGTGCATGTGGTGACCGCGTGAGGAGAAGGGCTCCAGCATGCTGTCAACGCGCTCTGAGCTCTGCTCGAGCCTCTGTTGAGCTCGTGCTCGTCTCAGCATCAAGCCCAGCATGCTGCACCGCGCCACCAGCCTCGCTTCACCTCCCCAGCACCCTCCTTGCCGCTCACCGATACCGGAGATGCCGCAGCGATCACACGTGCGCCATGCTAGAGGAGCACAGTGCCCCCGTGCTTGACTCTGAACCCTCCCATACGTCCTGTGCTCGTCCTCGAGCTCAGAGAGTGGCCGTGTGAGCCCTGGCCACTTCTCCCTCTCTCAATGACGCTCCTCGTCGCCGTGCGCCGCTTCTAGAGACTCCGGTGAGCTCTTGAGCTCCGCCTCTCCTATAAATAGACCCCTCCTGAGCTCATTTCTCCTCACCTCTCCACCCACTCAACCTCCACGACCCTGTAGGAAGCCACAGCCTGGTCGGGCAGGCCTCTGGCCGCTGTCCCTGACCCGAGCTCGCCAGCAATCCCCTTTCTCTGTCCCCCATGTCTCCACTGCTCCTCAAACTCGACACACTTCCTCGGCGACTCACTAGTGAAACACTAGAGCTAGCCGACCCCCCTGGAGCCCTTGGAGCCGCTTGTTCTCGCTGTCTTCTTCATCTTCGATGACCTCCGCCTGCTGCAGCCGCTGGAGCAGCCCTCACCGACCCCGTCCATCCACCCCTCGCCGCATTTCGGGTACGTGGTGTTCGCTGTAGCCTTTCGCATCTCCCTTTCCTTTCCATGGCGGTCGCCGACATCTCCTCGCTGGAGAAACACCGGCGATGCGCCTCCCCTCCTCTATTTCCCTCTCTCTCTCTCCAGATCTGACTCGTGGGGCGTGCTGTCAGCCTCTCCACTCGCGCCCGATGCGACACGAGTGGAGGCGTATTCTCTGAATACGCCTTCGATGTCACCCCCCTGGATTTTTGATTTATTCAAATTTAGTTCAAATTTGACCAGAAACATTGACCAGCCCTAATTCCTAATCTATAAGTCCAAATGAGTTGATTATTTTTGCGTTAGTTTTGTGTTGGATGTTCTAGCAGCACGCCAAATTTGAGAGTTTTCCTTGCTGTGTAGAACTTCTGGTGAATTTCAGAAGGGTTCTTGATATTTTCTTTTGCTGTTTTTAATTATTTGCAGAATAAGAAACTTGCCTTGAGGAGAATCAGGAGGAGTGTGACCCTCCTCTGTGCTAAGGCAAGCCACACAAATATTTGCATGGGGTCATTTCAATAACTATGATTTTCCAACTTCAATATGGTTTATTTCATGAATTTAATCATTTAATAAATATTGCTTATGTTAGTTCATTTGTTATGTTTGAATTGCTTGGCTTGTTGTAGTACATGAGTGCATCGACTAGTGTGCTGCAATAGAGTTATTTTGATAGCATGACCATGGTTTGATTATGATTGGTATTGTTTTCATAAATGATTTATCATTTTCACCATGCTAATGTCATAACTAAAAATGATTGGGTTAAAGCCAGTGAGTTAAACCAGTGTCTCTAAAGTGATTAGTTGTGCATGCAGAATAATTATATGATGTTAATCCGTGTCATTTCGGTAATATGTGAATATAGTTGCATGTCAGATATTTGCATGTTCATGGCATACTATGGCTCGAGTTCTTTTATTTAAAGTTAAACCTGATGATAATTCAACTTGAACATAATGTTGATCGAGTCATGGTGCCACCGAATCAAGCTTCTTAGTGCAACCCCATTTGCCTTTATGGGAAGACCTTTATTCGGTCCATTGTCATGCCTCTGGTCGGTGCCTCCAACGAGGGAAGGTTATGGGCGTGCGGTACCCTTGCCTGGTAAGCAGACATAACCTTGTGTGCATGTTGTTGTTGTTATGGTACCTTGTCCCCATTTGGGACCGTTTAAGTTTTGCCACGACGGTGGTCGTGGATGTCATGAGTTGACATCGAGGCCACCCATGACTTAGCCCAGAGGGGAGATCGTCGGAGTAGCCAGGAGACAGTCATGACAATGGGTTGGTTCTATCGGAATGTCGTTGGTCCACCAGAATGGGAGTTCTAGGCCATGGATTCCGTGATGTGGGTACAATGTACTAACCTATTTAGAGAGTGTGTTAAATCTATCGATAGTCACGTCCTCAGTTATGGACCCAATTTGTAGTAGGTCACACCATGGATCAACATAAATAATTTAATCTTGCACACTATAGCTATATGATTGGCACTGGTTATGTGATGAGATTGTTGAAACCATAAAGATGGTTGTTGTTGGAACCAAAGAGTTGGGTTCCATTGTGGTTGTCGTTGGAACCAAAGATTTGGTTTCCGTTGTGATCTGGGAGTGATCACCGTATTGACGAGATTGATTACAAGGTAACCCGTATGGTAAGTGAGTCTGAGGGACTCGGTGCACAAGCATGTTCACTTCATGAGTAGTATGTTGAATCATTGCATTTAACCTGCTTAATTGTCATATTATTGATTGACATTATGATTTTACTTGTTGTGAGCTTGCAAGTACATTCAATGTACTGACCTGGTCTGTCATGCTAGCTTTCAGGAAAGTCTTACTAGATCAGAGTGCTTCCCTTGTCTAGACCGTGTCCACATCGGTGTCCCTGTGCTACGAAGTTCCGCTTCATCGTCATTCCGCTGCCGCGTAGTTGTTATGATCAAGGCCCCTTTCATGTTCATTAAATAGTGTACATATTGTTCAGTCGCACCGTGTGTGCCGCTTGGCCTTGCTAGCTGATGTCATGTCGAACCTATGTTCCCGCTAGCATCAATAAAGCAGTTGTTTTCTGTACCAAGTTGTTGTGTGTTGCCAGAAGACTAGATCTCTGGGCTGGCAATGCAAGGTAAACCGGCTGATCTGACCCCAGGTGCCACAACACTTGGTATCAGAGCTGCACTGACTGTAGGACATGCTAGACCACTGATGCATTAGTTGAATGGTAGCTAGTTTAGTTTTGAGTGCCAGTAGTGTTTACATCTAATTGCTACATTGCATGCATCTGATTTATTATTATTTCTAACCGACTAATAGTGGTGAGTGTATATGGCTCCAGTACCGTATGTGTGTCAGTTGGAGCTGTCACTGTGCACTTTGCCGCACCTTCTTCGGAGCGTACGGTGTCGCCTCTACCCTCATGGAGACGATCCGGTGTATTGGGTGTACCAGGAGCGCCTAGCAGATTCATTATACGAGTATCACGCGGTGGTTACCTTGCGCTGCAGTTCGGCATCTGGTTCATACACATGTTCTTGTAGGAGTGGTTTTGCCTCTACCCCCACTCAGGTTGTTCAGTTTGTTGCATTTGAGATTCTCGTTGAGCAACACTATAACGAGATCCAAATGCAGACCCGCCTAGGTTTCTACTACTACCCATCCCTGCACCATGATGGTCGTTTCCGCTTTCCTATTATTGATCCGGCGGCCAAGAGTCCCGCTAGCCACCTTTCCTGCTATATCACTGCTAGCTATCTTTTGATTCATGAGCTGGCCCGAGAGCTGACTCGTGCTCACACTACTTTGGTGGCCGCTAGGTTCAGCCCCACTCCACCTTCCATAGGATTTACCCCCTATATTCTACCAGTTTCTAGCTCGCCAGTTACCCCAGTTACTCATTCGAGTAGCTCGAGCACCTCGACCGTCACTCCCCATAGTGCCCCTGTCGAGTGGGCTTCACTTCTCGCTACTCACGCAGCCCCTATGCTCCAGCCTCATCCCGCACCTGCCCCTAAGGGAGAGCCCTCGAGGCAGCATCGTCGTGTTACCTTTAACCCGGAGGTTTCCATTAACATCGTCAATTCAGGATTCGAGTCTGGCTCACGAGAGGAGCCAGCTGGACCATCCGAGCACTACATCATCAAGGAATCCGAGGTTCTCATGATGCATGGATGTACGGATGTAGTCGTCCTTGTCATCATGTTTCGTTTCATGTATGAGCGTAGTCGTACCCATCATGATGTTTCCCTGTATGTATGAGTCTATGTATAATTATGTCAGAACTTTTTATTATTCGCCTTGAGTTCTTGTTGCTTTCTTATAGGCTTTGTCACTTGCTTTTCTTCCCCATTAATGGATGTTGCTCATCTCGGTTGCTTCATATTGGGAAAAACAAACAATAGGATGATGCATGGAGTAAGCAGTCTTGCTGGTGAGGATGTCCCTGTTCGTCATTCAGCAAGACAAGTAGGGCATTCCCCCGAACCGTATCCACAACCACCACCTCCACCGCCACATCCACCAACCATTGAACAAATCATGCATGCTCGAAGAAAGAAGAAACAACGATCTATTTGAACTATTGAAAAGTGTGCAAGCTATGGTTGGGCAGAATGGAAATCAAAATGGTCATCACTCCGAGCTCTCAGATTTTCAAATGTGTAATCCACCCAGTTTTAATCAAGTTGCTGACCCTCTGGAAGCTGATGACTGGCTAAGGACCATTGAAAAGAAATTGGACATTGCTCGTACTAAAGAAAATGATAAGGTTCCATTTGTGACTCACTATCTGGAAGGAGTCGCAGCTATCTGGTGGGACAACACTAATGCTATGTGGCCAACAGATGACGAAATCACATGGGATAAGTTTAAGGATCAGTTCTGAAAATATCACATTACTTCAAGTATCATGAAAGTCAAGCAACGTGAGTTCCTAGCTCTCACACAAGGTAATTATTCGTCACCGAGTATCTGAACAAGTTCAATCATTTGGCTCGCTATTCTCTGTATGATGTGGCCACCGAAGAGGGAAAGGTCAACAGATTCCTTGGAGGACTGAATCAACACCTCAGATGCACCCTCAGTATGCTTGATTTTCCGATTTCCAGACTCTGATAAACAAGGCCCTGATTGCAGAATGGGAGCACAAGCTTATTCAGGACAGTAGGCCCGTTCATGATGACCGCAAGCGGAAGTTTGAACCCAAGAAGGAAGGACCATAGTCCAGAAGGCTCGTACCTGGCAACAGACTCAGTTTTAGTATAAGCCCAATTGGTAGCAGAATATTAACAAGACCACTACCCAAGTCAAGAACATTGTCACAAACCTAGCATGCGAGGATTGTCAATGTAGCAATGTGTGCTTTTCTTGTGGGCAAACCGGACACTACTCTAGATAGTGTCCAAAGAATGGCAAGTCAAATGCTCCATTCAAGCCGAAAGTTAATCACATGGGTCCATACCCTGGCTAGAAAACCATCCAAGGGAAAGTTCATCACCTCTCCGCAAAAGAAGCCCAAGAGAACCTAGAAGTCATCATTGGTATGTTTTCTGTTAATAGCATACCTGCAATAATTTTGTTTGACTCTGGGGCTTCCTATTCTTTTATTTCATGGAGTTTTGCTGGCCAAAACAAGTTTTCTTGCTCAATTTTGTAAAAGTGTATGATTGTACAATCTCCGGGATCGTTGCTCAAAAGCAATTTGGCCTGTCGCAATTTGGAGATTGACATCAAGGGAGTCATGTTCCTTGCTTCGTTGATAGTTCTTGAGTCTGCTAAGTTGGATATTATTTTGGGAATGAACTGGTTAACCAAACGTCAAGTATGCATCAACTGTGCGACCAGAGAAGTCACATTGACAAACCAGGAAGGCCAAACTACAAAATTCTTTGCTCGGAGAAACATGCCCAAGAAAGAAATGGTCTTTGTCGCTATAGCTGAAGAATTGGATTTAATTCATGTGGTTAGTGAGTTTGCAGATGTATTTCCCGAGGAACTACCAGGAATGCTGCCATACCGCGAGCTTGAGTTTGAAATTGACCTTGTGCCCGGACCGCACCGCTATACAAGAAGTATTACTGGATGCCTTCATCCGAATTAGTGGAATTAAAGAAACGGCTTGATGAGATGCTTCAGAAAGGATACATTCATCTAAGCTCTTCACCGTGGGCATCACTCGCAATCTTCATGGACAAGAAAGACGACAGTCTTCAGATGTGTGTGGATTACCGTCAGTTGAATGATGTCACTATCAAGAACAAATACCTGCTTCCGAGGATTGATGATTTGTTCGACCAACTCAGTGGGGCAAAAGTATTCTCCAAGATTGATTTGAGGACCGGATATCACCAGCTCAAAATCAAGATGGAGGATATTCCTAAGACCACATTCACCACTCTATACGGTCTTTATGAATATATGGTAGAGTCTTTCGACCTCACCAACGCCCCTGCTTTCTTGATGCACATGTTTAATAAAGTATTCATGGACTTTTTGGATAAATTTGTGGTGGTCTTCATTGATGACATCCTCATATACTTGAAAGGTGACGAAGAGCACAAGGGACATCTCAGAGTAGTCTTGCAAAGGCTCCATGACCATCAGCTATATGCGAAATTCAGCAAATGTGAATTTTGGCTCAAGCAAGTTGGAGTTTTGGGGCATGTTCTTTCGGCAGAAGGCATAGCCGTGGATCTAAGCAAAGTGAAGGATGTGCCTGATTGGACAACACCTACAACAGTGACTGAGGTCCAGAGTTTTCTTGGATTGGCCGGATATTACCGTCGATTCAGTGAAGGCTTCTCTAAGATTGCCAAGCCCATGACAGAACTCCTCAAGAAGGATCAGAAATTTGTATGGTCTGAGGACTGTGAGATAAGTTTCAATCAGTTGAAAACCCGATTGACGTCAACACATGTGTTGACCCTCCCAGACATCTATCGCAGCTTTGATGTATACTGTGATGCATCCAGGAGAGGTATTGGATGTGTGCTCATGCAAGATGGCAAGGCTGTAGCCTACACATCTAGACAGCTATGACCCCACAAAGGGAATTACCAAACCCATGATTTGGAATTAGCCGCAGTTGTGCACGCGTGGAAGATTTGGAGGCACTACCTCATTGGCAAAAGATGTCAGATATTTACGGACCACAAGACTCTCAAGTATATATTCACCCAACCGGGCTTGAATCTCTGACAGCGAGGATGGCACGAATTGGTCAAGGATTATGATCTTGGAATAAAGTACCATCCCGGTAAGGCCAATGTGGTTGCCGATGCCCTCAGTCGCAAGCCTGCCAACCTGAACGCACTGATAGAGTCCTTGCCTCCCGAACCCCAAGAAGAGATGGCTCAGCTTAACCTGGTTATTGTTGAGGCTGACCTCGCCAATATATTGGAAGTCACCCCTACCCTCGAGGAAGAAATCCGCATGGCCTAGCTTGATGATGCCATCCTACAACACCATGTCAAGCGTATACAAGAAGGAAAGACCCATGATTTCTCAAAAGATGAGCAAGGTACTCTAAGGTTTCAAGGTCGGATTTGCGTAACTGAACAAGCAGACCCGAGAAAGAAGATCTTGGCAGAAGCGCATGAATCTTCATACTCGATGTCGGTGGAAAACGACACCTATGGGATCACAAGAATCCCTACTACAGTTGCGGGGCGCTGGGTCATGAAAAGAGCGGGATCAGTAGTCAATACAAGCACGCAGGTCGTTTACCCAAGTTCGGGCCGCAAGGATGCGTAATACCCTAGTCCTGCTTTGATGTGTATATCTATGTTCTTGGACTTCTTGAGCAAGCTACACTGAGCGTAACTTGTCCAAGGGTCCAAATCCTTCTCCTGGATGCCTTGGGCCTCCTTTTATAGGCAAGGGGATCGCCACAGTGGCACACATGAGGTGGCATCGGGGTATTGTGGTTAACCCTATCGCTTGCCATTACGGGACAAGACGCATTTAATGTGCCTCTGATGTGTCCCCTTCACTTCACCGCCGCTTCGCTCTACCTTGACATACGCCTGGGCCAGCAAGGTGGTCAGCACCATGTAGGCTGGCAGGCTGCTGAGGTGGCGCGGTGGTAGGGCCTTCACGAAGATTTGCATGCCACCACGTAGGCATGTGCTGAGTTGGCCGAGAAGCCTCATGCCGACACGCAGGCGCTTGCCCAGCTGGTGGGCTGGCAGCTGCATGGGAGTGGTGGTAGAAACTTGGCGGGTGCGGGCCTGGCTGTAGCCTCACGGATGTCCTCGGCAAGGGCCTTGCCGGGGAACCGACAAGGGTCTTGCCGGGGAACCGACAAGGGTCTTGCCGTGGCGTCGCGGTCGTCCCCGACAAGAGGTCTTGTGGGTTCCCTCGGCAAGGATCTCACCGAGGCTCGTCATCTTCTAATCCTCCTTTGATTTGGAGTGTTTCTTGTCTTCACAAAGATCTGCATGCCATCATGGAGGCGCCTCCCGAGCCCAGGTCCCAACGTGGTCAGTGGTGTTGGAAAAACTGGGGCTTCAAGGGTGGCGCGCTCCGCTGGCGTCGGGAGCTGCCCTGGCAAGGTCCTTGCTGGGGCCGTGGAGGCCGCCCCGGCAAGGGTCTTGTCGGGGGAGTCTGCCTCGCCCTCCCGCTCCTTGTGTCTTTGTCTTGGCGTTGTTTTGGCCATCTTGCGGCTTTGATTTCCTGTCTTTGCCCTGCTTAAGTGTGGCCGTAGGCGCGGCTCCGGCTGCACGTGCACAAATAAGGGGTACAAAGGAGTGCCCCTACTTTACCGACAGGAGCCCCCGGGCCTGGGCCACACATAAGCGCAACGCGTTGTTGGGCTAGGCCCAGAACGGTGTGCAGGCAGACGGGGCGGTTTTTACCGCGGTAATTCTTCGTCCGCTGTGCTTCCCAATGACCCACGTTGAATGCGCGATGTGGGGGTCGTGCGTGACGTGGGGGCCATGTGTGGGGCGGTCGCTGCAGGCATGCGCCATGTCGCAATAAATGGGAAAGAGGCGGCCCGCATCTTCCCCATAAAAAGGAATAACCGCGGGCGCACGGCTCATTTACCCCTTGTGCCTTCCCCCAATCTTGACACCACCGTCCTCATCTTCTTCTTCCTCAAGCCCCTGCTCGCCACTGCTGCGCTCCCCACTGCCTCCAAATACTCGCTCTCTTCCCAGCCACCATGGCGCCTAAGTCTGGCAAGGGCAAGGGCATGGTCAAGGATATGAGGGAGAAGGAGACACCGAAGAGCGAGGCGGTGGCCAGGCGGGTGCAGGCCGCCTATTTCATCCCGTCGTCCGTCCACGTCTTTGATCTCAGGGACTACTTCAAGCCCTTTTGGGGGGGGGGGCGACGTCGGTGCATCCCGCCACACGCGCCCTCCCCGCGGTTTGCAACAAGGGCGGCCAAGAATGGTACCCATTCTTTGTTGACTTCTTCTACTGCGGTCTGTGCCCCCCTTTTTCCGACTTCTTCAACGACATCATGCGCACCTTTGGCTTCCATTTGTTGGACCTCAGGCCGAATGGCGTGGTGTGCCTGGCGTGCTTCGCCCACCTCTGCGAGGGCTTCGCTGGGGTCGTTCCCAGCATGGCCCTCTTCCGCCATTACTTCTCCCCCCGGGTCCAACCCAGGGGCACCCTTTCTGGAGCCGTTTCCTGGATCCCGAGGGGCCAGGAGAAAGGCATGCACCTAGAGGGCACCACGAAGGAGAGATGGGAGGAGTGGCGGGCCTGGTGGTGTTGGATTGTGGAGGAGAGCCCTCCGGAGTTCTGTCGGGGTGTTCGTTGGGAGCCGCTGCTCTGTGGCGCGGACTGGAGCGACCTCGACCCCAACGACCAGGATTCGCCGCCTAACCGAGGCCGGGCTCACCCTCGAAATGATCGCGGCGGATTTCATCCGCCGTTGAATCACTCTACTTCACAACAAGGGGAGGCCGGCCTGGGATTTCAGGAACGCGGCCGACATCAGGAGGCTCCACACCGGCCTACAGAACAACCTCACGGTGTTGTGGCACTCCTGGTATTGCCGGAAGCTCTTCTAGCTTGACTTGTACACCGACTGCAAGGTGGAGAGGAACGGCAAGGCTGCAAAGTCCGGCAAGGGACCCTTGTGTGGGCTGCTGCCGGGAGTGGTCCCACTGAGCAAAAACTCCCGGTAGGCCGAAATCCTCGCCATGATGTCGGTCTTCAACGCGCACGGTCTCGATCCAGCTTGGGCCGAGCCCCCGGCACACGAGGTGGAGGAGTTCTTTGCCAATTTGGTTGAAGAACTCGATCACGATGAGCCGCGACTCATCCAGGACATCACTCAGGAGGAGCTGAACTACATCGCTGTCAGAGCACTGGAGGCGGAGCTTGCTAGGCTGGCCGGCGACGCCGGCAGCATGGAGAACGAGGTCGCCGTGGCCGCAGAAGAGGACGAGCTCGCCGAGTGGGTGAGTTCTGCCAAGGAGGAGGGCGGCGCCAGTACTGAGGCCCCCCTGCCGGGGGCATGGGCGAGGAATCGTCCGAGGAGGCCGAGGCCGTCGACCCCTCGGCTACGAAGAAGAGACACATCCCACGTTGGGCCAGCCCTGGCGAGCCGGTCCAGCCTGGCAGGGCTGAGGCGCGGCAAGGGGCTCTGGGGGAGATCGTGCGCGTGACGAGGGCCATGACGACGAAGAAGGAGGCTGTAGTTTCGAAGAAGAAGACCACGGTGGCAAAGAAGAAGACGACCGCCTCTTCTTCATCCAAACGCTACCGGACTCCATCGCCTCCCCCTCCCCCCATGGGTGCTGGCATGGAGATCGCCTTTGACTTTTCATCCCTCTGCCCGAGGGGGAAGAGGAAAGCAGCAGAGGAGGAGGAGGAGGACGAGTAAGTATTCTGCCCCTCATCATTTCCATCATCACTAATTGTGCCGCCCTCCTTGATTTGACTTGTCTTTGCAGGGAGATGGAGACGCTGGCCCAGAGGGCAGCGAAGAGGGCCAAGGCCTCGACGGGCAGCCAGCTCTCGGTCGGGACCTCAAAGGCGCCCCTGGTGCTGGAGAGCAGCCCGGACAGCAGCCCCCAGCTCAGCCCCCAACGTGCGTTTGCCACCTACCCCCTGTCAACGTGTGCCCGGGCGTGAGTTCTTGGTACTGACCTTGCCGTGGCTGCAGGAGGAGGGCAGCAGCAGGAGGAGCCACCAAGGGCCACCCCCACCACGCCACCCCCGTCGACCACACCGCCCCGAGGGGCGTCCCCGGCAAGGACGCCAGACATCGAGCCCACGCGCATGAAGGAGGAGGAGGTGGACTTGGGCGCTGCCGGCCCTGTCTCAGCAACATATGTTGGTGGGGAGGGGGCCACTTCTTCTCAGCCCGACACGAGTGAGTCATCTGTTTTCCCTTGCTCTTAGTCTTTCTTTTTCTTCTTTTGATTTTTCCCCAGCTTTACTCCCTCTTTTGGCATCCAGACCCCCCTCCGGTGGACCAGGAGGACCTCGACACCACCATCAAGGAGGTCACCGCGGACGCCGCGACTGAGGCTGACAAAGTCGCCGCCAAGGAGGCCGCCGATACTGTGGCCGAGGATGCCACCAAGGGGGAGGCCGGCAAGGGCGCTGCCAAGGAGGAGGCCGGCAAGGCCGCTGCCGAGGAGGAGGCCGGCAAGGCCGCTGCCGAGGAGGAGGCCAGCAAGGCCGCTGCCGAGGAGGAGGCCACCAAGGCCGCTGCCGAGGATGAGGTGGTTGATGACCAACCCTCCTCGTCCGCTGCCTCCGGCTCAGGCACATACCTGAAGGTGAGCGACGACTTGTTCGTCCACTTCCCAGGGACGGCAAGCACCAGGGCGTCGGCCGAGGGGGAGGTGTTCAATGATGAAGTGCTCGCTGCCGCCGGCTCGAGGACGTCGAGGAGCCGAGCACCGGTGGCGATGGCACCTAGGAGGAGCAGCTTCTCCGGGCCATGGGCGCCAGCTTCTGGAAGCTGCAGGCACTCCATCGCGCCCGCCTGGACAAGGCAAAGTCCAGGGAGGCGGGGCGGGCAAGGCGGAGGCGGACGTCGAGAAGCGCGTCGCCAAGGCGCAGGCCTGGTTCTACCAAGCCCACGAGGAGCTGAAGGCCACCCAAGGCCAGCTGGCGCAGCGCGAGCTGGAGCTCCTCCTGAAGCTGGCCGACATCGAAAAGACTCAGGAGGAGGCAAGGGAAGAGACCTCCAAAGCCGAGGCCATCCGGTCCCAGCGCGAGGCCGAGCCAAACTCCCAGGAGGAGCACCTCGCCGCCCATGAGGCGAAGCTTGCCGCCACACTACACGGCAAGGACGAGGAGGTCGAGAAGCTTGCCGCAGCGCGGACACGAGAGCTGGAGCACAAGCACAAGGAAGCACTTGATGCCCAGGCTCTAGCCCACGGCAACAAGGTGAAGGAACTGGAGGTGGAGCAGGATGGCCTGAAGGCCAGGGCCGATCAGCTGGTGAAGGAGAGAGACTCGGCCCACTGTGCCCTAATGGTGGCGCAGGACGAAAACCTTGCCTAGACCGAGCATCTCTCCCGCGCCAACGACTCCATCGAGGATATGAAGCTGAAGCTGGAGGGTCTTGAGAAGACACTCACGGAGGCCAAGGCCCAGAAGGGAGCCCTGACCAAGAGCCTGGCGAAGGAGAAGCAGCTGCGGAATAATGATGCTGCCAACCACGCGGATTTCATGAAGGGCGAGAACATCTGGATTAGCCGCCTCGCCGACGTCGCCAACAGGATCACCAAGCAGTTGGCCGACATGAAGATGCCGGAAGGGAGGTACGCCCCGGAACCGGGCACGAGTCCCAGCGCCAAGCTGACCCTATTCTTCGAGGGTGTTCTTGGAGCCCTGGAACGACTAGACTCCAACCGGGCGAGCTCCCTGGCCAACGAGGCCCAGATACTTTGCCAGGGCGCTATGACCAAGTTCCTCACCAAGATGGCATACTAGAACCCCAAACTTGACTTCGACGCCGTGCTGGATAGCTTGCCGGGCGATGCATACCTCTCGGTGCTCCAGGAGCACATCGAGCCCATCATCAGTCGCGTCGACGGAATTCAGAGGATGGAGGGCCAGCGTCGGGATTAGGCACCCCGTTTCTTGTTGCCGCCGCGGGTTCACTACCAAGACAATTCATATCTTTAGTTAGAACCGCGGCAACAATTGATGTACTATAACTCTGCAGTGTTTTAAATTTGATGCATGTTATTCCCCTGCTCAACCCTTCCTTGTATGTCCACCCTACACCAATTGGGAAGGCTTGCCGGCGCACAAACCCAGACCGCAACGCCTTGAAGGACGGAACCTTTAGCGGCCGGTAGGGTGTGCTTGCTGCCGCACGAACCACCTTGTCGTTTTCAGCGCGGCCGCTCGAACTATCGAGCGGACTTGAGACAGAGCAAGAGCGTTGCCAATTGCGGAAGGCCACCCTGCCGTTCTCGACGCAGCCGCTCGATCTGTTGAGCGGACTCGAAACAGACCAAGGGCGTTGCCAATAATGGAAGAGCCCCACTGTGTGCAGGTTTCTCATACGAAGGAAAGATCTCCGAGGAGGATAACCTTATATAAAAAGGGATTACTCAAAGTTTTGCATGACTTAGCTTTCTTGTCCTCATGTGAACGCTTGCTGCATCTGCTGACGAAGCTGCTCGCTTGGTCGCCTTCTTCTTTAGAAGCCATGGCGATGAGGAGCTGCTCGACCAGCTGCTAAACCATATTCTCACCACTGCGCCCCTACCTGGCGCGCCAAAGATGTCGGTGGAAAACGACACCTATGGGATCACAAGAATCCCTACTACGGTTGCGGAGCACTGGGTCATGAAAAGAGCGGGATCAGCAGTCAGTACAAGCACGCGAGTCATTTACCCAGGTTCGGGCCGCAAGGATGCGTAATACCCTAGTCCTGCTTTGATGTGTTGCTACGTCTTGAGCTTGTGTTGGTTTTCCTCGAAGAGGAAAGGATGATGCAGCAATAGTAGCGTAAGTATTTCCCTCGGTTTTTGAGAACCAAGGTATCAATCCAGTATGAGGCTCCTCAAAAGTCCCACGCACCTACACAAACAAACAAAGAACTCGCAGCCAACGCAATAAAGGGGTTGTCAATCGCTTCACGGCCACTTGCGAAAGTGAGATCTGATAGAGATACTATGATAAGATAGATATATTTTTGGTATTTTATAATATAGATTGGAAAAGTAAGGATGCAAATAAAAGTAGATTGAAAGCTTATATGATAAAAGATAGACCCTGGGGCCATAGGTTTCACTAGTGGCTTCTCTCAAGATAGCATAAGTATTACGGTGGGTGAACAAATTACTATCGAGCAATTGATAGAAAAGCGAATAATTATGAGATTATCTAGGCATGATCATGTATATAGGCATCACGTCCGCGACAAGTAGACCGACTCCTGCCTGCATCTACTACTATTACTCCACACATAGACCGCTATCCAGCATGCATCTAGAGTATTAACTTCATAAGAACAGAGTAACGCATTAAGAAAGATGACATGATGTAGAGGGATAAACTCATGCAATATGATATAAACCCCATCTTTTTATCCTCGATGGCAACAATACAATACGTGCCTTGTTGCCCCTGCTGTCACTGGGAAAGGACACCGCAAGATTGAACTCAAAGCTAAGCACTTCTCCCATTGCAAGAAAGATCAATCTAGTAGGCCAAACCAAACTGATAATTCGAAGAGACTTGCAAAGATAACTTAATCATACATAAAAGAATTCCGAGGAGATTCAAATATTTCTCACAGATAAACTTGATCATAAACCCACAATTCGTCATATCTCGACAAACACACCGCAAAAAGAGTTACATCGAATAGATCTCTAAGAAGATCGAGGAGAACATGGTATTGAGATCCAAAAAGAGAGAAGAAGCCATCTAGCTAATAACTATGGAGCCGAAGGTCTGTGGTAAACTACTCACAACTCATCGGAGGGGCTATGGTGTTGATGTAGAAGCCCTCCATGGTTGATTCCCCCTCCAGTGGAGCTCCGGCGAAGGCTCCAAGATGGGATCTCGCGGATACAGAAGATTACGGCGGTGGAAATAGTTTTTTGTGACTTGTTCTGATGTTCTCGGGGTACGTGGGTATATATAGGAGGAAGAAGTAGGTCGGTGGCCGCTCGAGGGGCCCACGAGATAGGGGGCGCCCTCCACCCTCGTGGCCGCCTAGACTGCTTCTTGACTTGCACTCTGAGTCCTCTGGATCACGTTCGTTCCAAAAATCATGCTCCCAAAGGTTTCATTCCGTTTGGACTTCGTTTGATATTCCTTTTCTTCGAAATACTGAAATAGGCAAAAAAACAGCAATACGGGCTGGGCCTCCGGTTAGTAGGTTAGTCCCAAAACTGATATAAATGTGTAAAGTAAAGCCCATAAACATCCAAAATGGGTAATATAATAGCAGGGAACAATCAAAAATTATAGATACGTTGGAGACGTATCATGTGTATATCTGTGTTCTTGGAGTTCTTAAGCGAGCTACACTGAGCGTAACTTGTCCAAAGGTCCGAATCCTTCTCCTGGATGCCTTGGGCCTCCTTTTATAGTCAAGGGGATCGCCACAGTGGCACACAGGAGGTGGCATCAGGGTATTGTGGTTAAGCCTATCGCTTGCCATTACGGGACAAGATGCATTTAATGCGCCTCTAACGTGTCCCCTTCACTTTACCGCCGCTTTACCCTGCCTTGACACGCGCCTGGGCCAGGGAGGCGGTCAACGCCATGTAGGCTGGCTGACTGCTGAGGTGGCGTGGTGGTAGGGCCTTCACGAAGATTTGCATGCCACCATGTAGGCATGCGCTGAGTTGGTCGAGAAGCCTCATGCCGACACGCACGTGCTTGCCCAGCTGGTGGGCTGGCAGCTGCATGGGAGTGGTGGTAGAAACTTGGCGGGTGGAGGCCTGGCTATGGCATCGCGGATGTCCTTCGCAAGGGCCTTGCCGGGGCCCCGGCAAGGGTCTTGCCATGGCGTCGTGGTCGTCCCCGGCAAGGGTCTTGCCGAGGGTCTTGTGGGTTCCTCGGCAAGGATCTCGCCGAGGCTCGTCGTCTTCTAATCCTCCTCTAATTTGGAGTGTTTCTTTTCTTCACAAAGATCTGCATGCCATCATGGAGGCGCCTCCCGATCCGAGGTCCCAACGTGGTCGGTGGTGTTGGAAAAACTGGGGCTTCAAGGGTGGCGCGCTCCGCTGGCGTCGGGTAAGCTGCCTCGGCAAGGTCCTTGCCGGGGACGTGGAGGCCGCCACGGCAAGGGTCTTGCCGGGGGAGTCCGCCTCACCCTCCCGCTCCTTGTGTCTCTTTCTTGGCGTTGTTTTGGCCATCTTGCGGCTTTGATTTCCTGTCTCTGCCCTGCTTAAGTGTGGCTGTAGGTGTGGCTCCGTCTGCCCGTGCACAAATAAGGGGTACAAAGGAGTGCCCCTAGTTTAGTACACCGACACTCGAATTAACCCAGGAGGTACCAAGATGTACGAGGACCTTTGACTGATAATTTGGTGGGATGGAATGCAGAAGGACATTGCCTATTTTGTCGCTTGTTGCGACATATGTAACAAGGTGAAGGCGGAACATCAGAAATCCGCCGGACTTCTCCAACCTTTACCCATTCCACAATGGAAGTGGGACAATGTCTGCATGGATTTCATTAGAGGCCTGCCGAAAACTCACTGAGGCAATGATGTAGTATGGGTTGTGGTGGACATGTTGACGAAGGTAGCTCACTTCATTCCCATCCGAACCACCTACCGAGCCGATCAACTCGCACAGCTTTATGTGTCCAGAAAGGTCAGTTTACATGGAGTACCAAGAACTATCACTTTCGACCAAGGTTCTCTCTTTACCTCAGTATTCTGGTCATGTCTCCGTCATGCTTTGGGGACCGCACTAAAGTACATCACTGCCTACCATCCTTAGACAGACGGGCAGACTAAGTGAGTAAATCAAATACTCGAAGATATGCAACGAGCATGAGCTCTGGCCCAACGACCCAAGTGGGAAGATTGTCTACCCTACGCTGAGTTATCCTACAACAACAGTTTCCAGACCAGTCTCAAGATGTCACCCTATGAAGCTTGCTATGGCCGTAAGTGCCGCACTCCGCTAAATTGGTCTCAAACCGGAGATAGCCGTATTTTCAAAACCGACATAATGATGGAGGCTGAAAACAAGTCAAAGAGATCTGAGATAGACTACAAGTGGCCAGGTCCCGATAAAAGAGCTACTATGACTCCAAGCACCGACATACCAGTTTTGAACCTAGAGAATATGTTTACCTTTGAGTCACACCCATGAAAGGAGTCAAGAGGTTCCAGACCCGAGGAATGCTTGCACCTAGATATACTGGCCCATTCCCAGTTATATCCAGAGTTGGTACAGTGGCTTACTAGTTGGAACTACCATCGGAATTGTCAGAAGTGTACCATGTGTTTCATGTCTCACAGTTGAGAAGGTGTATCTTTCCCACCCCTCGCCGTGTTTTGGGTACGTGCGTGTTCACCGTAGCCTTGCGCATCTCCCTATCCTTTCCATGGTGGCTGCCAACCTCTCTTCGCTAGAGAAATGTCGTGACGCGAGACGCCCCTCCTCTGTTTCCCTCTCTCTCTCAAAATCTGACGTGTGGGGCCCGCTGTCAGCCTCTCCACTCACGCCCGAAGTGGTATGAGTGTAACGCCCCGGTTTCGATGCGCCAGGTGTCTGTCAGTTATTCGCCGTCGTTGCCATGTCATTTGCTTGCGTGTTGCATTTTATCATGTCATCATGTGCATCTCATTTTGCATTCGTGTTCGTCTCATGCATCCGAGCCTTTTCCCCGTTGTCCGTTTTGCGATCCGGCACTCCTATGCCCTCCGGCGTTCCCCTTTTGTCTCTCGTTGTGAGAGGGTGTTAAACTTTCTCGGAATGGCCCGAGCCTTACCAAGTGGCCTTGGTATACCACCGGTAGACCGCCTGTCAAGTTTCGTGCCATTTGGAGGTCGTTTGATACTCCAACGGTTAACCGCGTAACCCGCAAAGCCCCTTTTGTCTTGCAGCCCAACACCCTTCCAAAGTGGCCTAAAACCCATCTAACTCCCCTCCATGCTCTCGGTCGTTCGATCACGATCGTGTGGGCGAAAACCGCTCCTCATTTGGACTCTCCTAGCTCCCTCTACCTATAAATATGTGCCTCCCGTCCAAAAATCGCAAATGAACCCTAGTCAAACTCCTCCTCGCGCAGCCGGACGCGTCCGCGTCGCGCCGGACATGTCCACCCGCCGCAGCCACCTCACCCCGACCAATCAGAGGAGGCCACGTCATGCCTGTCGCCGCCCTCGGCGAACCGGAGGCCGCCACATGGCCACCCGGCCATCGCGCGCGCCGCCGGCCCGCCGA
>NC_041383.1:258246772-258253115 GCF_002162155.2 Triticum dicoccoides
CACCGTGGCCTCGCGCCCCGGCCGCGTCGCGCCGCCTCCGCCGCGACTCCGCCGCCCCTGCTCCCTCCATCCCGCGCTGCCCGCCTCTCCGTCGACCTCCAACTCCGGCCGCCGCCCTCGCCGGAGCCATCGTCACCGGATCCACCGGATCTGGATCAGATCCACCATCTCGCCCAACCAAACACCTTCCCCACGCCCGGATCCCTCCGTCCTGGGTCGAACCCGTCCCGCGTTGACTTTTCGTGGAGGTAATTTTGCCTGAGTCCCCGAATCTGTGACATTATCATGCCATGTTCATCGCATCATATCTCTACATCCGTAGCTCCGTTTCGTGTGTGTGATACGTCAAATTGTTCGTCTCAACGAGTACATCATTTCATTCCATTGCATCATGTTCAGTTGAGCTCATCTTGATGCCTGAATCATCATTGCAAGAGTGCATCATGATGTTGTCTGCTGTCTGTTAACAGAACTAGCTCTTTTGTCATTTTTGCCATGATTGATGTGTGCATCCTATGAGGTTGATGTCTACATGTGTTTTGATCTATGCCATGTCTTCTTTACAGAGGTGCTTACCATGTATTTTGTGATCAATGTGGTGACTACCAAAAGCATGTAAACTAGGCTTCGTGATGTTGCTGATTTTAGTCCCTGTTCTGCTATTATTTTGATGCCATGTAAACATGATGCTACAGAGTGATCCATGCTTATTTTGAGATACTTCAGTAAGGATGTTTTGAACATATGGTGTTATTATTTGCAATCTTGCCATGTGTGTTTGAGCATGTTCTAGTGATTTCTGGAGATAGCTCAGTGTTCATGTTTTGTAATGCTTTACCTGTACATCATTCCCATGCCTTTTCTTTTCTTGTTGAGGTCCTGTAGCATGTTGTTTTGGCGCTTGAAATATGCCTGGTTGCTGTTTTGGACAGATTGTTGCTATGACTTGTATAGAGTGCATGTGTTGAACCGTTGCTCCGTTTTGAGTGTGCTCTATATGAAACTTGCTTGTTTTTGCATGTAGTTTCATATTATCATGTTGCATCCTTGTTTTGAGGTGTTTTCTTGATGTTTGTATGCATTTTGCATCAATGCCATGTTTAACTTGTTTTGCTCATATCTTCTAGGCCGTAGCCCCAAATCTAATGAACTTTATATGTAACTTGACTAGAATTTTGTGTAGATCATCTTGGTGCATCTTAACTTGCTGTTTAACAACTCGAACATAAGGTTTATTCAGATCTGGACCATTTTCGAAATTTGCATATGAGGACTTACCGGAATTGTTATATGTTGTTCCCGGCCTCATTTAAACTTGCCTTGATGTGTTGCTCTTGTTTGCATCATCTCTTGCCATGAGTAGCTTCATGTAGCCTTGTCATGCAGCATGCTTGTTGTGCATCATGCCTTGTCTATGTGTGGTGTGTTTACCATGTTGTGTGCTTCTTCTCGATAGTTCCCGTTTCATTGCGATCGTGAGGATTCGTTCGTCTACGCTTGGTTTGTCTTCGTGGCTTCATCTTCTTCATGGACTCGTTCTCCTTCCTTGCGGGATGTCAGGCAAGATGACCGCTACCCTGGATCTCATTACTATCATTGCTATGCTAGTTGCTTCGTTCTATCGCTATGCTGCGTTACCTATCTTTTGTTTATCAAGCCTCCCCAAATTGCCATGAACCTCTAACCTTTGACACTATTCCTAGCAAACCATTGCTTGGCTATGTTACCACTTTGCTCAGCCCCTCTTATAGCGTTGTTAGTTACAAGTGAAGTTGAAGATTGCTCCATGGTGGACAGGATTATGTTGGGATATCACAATATCTGTTATTTAATTAATGCATCTATATACTTGGTAAAGGGTGGAAGGCTCGGCCTTATGCCTGGTGTTTTGTTCCACTCTTGCGGCCCTAGTTTCTGTCATACCGGTGTTATGTTCCCGGATTTTGCGTTCCTTACGCGGTCGGGTGATTTATGGGACCCCCTTGATAGTTCGCTTTGAATAAAACTCCTCCAGCAAGGCCCAACATTGGTTTTACCATTTGCCTCACCACCACCTATATTTCCCTTGGGAGTAATTAACCCAAGGGTCATCTTTATTACAGCCCCCCCCTCGGGCCAATGCTTGTCTAAGTGTTGGTCCGAACTAGAGCCCTTTGCAGCGCCCCCTCAGGGAAACTTGAGGTCTGGTTTTAGTTCTACGGATTGCTCATCCGGTGTTGCCCTGAGAACGAGATATGTGCAGCTCCTATCGGAATTGTCGGTGCATCGAGTGGTCTTGCTGGTCTTGTTTTACCATTGTCGAAATGTCTTGTAAACCGGGATTCCGAGTCTGATCGGGTCTTCCTGGGAGAAGGTATATCCTTTGTTGATCGCGAAAGCTTATCATGGGCTAAGTTGGGACACCCCTGCAGGGTATAATCTTTCGAAAGCCGTGCCTGCGGTTATAGGCAGATGGGAATTTGTTAATGTCCGGTTGTAGATAACTTGACACCAGATCCGAATTAAAATGCATCAACCGTGTGTGTAGCCGTGATGGTCTCTTTTCGGTGGAGTCCGGGAAGTGAACACGGTTTTGGGTTATGCTTGACGTAAGTAGGAGTTCAGGGTCACTTCTTGATCATTACTAGTTGACGACCGTTCCTTTTGCTCTCTTCTCGCTCTTATTTGCGTATGTTAGCCACCATATATGCTTAGTCGCTGCTGCAACCTCACCACTGTACCCCTTCCTTTCCCTTTAAGCTTTGCTAGTCTTGATACCCATGGTAATGGGATTGCTGAGTCCTCGGGGCTCACAGATTACCACAACAACAGTTGCAGGTGCAGGTTTATGCGATGATCTTGACGCGAGAGCGATGTTTGCTAGTCTTGGAGTTCTTCTTCTACTTCTTCGATCAGGGGATAGGTTCCAGGTCGGCAGCCTGGGCTAGCAGGGTGGATGTCGTTTGAGTTTCTGTTTGTGTTTTCATCCGTTGCCGGATGATGCTCTTATGTATTGTGATGTTGTATTCATGTGGCATTGTATGCCTTTTTGTATGTATCCCCATCTATTATGTAATGTTGATGTAATGATATCCACCTTGCAAAAGCGTTTCAATATGCGGGTCTATCCTTGGTGGGACCTTCGAGTTCCTTTTGGATAGGGTCGCATATTGGGCGTGACAAGTTGGTATCAGAGCCTCGACCGACCCTAGGAGCCCCCTTGATTGATCGTGTAGTTTGGCCGTTGTTGAGTCTAGAAGAAAACCTTTTCTGAGTCTAGTTATATCGGAGAGTAGGAATTCTTTTTACTCCTCTGCCCCTTCGTCGCTCTGGTAAGGAATCTTGATGTAGGTGTTTTGAATTACTTCTCTTCCCCTTCAAATTTTTCTTTAGGGTCACGCAGTTGGTTTTCCGATAGTTGGTTCTCAGCTCTTTTCATCCAGTGCATTTCTCGTCAAGTCGACTCGAGCCTCTTCATCTTTGAGTTCAATCCTCAGTTGTTTTCTTTTCCCACCCGCCCTCCCCTTTTCTTCTCAATGCCAGAGTCCGTAATTGAGTATCCATCCTACTCATGCGAAGTCTTTGCTTTTCCTCAATGATTTCAACCGGTGTTTCTCTTCAAGATATTCATCGGTTCTCCCTTCCAAGTTGCCTTTGTTTTCCCGCCCTCCCACCCTTTTCTTCCCGGAGTCTGACTCTCTCTCGACCATCTATCTCGTTCATGCGGAACCTCTTCAGTCTTCCGTAAATTATTCCAACCGGTGAATTCTCGTCTCGTTCGTCATGCGTCATCCCTTTCTTTTCCCGGTGGACTCAATTCAAGTTTTTCGGGTTGATCATATTCTTTTCCTCAGCTCAAGTGTTTTCCTTGCTCGTTCGCCTCTCGCCAGTTTATGCTTCCGGAGTGTTCAAGACATCTTAGGAGATTTGTTTGTGTCTGAATTAATTCGAGGTTGTCACCTCATTCAAATATTTCAATTGTTCCGGTGCATCATCTATCTCTTCAACAATCCTTTTCAACGGTGTTATCTCTTCAGTGGGCCCTAACCCACAGGTCTTTTCCCAGGATCTTACCCGACTCTTCTAATTTCCCCGGAGTTATTCCCAATTTTCTTTTCAAAGTCTGATGTAAGAATGGATTCCATCAGTTAGATGCTTGTCCAAGATCGATTTCCAATCATTTCATTGTTGGCTCAACCTCTTCGCTTGTCATTTTTCCCGGAGCATCTCAGTAATTTTGGTGGTGTTTCTCGTCGTCATTTGAAGACCGAAGAAGAGTTTTTCCTCTAAATCTTTTTCGTTCTCCCGGAGATTCATGGTTCTACCATCTTATTATCCTCTCAATTATTCCGTTTGTCAGATATTCTTTTCTTACCCATCCGGAGTATGTCAGAAGTTGTTTTTCCATTTCTTTTCACCGGAGGCCATCATTCCAGTTATCGTTCTCTATTTATCCCGGTGCTTCGTTCAAGTATTCTTTATCAGTTCATGATCTCTTTGTCCTTTTGCATCTAAATCCCCTCTTGCTTATTGGTTATTCTAATTCTTCCCGGTGATTCATTCTCTTTCATCAGTCATTCCGAATTCTTATGGTGGTTCATTCAGATTCTTTTTCCTTTGTTTTCGTATCAATTCATTCGTTCTTTTCAATCCTACCAGTGGCACATGAAGACATTTCTCATGTTTTGCGCCATATTCCGCTTAATCTTTTTCATGAAGAATAAGTAGTATGCATAATCCATTGCTTGTCATCAATTTATGTTGATGAAGGATAAGCATACAATAAATCTTATTCTTATTTCATCCAAGTGAGTAATCCCTTCCTTCGGAGTTTGTTCTTGATGAATAAATTCTAGTTCCAAGTGGTTCATCTTTTCTTTTCCGGAGTTCAATTTCCTCAGCCATTTCGTCAGAACCTCCATCTAAATCATCGCAAAGCTCATCTTATTCTTTACATTATTCAATTCTATCTCATCATCCTTCTGTACCGGAGTTCTTCATGGTGGTTCTTCATGATTTAATTCATTCTTTCAAGAGTTCATCAAGATTTTGTTGGTGGAGTTCAAGTATCTCTTCTTCTCGCATCTCGTAGTGCAATTAAATCTCTGTATTCTTTTGAAGTGGAGTTTTGCATTTCTTCGTTCTTCTCAGATATTCAAATTCATTCAATCCTTCCTTTTAAATTCCTTTCATTCTATTTCAATTTTTTCTGGACATTTTGTGTCATGTCTTCATCAAGTATCATTCCATCCTCTCTAGTTCTTGTTCTATTCTTTCCATTTTCAGCCGGAGTGCTGCCTAAATCCTTTCAGTCTTATTCGTTTCTTATATTGTTCTAACCAGAGTGGTTTCATAGTCTATCGGATTCCATGAGCATTTGATTCTCGTCATTCTTGTCGTTCCTCTCTTCTTCTAGAGTGCTCTCGATTCTTTGCTTCTTCTCTTGAGTTCTTGTTTCTCCTCAACCATTTTCCCTTCCGTCTCGGTCCTAAGATCTCGGGACGAGATCTCTTGTTAGTGGAGGAGTGTTGTAACGCCCCGGTTTCGATGCGCCAGGTGTCTGTCAGTTATTCGCCGTCGTTGCCATGTCATTTGCTTGCGTGTTGCATTTTATCATGTCATCATGTGCATCTCATTTTGCATTCGTGTTCGTCTCATGCATCCGAGCCTTTTCCCCGTTGTCCGTTTTGCGATCCGGCACTCCTATGCCCTCCGGCGTTCCCCTTCTGTCTCTCGTTGTGAGAGGGTGTTAAACTTTCTCAGAATGGCCCGAGCCTTGCCAAGTGGCCTTGGTATACCACCGGTAGACCGCCTGTCAAGTTTCGTGCCATTTGGAGGTCGTTTGATACTCCAACGGTTAACCGTGTAGCCCGCAAAGCCCCTTTTGTCTTGCAGCCCAACACCCTTCCAAAGTGGCCCAAAACCCATGTAACTCCCCTCCATGCTCTCGGTCGTTCGATCACGATCGTGTGGGAGAAAACCGCTCCTCATTTGGACTCTCCTAGCTCCGTCTACCTATAAATATGTGCCTCTCGTCCAAAAATCGCAGATGAACCCTAGTCAAACTCCTCCCCGCGCCGCCGGACGCGTCCGCGTCGCGCCGGACATGTCCACCCGCCGCACCCACCTCACCCCGACCAATCAGAGGAGGCCACGCCATCCCTGCCGCCGCCCTCGGCGAACCGGAGGCCACCACATGGCCACCCGGCCACCGCGCACGCTGCCGGCCCGCCGAGCCCGTCCCCGGCCCCCGCGGCCCGCGCCCGCGCCGGGCCCGCCCGCCGCCGATCGTCGTTCCCGCCGCCGGAGTTCGCCGCGCCGCCTCCCGCGGGCACCCGGGCCTCGCCGGACCTGTCGCCGCCGC
>NC_041383.1:258253809-258351886 GCF_002162155.2 Triticum dicoccoides
GATCTCTGCCGTCGCCCGCGCCCGAGGCCTCCGCCTCCCGCGCCGGCCACGGCCGCCGGCTCCGCCGCCCTTGCTCCCTCCGCCCGGCCGCCCCGCCTCGCCGTGTGTCGCCCCGCGCCATGGCCTCGCGCCCCGGCCGCTCGGGCCGCCTCCGCCGCGGCTCCGCCTCCCCTACTCCCTCCGTCCCGTGCCGCCCGCCTCTCCGTCGACCTCCAACTCCGGCCGCCGCCCTCGCCGGAGCCATCGTCGCCGGATCCACCGGATCTGGATCAGATCCACCAGCCCGCCCAACCAAACGCCTTCCCCACGCTCGGATCCCTCCGTCCCGGGTCGAACCCATCCCGCCTTGACTTTTGCGGAGGTAATTTTGCTTAAGTCCACGAATCTGTGACATTATCATGCCATGTTCATCGCATCATATCTCTGCATCCGTAGCTTCGTTTCATGCGTGTAATATGTCAAATTGTTTGACTCAACGAGTCCATCATTTCATACCATTGCATCATGTTCAGTTGAGCTCATCTTGATGCCTGAATCATCGTTGCAAGAGTTCATCATGATGTTGTCTACTGTTTGTTAATAGAACTAGCTCTTTTGTAATTTTTGCCATGATTGATGTGTGCATCCTATGAGGTTGATGTCTACATGTGTTTTGATCTATGCCATGTCTTATTTACAGAGGTGCTTACCATGTATTTGTGATCAATGTGGTGACTAGCACAAGCATGTAAACTAGGCTTCGTGATGTTGCTGATTTTAGTCCCTGTTCTGCTATTATTTTGATGCCATGTAAACATGATGCTACAGAGTGATCCATGCTTATTTTGAGATACTTCAGTAAGGATGTTTTGAACATATGGTTATTGTCTATCCATTCATGCCCCTGTTTGCAATTATGGATTAGTCTAGCATGTCATTTGCATGCTCTACTTTTGCTTCAAAATGTTTCCTGGCAGATTGTGTACATGTTATTCAATTTTGCCAAGGTTGTTGTAGTTGATCCTTGTATGCTATGAACTTGTTCTTACCTTGGTTTGTTTCATAAACATGTCTTCTTGCTGATGCTATGCCTATCTTGTCATGCAATGACTTGTGGTGAGTGAATCAAGCTTGTTAAGTAGGGTACTTGCTGTTACTGTTTTGCTAGGCTGAATCTGTTATTTCGTGATGCTATGTAAACCTGCTGCTAGTAGTCATTCTATACATAATCTGGATATATTCACTAAATATGTTTTGTTCTACATGTTATGCGTTATCCATCCATGCCCCTGGTTGACATTTATAGCCTGTTGTAGCTTGTTTTAATCTTGCTCTAAAGTTGCTTCATAATGTTGTTGTCAGCCTGTTAACATTAAGTTCAGTTGTTGCCATGATTGTTGCTAGTGTTCCATGTACCCTATGAACTTTCTCTTGCCATAATTAGCTTCATAAACTTGCCTTCTTACTGTTGGTTGCCTTGCCATGCCATATATTGCTCTGAGGTGAGTGATACAAGCTCACCAACATGCCTTCATAAATCTGTTCCTGCCATGTTTGAATCTGTAATATAACTTGACATGTTTACATGGGTGCCATCATATTTTCTGATCCTTTCTGGCTCATGGTCAGTAAGGGACTCTTGTTCTATGCACTTAGTAGTATCATGCCATGCCTTTGTTTGCCATTATAAGTTCCTGTAACATGTTGTTTGATAGCTCTAAACATTGCAACCTGATGTTATTTTCTGCAAAGTCTGAACTGTTATTATTTGCAATCTTGCCATGTGTGTTTGAGCATGTTCTAGTGATTTCTGGAGATAGCTCAGTGTTCATGTTTTGTAATGCTTTACCTGTACATCATGCCCATGCCTTTTATTTTCTTGTTGAGGTCCTGTAGCATGTTGTTTTGGCGCTTGCAATATGCCTAGTTGCTGTTTTGGACAGATTGTTGCTATAACTTGTATAGAGTGCATGTGTTGAACCGTTGCTCCGTTTTGAGTGTGCTCTATATGAAACTTGCTTGTTTTTGCATGTAGTTTCATATTATCATGTTGCATCCTTGTTTTGAGGTGTTTTCTTGATGTTTGTATGCATTTTGCATCAATGCCATGTTTAACTTGTTTTGCTCATATCTTCTAGGCCGTAGCCCCAAATCTAATAAACTTTATATGTAACTTGACTAGAATTTAATGTAGATCATCTTGATGCATCTTAACTTGCTGTTTAACAACTCGAACATAAGGTTTATTCAGATCTGGACCATTTTCGAAATTTGCATATGAGGACTTACCGGAATTGTTATATGTTGTTCCCGGCCTCATTTAAACTTGCCTTGATGTGTTGCTCTTGTTTGCATCATCTCTTGCCATGAGTAGCTTCATGTAGCCTTGTCATGCATCATGCTTGTTGTGCATCATGCCTTCTTCATGTGTGGTGTGTTGACCATGTTGTGTGCTTCTTCTCGATAGTTCCCGTTTCGTTGCGATCGTGAGGATTTGTTCGTCTACGCTTGGTTTGTCTTCGTGGCTTCATCTTCTTCATGGACTCGTTCTCCTTCCTTGCGGGATTTCAGGCAAGATGACCGCTACCCTGGATCTCATTACTATCATTGCTATGCTAATTGCTTCGTTCTATCGCTATGTTGCGTTACCTATCTTTTGTTTATCAAGCCTCCCCAAATTGCCATGAACCACTAACCTTTGACACTATTCCTAGCAAACCATTGCTTGGCTATGTTACCGCTTTGCTCATCCCCTCTTATAGCGTTGTTAGTTGCAGGTGAAGTTGAAGATTGCTCCATGGTAGACATGATTATGTTGGGATATCATAATATCTCTTATTTAATTAATGCATCTATATACTTGGTAAAGGGTGGAAGGCTCGGCCTTATGCCTGGTGTTTTGTTCCACTCTTGCCTCCCTAGTTTCCGTCATACCGGTGTTATGTTCCCGGATTTTGCGTTCCTTACGCGGTCGGGTGATTTATGGGACACCCTTGACAGTTCGCTTTGAATAAAACTCCTCCAGCAAGGCCCAACATTGGTTTTACCATTTGCCTCACCACCACCTATATTTCCCTTGGGAGTAATTAACCCAAGGGTCATCTTTATTACAGCCCCCCCCCTCGGGCCAATGCTTGTCTAAGTGTTGGTCCGAACTAGAGCCCTTTGCAGCGCCCCCTCAGGGAAGCTTGAGGTCTGGTTTTAGTTCTACGGATTGCTCATCCGGTGTTGCCCTGAGAATGAGATATGTGCAGCTCCTATCGGAATTGTCGGCGCATCGAGTGGTCTTGCTGGTCTTGTTTTACCATTGTCGAAATGTCTTGTAAACCGGGATTCCGAGTCTGATCGGGTCTTCCTGGGAGAAGGTATATCCTTCGTTGATCGCGAGAGCTTATCATGGGCTAAGTTGGGACACCCCTATAGGGTATAATCTTTCGAAAGCCGTGCCTG
Organism: Triticum dicoccoides; assembly: GCF_002162155.2. Classification (NCBI taxonomy): domain Eukaryota; kingdom Viridiplantae; phylum Streptophyta; class Magnoliopsida; order Poales; family Poaceae; genus Triticum; species Triticum dicoccoides. The sequence continues at coordinate 258,257,239 of NC_041383.1, forward strand.
CGGTTATAGGCAGATGGGAATTTGTTAATGTCCGGTTGTAGATAACTTGACACCAGATCCGAATTAAAACGCATCAACCGTGTGTGTAGCCGTGATGGTCTCTTTTCGGGGGAGTCCAGGAAGTGAACTTGGTTTTGGGTTATGCTTGACGTAAGTAGGAGTTCAGGGTCACTTATTGATCATTACTAGTTGACGACCGTTCCTTTTGCTCTCTTCTCGCTCTTATTTGCGTATGTTAGCCACCATATATGCTTAGTCGCTGCTGCAACCTCACCACTGTACCCCTTCCTTTCCCTTTAAGCTTTGCTAGTCTTGATACCCATGGTAATGGGATTGCTGAGTCCTCATGGCTCACATATTACTACAACAACAGTTGTAGGTGCAGGTTTATGCGATGATCTTGACGCGAGAGCGATGTTTGCTTGTCTTGGAGTTCTTCTTCTGCTTCTTCGATCAGGGGATAGGTTCCAGGTCGGCAGCCTGGGCTAGCAGGGTGGATGTCGTTTGAGTTTCTGTCTGTGTTTTCATCCGTAGCCGGATGATGCTCTTATGTATTGTGATGTTGTATTCATGTGGCATTGTATGCCTTTTTGTATGTATCCCCATCTATTATGTAATGTTGATGTAATGATATCCACCTTGCAAAAGCATTTCAATATGCGGGTCTATCCTTGGTGGGACCTTCGAGTTCCTTTTGGATAGGGTCGCATATTGGGCGTGACAATGAGTGAAGGCGTATTCTCTGAATACACCTTCGACATCACCCCCCCCCTTTGATTTTCTTTTAATTCAAATTTGAGCAAAAACTTGGACCAGCCCTAACTCCTAATCTATTAGTCCAAATGAGTTGATTCTTTTTGCATTAGTTTTGTGTTGGAATGTTCTAGCAGCACACCAAATTTGAGATTTTTCCTTGCTGTCTTGAATTTCTGGTAAATTTCAGAAGGGTTCTTGATATTTTCTTTTGTTGTTTTTAATTATTTTCAGAAGAAGAAACTTCCCTTGAGGATAACCAAGAGAAGTGTGACCCTCCTCTATGTTATGGCAAGCCACACAAATATTTGCATGGTGTCATTTTAATAACTATGATTTTCCAACTTGAATATGGTTTATTTCATGCATTTAATCAGTTAATAAATATTGCTTATGTTAGTTCATTTGTTATGCTTGAATTGCTTAGCTTGGTGTAGTACTTGAGTGCATGGACTAGTGTGATGCAATAGAGTTATTTTGATAGCATGACTATGGTTTGAATATGATCGATATTGTTTTCATAAATGATTTATCATTTTCACCATGCTAATATCATAACTGAAAATGATTGTGTTAAAACCAGTGAGTTAAAACCAGTGTCTCTAAAGTGATTAGTTGTGCATGCAGAATGATTGTATGATGTTGATCCATTTCATTTCGGTGATATGTGAATATAGTTGCATGCCACATATTTGCATGTTCATGGCATACTATGGCTCGAGTTCTTTTATTTGAAGTTAAACCTAATGATAGTTCAACTTGAGCATAATGTTGATCGAGTCATGGTGCCACTGAATCGAGCTTCCTAGTGCAACCACATTTGCCTTTATGGGAAGGCCTTTGTTCGGTCTGTTGTCATGCCTCTGGTCGGTGCCTCCAACATAGGAAGGTTATGGGCGTGCGGTACCCTGGCCCGGTAAGCAGACATAACCTTGTGTGTCCATTGTTGTTGTTATGGTACCTTGTCCCCATTTGGGACCGTTTAAGTTTTGCCACGACGGTGGCCGTGGATGTCACAGGCTGACATCGGGGCCACCCTTGACTTAGCCCAGAGGGGAGTTGGTCAGAGTGGCCGGGAGAGTGTGTCATGACAATGGGTTGGTTCTGTCGGAATGTCGTTGGTCCACCCGAATGGGAGTTCGAGGCCATGGATTCTGTGATTTGGGTACAGTGTACTAACCTCTACAGAGTGTGTGTTAAATCTATCGATAGCCACGTCCTCGGTTACAGACCTAGTTCGTAGTAGGTCACACCACGGATCAACATAAATAATTATTTAATCTTGCACACTAAACTTATATGATTGGCACTGGTTATGTGATGACATTGTTGAAACCATGAAGATGGTTGTTGTTGGAACCAGAGAGTTGGGTTCCACTGTGGTTATTGTTGGAACCAAAGAGTTGGTTTCCATTGTGATCTGAGAGTGATCACTGTTCCACTACCACGTAGTTGTGGTGATCAATGCCCCTTTCATATTCATTAATTAATGTACATACTATTCAGCCGCACCATGTGTGCCGCTTGGCCTCACTATCTGATGTAATATCGAACTTGTGTTTCCGCTAGCATCAATAAAGCGGTTGTTTTCTCTACCAAGTTGTTGTCTGTTGCTAGAAGACTAGATCTCTGGGCTGGCAATGCAAGGAAAACCGGTTTCTCTGAGTTGGGGTGGCACAATTGCCTCACTGCTTGCCTCGTTTCAACGGTGGTGGTAGTGTTTAAGGTAAGCTTCGCAGTAACCTAATCTTCCATATGCTCATGCTTACAATCAGTGTGACGGCTAATGAAAATCATGCTTACAATCAGTCTCCGAGTACTTCGCCAATCACCTTAAAATAGCTCTGGACCAAAAATAAAGAAAAATAGATTGGTGCTTCTTTTAGAAAAGAGTACTCCCTAGAAAAGTGCCAATATAAGCTACTAGATTAGAGGATTTGCTGCCAAGGAAGATCTGTCTATAGAGAGCGCCACCCATCCCACTGGTGGTGGTGGATGCCAATGCTTAGATGGAGCATGGTTGGTGTCGGTCATTTTTACTTGGCACCTCTCACTCTGCATTTATGTCTGTTCCATCCGTACATTTGTGCAGTTCCACCAAAATGCAGCTGAATAACCCTGTTTGCACAGATAATGAAAAAGCGTGATTACATTATAGTGGCACTAGCTGATGAAACATACACTAATGAATAGATATAATATTGCGATATTATCATAGTTTGCCATGCCGCGAGGGCGAGATGGGCCTTGCGATGCTTCATACGGTAGGCCTCATACTAGAAATCAACCCAATTCTCCCCGATACACCTTTTGCCAGTGATGAACATCAGTGTACAATGGTAGTACAAGCAGGGGCCTTGAGACATTCCAATCTCTATTTTTGTGCAGATCTACTAAAATTAAAGCACCCAGTTAGCAGAAACACTTAAACATTAACAATGGGACTAGTTGATGAAACATATGCTAACAACACTACAAAAAAAAGACACATCTGTGACATTTTGGGCCAAGCGAATTTTTTTTCTGTTATACTTATGACACTTCTGTGATAATAACTATGACAAAACCCAGTATCATCATATATGTGGTGGGGTCCTACTTCTATGACAAAAAATCACGACCGAAAATGGGCTTTTCGTCCTGGGCGGGCCGGAGACGCAACTGCATGACATTCTTTGGGGCGTCCACGACGGAAAAAACCATGGTAGAAGTGAGGGCGAGGAAAATATCGGGGAGTTCTCGGTTACAGTGGGTGGTCGGGGGCCGAGCGATGCGCGTTTCTCTCGTACGTATGCGCGTGTGTGCGAGGCGTTGTGCTCTAACTGAACCCGAGCAAGGTGTTGGGCTCTAACTGAACCGGAGCGATTGCATTGCAGGCTACGCGTTACTGAACCCGAGCGATCGGATCGATCGATGGTTGTTAACTGAACCCAATCGAGTGATTCCTTTGCTACTGCTGCTAACTGAAGCCGATCGATGCTGCCTCTAGATGAACAGTGAGCGTTGTTGGGGGGTTTGGATGAATAGTTCCCAGTGGGGGTTGGATGAACAGGAACCCGTGGTAGTAGAGGTCGTTGCCGCTGGAGGAACAGTACCCCGATCAATCGAGCCGGTGGATGAACAGGACCCCGTGGAGGGTTGGATGAACAGGACCCCGTGGAGGTTGGATGAACAGGACCCCGTGGAGGGCTGGATGAACAGGAGCCAGTGGAGGGCTGGATGAATAGGAGCCAGTGGAGGGGTGGTTGAACAGGACCCCGTGGAGAGGGTTGGTTGAATAGTAGCCGATGGAGGAGCGCACGGTGGAGGCTGGATGAACAGGAGCCCGTGGATGAACAGTCACAGGTGGAGACTCGAGGAGGTCGACGGTGGATGAACAAGAGCCCATGGAGGCTGGAGGAGGTCAACGGTGGAGATGAACAGTATCCCTTGGAGTCTCGTTTTGCGGTACGCCACACCCCTCCCGATGAACAGGACCCCTGTTTTGACTGTAGCGCTCCAACACAAGTCTATTTACTCCGTTTTGCGGTATGCCACACCCCTCCCGGTCAACAGGACCCCATTTCGACCGTAGGAGGTCCAACAGAAGTCCGTTTCCTCCGTTTGGCGGTACGCCAGACCCCTCCCGATGAATAGGATCCCGTTTCGACCGTGGCTGGTCAAACACAAGGTCGTTTCCTCCATTCTGCGGTACGCCAGGCCTCGTTTCCATCGACTGTTCCGTCCAAGCCGGTTGGCTCCCGATGAACAGCACGCGTTCCGTTTCCTCCCGATGAACACGACGCATTCTGTTGCCTCTCCATGAACACGACGACGACGTAGTTCCTCCGTTTCGACCCTGCCATGTACATGAGCCATGGCCGTACGTATGCGTGAGTAGGCGTTTGAGACCCCTCCCGTATGTACGTATGTGGTCGTATTTTCTTTCTTGCACCCTGGCCGTTGTCGGGGGTTGGGTGCGACATTTGCCAAAGGATGGCTTATCATGGTGGGAGCGAGTAGAACGTCACCGGTGCCAGGAAACGGGATTAGGCGAAGGCATGCACGCCGGCGAATCTTACCCAGCTTCGGGGCTCTCCGGGGAGATAACACCCCTACTGCTGCTTTGCGGGGTCTCCGCATGATCACTAAGGCGTAGTGGCTACAAGGTTGCTCCTAGAGCTGTATTCTGGAGGTGGGAGGAGGCAAGGCTAGCCTTCTTCTTCCTATTTGATCTGGTCTAAGGCTAATGGATCCAACCCTTTGCATGGGTGCCCCGGGGGGTGTATATAGGCCTACCCCCTGGGGTACAACGGTAATCCGGCTGGGCGCGGGTCCCAGCCGTCTGTCTCACAGGCTACCTTCTTCTTCGCTGACTGCTGGGGCCCGCCGACTTGCGGGCCCCACCGGCGAGTCCGGCACTGTAGCCGTGCTTCTGATGATGCGGGCTTGGTCATTGGGTCATGGCAACAGTGCCGCCGTCTATCGGGCGATCACTGTCGTTACTCCCCATCTTGTCTGGTTAATGGCACGTGGGACCCGTGGGAGAGGCTGGCCGACTCCGGGGGGGCAACTCCTACGGGGCCGCCTTTGGGGTGTATCCGCCGTCTTCTATGCTCTCACTGACTGGCGGGTCCGCCGCCTTCGTGCCGCATAGGTATACCATCGTGGCCACAGTGCGCTGCGCACTGTGGCTGACGTCAGGTCTGGCATGGCTACAGTGCTGGGCCACGCCGGAGATCTTCGGTGGTACGGCACACTGTAGCCATGCCAGCTCCTCCCAAGCAGGAGGTGGCGGCCACGCCGTGGTCGTACCCGCCCGTCTATCATAATGACTGTAGAGTCGTGGGCCGACTCTCCGTAGCCGGCTCCTCCAGAAGTCGCCGGCCGTGAGTCGGCCCACATGGGAGTCGGCATCTGAGACTCGGCCCATATGGGAGTCGGTATCTGAGACTCGGCCCATATGGGAGTCGGCATCTGAGACTCGGCATCTGAGACTCGGCTTTGAGGGGCACGGCTGGTCCCGATGTCTTGAAAGGTTCTGGGGCTCGGTCAGCCTACCCGTGGCCCACTACTCCGACAGTAGTCCCCGAAGCTGGTGAGGCTCCGAGTGCGACTCGCTGGGGGGCCTCAACAGTTTCATTCTTCCGGTGGTGGAAGTTTGGGCTTCGTTTACCGTCTTCCTCTGGTCCGATTATCCGTAGTCGGATTCGTAGAGGGCCGTCCCGCTCCGTGGAGAGCTTGAAAGTCGTGATGGGAGACCAGGTGGCGTACCTGATACGCTTCCCTGTTGCCGCTCGCCGTGGCCCTATCGCGTGGTGCCACGCGGCAAGGACAGTCTACCGGCCCACGCACGCGACGGGACGGGCTGTCAGGCGGGGCCCGCCACTACCGCGCCTCGGCACGCGAACGGATCCGCTGCGGCCGCGCGAACGGTTAGGCTTCTCACGCCGTTACTGCGCAGTAACTTCGTGGGGTACATCGTGGGGCGGTGTGGGGCTCTGGGCGCAGTTAATCCCACGCCTGCCCCCTCGGCTTCTCAGCCTCCAAGGCTATAAGTAGATGGGGGAATGGAGCCGCATAGCACGCGCGCCCATCTCCCCCAACCCCTACTTCCTCTTGCTCCCTCTCTCCTTCTTGCAGCCGGCGAGCAGAACCGCACCGCACCAGCCAGCGATGAGCTCCTCCTCCGTCGCCACGGCTCCGGCCATGCGTTCCGGCGCGTGGGACGGCTCGGAGGTCGACGACGACCTCATTGAATTCCTCCGCAAGATGCGCCGCCTCCCCGACGCACGCCTCGTGCGAGCCCGCACTGCACCGGCGAAGGAGATATCGCCGGCGCCGGAGGAGGGCGAGCGGGTCATCTTCCGCTCGCACCTCATGCGCGGCCTGGGGCTGCCGGCGAGCGGCTTCTTCCGCTCCTTCTTGGAGTTTCACAACCTCCAACCGCACCACCTCACCCCGAGTATGGTGGTGCTGCTCTCCGCCTTCGCCACTCTGTGCAAAGGTTTCCCCGGCGTTCTCCCCACCATCGAGCTGTGGGGAGAATTCTTCTGTTCTAAGCTCAGCACGCACGTCGCCGGCGTGCCGGCTCAGTGCGGCGCCTACATCGCGATGCGGCGCTCTACGGCCGACAACCCCTTCCCTTCCATCTTGCTGATCAAGTCGGTGAGGATGTGGCAGCGCTCATACTTCTACGTGAAGAACCTCGCCTCCGACGGCGACTGGGTTAATCTGCCGCCTTACGAAGCCGCCCCCCCGGCTGGGAGACTCCCCAGCTGGTCTCATCGAGTCAAGACGCTGACTCCTGCCGGGGCCACCGGCGTGGCGCGACTACGAGTCTTGACGTAGTCGGAGGGCCTCGTCGGGGCCGACTTGCTGGCCGCCTTCGTGGCGCGCCGAGTTCTCCCGCTCCAAGGCCGGCCTCACCTGATCTGTCAGATGAGCGGCCTCCGAGACCCAAGTCGGATGAGCACCAAGGAGATGCCCCATGCGGAGGTGGCAAATATGGTGAACCATATCGCGCACTGCGAGTTCGGCGAGGACTGGCAGTTCCGCAAGGAACCGTACTCGCGCGACAACCCCCCACCAGTGGTAAGTCGCATCTCCTTATTGCTTTGGCCTCTTTGCAGCCGGATCCGGTTTCTGACTCTCGTTGGTTTCTTCTGAGCTAGAACCCCCTCATGCAGCCTGCATCCGGCGCCACGAGACAGCCCCGCGAGTTTGTCCCCGATCGTGCAGAGAGCAATGTCGACGACCCCGACTTGGGGGAGGCGGCGATGGAAGCCGACGCCGAAGGCGGGGGAGGAGGAGCGGCAGGCGGCTTCAGGCCCTCGGCCACCTTTGCCAACTGGCCTGACGACGACGCCGAAGGGGAAGTCACCCCGCGCCACCAGTCGAGGGTCGGCTCATCGGGCGCCGGCTCCTCCGCCGGCCAAGGCGGCTTGAAGAGGCGTCACGCCGGGCCGAGTGTGCCTAGCGGCAAGTTGAAGAAGTTTAAGGGAGCGGCCGCCGCGACCAGACGGGAGGAGGCGACCGCGAAGGCCAGCAGCTTCCGTAGGGAAGTGAGAAGGTCGCCGCTAGTCTCTGCGTAAGTTTTTACGCTTTTTTATTTTCCTTCAGTGATTCTTGTCCGAGTCCTCTTTTACACTCCTTCCATTCTTCTTCAGGGCCCCTCTTTCCCTTGAGAGAGTCGCCGTCCCCTCCGTCATGGGGTCGGCAGAGACGTCCGCCAATACTCGGCGGGTCGACCCCGCCGCAGACCTCCAGGAGGCGACGGAGCGAAACACGCGGGAGAAGCGCGACGAGGAGGAGGCCGACCGTCTGGAGAAGGCGGAGGCCGAGAAGGCGGCCGCCTCCGCCCAGAAGAAGCTGGAGGATGCCGAAGCTGCCCTTGTGGCGAGACGGCGAGCTGAGGAGGCCGCGCGTTGCCGACGGCGATGCTCGTCCCCCCACTGTCCTCTGCACCGCCGCCTCCAGAGTTCACGGGGCAGACCGGAGAGGCCGGCACCGAGAACCCCGTCGTGGAGAAGGAGAGCGGCGAGGCCTCGATGTCGGACACTCTCGTGCCGCCATCGCCGCCTCCACCGCCGTCTGGGAGACCGCACGGCAAACAGGCGGCGGGTCCGCCGGAGCCGCCGACCGCGGACGAGTCTGAGGCGAGGCTGCTTCTCCAAGTCGCCTCGCCGGTGTGCCGTCGTCTTGAGGGGACGACCTCGGCGCCGTGACCTCGGGAGATCGGCGCCGCCAGCTCGGCCACCCTAGACGCCGAGGCAAGAAGCACCGCGCCCATCGAGTGGCTGCGCGGAGGCGGCACTTGGCTGCTAAATCAAGCGCTTCTCGATGTTCAGGCGAAGCTGCGCGCTGAAAGCGACGCCCTTCAAACTTGCACCAGGGCGCATCTGGCAGCGCGGATGGCCGTCCGAGTACGTTTCCTTTTTCTTTTTTGATTCTTGTTTTTCTCTGTGGGGGCGCGCCAGCGCACCCACTGGGTGTAGTCCTCGAGTTCCGGGCCGGCTGCTGAGCAGGCGGTTCGGAACTCCCTCTGGCGAGTTCCAAACACTTATTTTGTCTGAAATCTTTGTTTGCAGGAGTATCACAACCTCCGCGCCACTGCCTTCAACCGCAACGTTGAGGAGTTGAGCAAGCGGACTGCCGACTTGTCGGAAAGCCGGAGTAAGTTTTTTCCCTCTCTTCTTCGCGGGGGTGCGCTGGCGCACCCGCGGGTTGTAGTCCCCGAGATTCGGGCCGACTGCTGAGCAGTTGGGTCAGATCTTCCCGGCGATCTTCTTTGCTGACGACTTCGTCGTTTCCTTTCTTGTTCTTCTTTCTTCGCGGGAGCGCGCTGGCGCACCCGCGGGCTGTAGTCCCCGAGATTCGGGCCGACTGCTGAGCAGTCGGGCCGGATCTTCCCGGCGATCTTCTTTGCTGATGACTTCATCGTTTCCCTTCTTGTTCTTCTTTCTTCGTCGGGGTGCGTTGGCGTACTCGCGGGCTGTAGTCCCCGAGATTCGGGCCGACTGCTGAGCAGTCGGGCCGGATCTTCCCGCCGGCCTTCTTTGCTGACGACTTATCTGTCTCTTTCTTTCGTTCTTCAGGGGCCAACGCTACTCTTCAGGAGCAGCTGGGTGAAGTTAACACCGCCTTGCGCGTCAAGGGGGAGGTGTGCAGCAAACTCGCTGCGGAGAACGATCTGCTTACCACGCAGCTGGCCGAGCAGAGGGAGCTGCTCAAGAAGACGCAGGACGAGGCCGAGAAGAGAGAGGCCGCTCTTCTGGCTGAGTTCGAGAGCGAACGCTCCTCCTGGACCGACAAGGAGGCGATGCTGACCTCCGGCTTCCACGAGATTGAGGATATCGTCGATGGTGAGCTTTCTTTCTTTGAATTTCTGACTATGTGTCACATTGACTTCTGATTTTTCGACTTGCTTCTTTTTGTTTTGGCAGACTTCTTCCCTGGCCACTCGCAGGCGATCCCTCTGGCCATCGAGGCTGATCGTGAGGCGCGAAGGGCAAACGGTGAGGAGATCGCCGCTAATGCCCCCTGAACCATCGATGAGCAGCTTCTGAGCATTGAAGCCCGTCTTCGTCCGGCCCACCGGCTGATGCACCGGCTTCAGCGTGCCGGCGCCCAGGCGGTTGCTGCCCTGTGGCCAGACATGCCGGCTCTGCGCACCGCCAGCCGAACTGCCGACTGGTTGGAGGTCGCAGCCGGCCGTCTTGAGGCCTGGAAGGGTTCCTCGGCCCGGGCCGGAGCGCGCCGGGCCTTGGAGTTCGTCAAGGCGTGGTATCCGGGGCTGGACCTAGACCGTCTAGCCGCGTTCCGGTCAGAGGCCCAGGCCGAGCTGGAGGCTGTGGAGGGCGCCCTTGTCGAGCGTGCGGTGGCCATCGCCGAGTACACGGACACGAGTGTCTTCGTCCCTGAGCGGGCTGAAGGCGGCGAGGAAGTGCCGCCAGAGTGGTTCGGGATGAACCCGGAATATGGCGAGGACTCGACGGAGGTGATTGACTCCAGCACCGAGGAAGAAGGCGAGGCGGAGGACAAAGGCGAGACAGAGGTGCCAGAGGGCGGAGCGGGTGACCAGCCTCAGCTTGACCGTGCCTCCAGCAACGAGCCGCGTCCGACCGGGCCGACTGCCGCTGGCGGCGATCAAACCGAGACTGCCCAGCCGACTCCCCCGGCGCCTGACAACACCGTCTCCTCCGACCCTCCGAACCCGTCTGCTGCTCCTTAGGCTGCCTTCTGGCTTTACTTATCTGTTTCTAGAAAGTCTTTGATGAACTTGTTAATTTGCACAATTCCACCCTCGGGGTGTATTTTAAACTGCTGTCTGAAGATTCGGCCAATGGGCCTATGCTTATGTAAATACTAATCCGAGTTCTATCTTTCCTTGCTCATTGCTCCTTTGGCTTTTTCCTTTGCCGCCTTCCCCTAGTTGCCGCTTTGCCAGCCGGCAAGCCGCTCTGCGGGCTGCCGCTGGGCCAAATGCCTGGCTACTTTGGGGAAAGAAAGTACTTTCCTTTCTTTGGAGTTTATTTAACAAGTCGGCTAGAATGCAGTAAGCCGAATATTCGCGAGTCGGTTTAGGCTATGTTGATGTTTTGGATCCTTAGCCATTTTTCGTGTGGACGCCCATTCATCCTTACTCCTGCCTACCAAACAGTCGCTCTGCGAGCTGCGACTTCTGGCAGGAGACGGCTTAGGCGCCGCACACTACTTGTCCGACTTCAGGAAACATTTCACAGCACCAGACAGCGAGTCCCTGGGCCGACTAGTCAAACCCGGCGCCAAGCGGCATAGCAAGAAGTAGCATACTTGAAGGCATAATTCTTATCATACAGATAATCAAAAGGGGCAGTCCCCGAGCTCGTCTCGGGGGGGGCCCGAAGTCTCGGTACTTTAATACAAAAGGGGTAGCGTGATACATACTGAATCAACTGTAAAATCTTCGGAGGAGGTTTGCATTCCATGGTCGTTCTGACTCTTTGTCGGAGTCGTCTCTCTTGCGAGCTCGGGGCTTCTGGGCATCAATCAGGTAGTAGGAGTCATTGCCCAACACCTTGCTGACAATAAAGGGGCCTTCCCAAGGTGCCGACAGCTTGTGCTGGCCGGCTGTCCGCTGGATCAGTCGGAGCACAAGGTCGCCCTCTTGGAAAGATCTTGGCTTGACCTTCCTGTTGTAGTATCAGCGCCGGCTCTGCTGGTAGATGCTGGACCGACTGAGTGCCAACAGCCGGCCCTCTTCCAGTAGATCGACACTGTCTTGACGTGCTTCTTCTGCTTCCTCCTCGGTGTACATGGTGACTCGCGGGGACTTGAATTCTATGTCCGTCGGGATGACAACTTCAGCACCGTAGACGAGGAAGAAAGGCGTGAAGCCGCTTGACTTGTTTGGAGTCATGCGCAGACTCCAGAGGACGGCTGGCAGCTCCTCAAGCCAACAGTCGGCCGAGCGCTCGAGTGGTTCAACCAGGCGGGGCTTGATGCCGGATAGGATGAGGCCGTTTCCTCGCTCTACCTGGCCGTTTGACTGCGGATGGGGGACGGACGCTAAGTCCAGTCGGATGCCCTGTGTTGCGCAGAAACGGGCCAAGGCTCCTTTGGCAAAATTTGTGCCATTGTCGGTGATGATGCTATGTGGTATGCCGTACCGAGTCGTAATGTCGGCGGTGAAGGTTACTGCAGTCGGACCATTCAATTTCTTGATGGGTTTTGCTTCTATCCACTTGGTGAACTTGTCCACTGCGGCAAGTAGGTGAGTCAGGCCGCCTCGTGCCATCTTGAATGGTCCCACCATGTCCAGGCCCCAAACCGCAAAGGGCCAGGCGATGGGAATGGTCTTGAGCGCTGAAGCCGGCTGGAGTGGCTTGGAACGGAATATCTGGCACCCTTTGCAGTTTTGGACCAATTCCTTGGCCTCTTCCAGGGCAGTCGGCCAGAAGAATCCGTGTCGGAAGGCTTTGGCGACGAGTGCCCTTGAGGCCACATGATGGCCACACTCGCCCTCATGGATGTATCTGAGAATTGCTTGTCCTTGTTCTGCCTCGACACAGCGTTGGTAGACACGAGTGACACTGCGCCTGACTAGCTCTCTGTTGACTATGGTATAGGCTACCGCTCGGCGTTGCACTTGCCGAGCCAGGATTTCATCAGCTGGCAGCTCTCTGTTTACTAGGAACTGGAGGATGGGCTGGGCCCATGAGGGTGCTGCTACTTCTTCAATTGCCACTATTGCGACTTGGACAAGGGTGGCTGGGCTGGGAGGCGGCGGGTTGGGATCCGTGGCCGCTTGCTGGATCGATGAAGTCCCCGGGCCGACTGGGGCAGTCCCCGGGCCGAGTTCTAGGGTCTTCGGGCTGACTGTCGCAGTCCCCAGGCCGGGTTTTGAAGTCCCCGGGCCGGCTTTGACTGTGGTATTTTTGGAGCCGTCTGCTGGTACTCTTGAGTCGGGTCCGACTTCTTCGGGGGGAGCTGGTACAAAAATGGAGTCTGATTCTGGCGAGGGCTTGATAGACGGCTTGAGGAGGCGCTGAAGGGCGACGCCGGATGGTATTGCTTGACGGGTGGAACCGACTCGTGCCAGGGCGTCCGCTTGGTCATTGTCATTTCTTGGAATGTGAAGGAATTCACACCCCTCGAAATATCAGCTGAGTTGCTGCACCAAGAAGCGGTAGCTCGCCATGCTTGCGTCTTTGGCGTCCTAGTTGCCAAATGACTGCTGGACCACCAAATCGGAGTCGCCGTAGCACAGGATCCGGCGGATGCCGAGCTCTTTGGCAAGCCGGAGCCCGTGAACGAGCGCCTCGTATTCGGCAACATTGTTGGAGGCGGCGAAGTGGATCTGCAGTGCGTACTTGAGCTTGTCGCCTTTGGGGGAGGTGAGGACGACGTCGGCTCCCAGGCCGGTGCGCATCTTGGAGCCATCGAAATGCATTCGCCAATGGGTGGAGTCAGGCGCTGGCGGCAGGTACTGGGTCTCGGCCCAATCGACAAGGAAGTCGGCCAGTGCTTGTGACTTGATGGCGGTGCGGGGCTGGTAGTAGATGGTGTAGGGAGCCAGGTCTATGGCCCACTTGGCTACCCGGCCTGAAGCGTCACGGCTTCCGATGATCTCGGCCAATGGGGCGGTGCAAACCACAGTGATTGGATGCTCTTGAAAGTAAGGCTTCAACTTCTTGGCGGCGAAATGCACGCCGTAGCACATCTTCTGGTAGTGGGGGTAGTTCTGCTTGGAGGTCGACAATACCTCGCTCAGGTAATATACCGGTCTCTGGACAGGGAGCGCCTTGCCTTCCTCCTTGCGCTCGACTACGACAACTGTGCTGACTACCCGGCTGGTGGCAGCAATGTATAGGAGCATAGGCTCTTTGGGAGTCGGAGCCGCCAACACAGGAGGAGTAGTCAACATCTTCTTTAGCTCGAGAAACGCTTCATCCGCCTTGTGGTTCCACTCAAAAAAGGTGGTCTTCTTCATCAGTTGGTACAAAGGGAGAGCCTTCTCGCCCAGCTGACTTATGAATCGGCTGATGGATGCCAAGCAGCCGGTGAACTTCTGCACAACTAACAGTCGGCGGGGGACTGCCATCCTCTCGATGGCTTTGATCTTTACAGGGTTGCACTCTATGCCACGCTCAGAGACCAGGAAGCCAAGGAGCTGGCCAGCTGGTACTCCGAAGACGCACTTCTCCGGATTGAGCTTAATCTGGAATCGGCGCAGATTCTCAAAAGTTTCTTGGAGATCTTCCAACAATGTTCCCCACTTTTCCGTCTTCACCACCACATCATCCACATAGACGTGGGCATTCTTGCCGAGTTGCTTGAGGGGACACTTCTGCATGCAACGCTGAAAGGTGGCGCCAGCATTCCTCAAGCCGAACGTCATAGTCAGGTAGCAGAAGGCTCCAAACGGGGTGATGAAGGCAGTCTTCAGTCTGTCTGCAGGGTTCAGCTTGATCTGGTGATATCCTGAATATGCATCTAAGAAGCTCAACAGCTCGCATCCGGCTGTGGAGTCTATCACCTGGTAAATTCTTGGCAGAGCAAATGGATCTTTGGGGCAAGCTTTGTTGAGGCTTGTGTAGTCGATACACATCCGCCACTGCTTGTTCTTTTTCAGCACTAGGACCGGGTTCGCCAGCCATTCTGGAAAGAACACCTCCATAATGAAGCCGGCCGCTAGGAGTCGGGCTATTTCTTCTTCGACAACTCTTCTTTTCTCTTCTGACAGGCGGCGCAAGGGCTGCCTGACGGGCTTCACATCAGATCGGACATGTAACTTGTGCTCGGCGAATTCCGTCGGTACACCTGGCATGTCTTTAGGGGACCATGCAAAGATGTCCCGATTCTCACGGAGGAAATCGACGAGCTCGCCTTCCTATTTGTTGTCTAGGTTTGCACCTATGACAGCGTGCCTCTCCGGGTGCTCCGGGTCCAAAGGTATCCTCTTTGTTTCTTTAGCCGGCTTGAACGAACCCGCAGCTTCCGACTCCTTGGGGTCGGGCGACATCTCTGGTTGCTTGCCGGCCATCGCCACAACCCGGTCAAGGAGCCGCCTCTCAGCTGCGATCACAAGGGATTCGGCCAGCCGACTGCTCTCGGCCGCGCAGGCGAACGACTTCCTGTAGTCGCCAGCCACGGTCAGAATCCCCTTTGAACTCGGCATCTTCATCTTGAGGTAGGCGTAGTGGGGGACCGCTATGAATTTGACTCAAGCAAGTCGGCCAAGCAACACTTGGTATGGGCTTTCAAGGTCCACCACTTCAAACCAGACTGGCTCCCAGCGAAAATGATCTTTGTCTCCGAAGAGGACGTCTATCTGGATCTTGCCGATTGGGGAGCAGGAAAGGCCAGGTACAATGCCGTGGAAAACAGTTCGGCTGCTTTGAAGCTGTTTCTGCTTGATTCCTAATTTCTCCATGGTATCCTTGTATAGGATGTTGATGTTGCTGCCTCGGTCTATCAACACTCGCGAGAAGCGAGCGGCCCGCCTATCAGTGGCCAATGTAGCACTCAGAACCAAGGCGTAGGAGCCCGGATTCGGCATCACCTCTGGGTGATCTGCTCTGCTCCAACTGATAGGCTTCTCGGACCAATGCATAAACTCCGGAGTATCTGATGCTACTGCATTTACTTCTTGCTGCTGTAACCGTCTGCTGTGTCGATCATCTTCCACACTGGTGAACACCACATAAGCTCCATGCTCTTCTGGGTATTCATCTTGTATGGCGCCAACTGGCCTGGCCGCCGGCTACTGGGGCGGCTGTGGAGGCGGCGGCCCCACAGGCGGTGGAGGAAGGAGGCCGTTTCCCTTGGCGATTCTGGTGAGCCAGTGGCATTTCCGGGTGGTATGGTTTGATGGCTTCGCGCCACTGTGAAACTTGCAGGGACCATCCGGAGTCTGCTCATAAGAGAAGGCCGGCAACCAGTTGGACTTGCCGCCTTTCTGCCGCTTCGCCGGAGGCTGCCCGTCAGGCTGTTGGTCTTCGACTGTCGTGACCTGCCGACTGCTGGAAGTCGGCTGCGGGGCTTTGCGCTTGTGATCATTCTGCTGCTGTCGCCGACTGGTATCTCCAGCCGGAGTTCTGGGAGCCTGAGGGGCCACTTTGCCAGTCGCACTAACTTGAATCTCTGTCTTCATGGAGGAGTAGGCTGTGGCATATTTGTCTGCAATGACCAGCAACTCGTCGAGGGTCTCGGGCTCGTCACAGAGGAGCCGGTGTTTGAGGAGGGTGCCTTCTCTGCACCCGGCGGTGAAGTACTCGATAGCCTGCACCTCGTGCACGCCCTCGCAGGAGTTCTGAAGCTCTCCCCATTGCGTGAGGTAGTCGCGTGTCGACTCGTCTTGGCCTTGCACGCACAAGGAGAGTTGTCGTGGCTTGGGGGGCCGCTTGTACGTGCTGGTGAAGTTGCGGATGAAAGCTTCGGTGAAGTCGACCCAACTATTGATGCTGCGGGGCTTCAAACTGTTTAGCCAGGTCCGGGCCGTACCCTGGACCATGAGCGGAACGTACTTCATGGCAACACGCTTGTTGCCGTTTGCTATGTTGACGGCGGTGGAGTAGTCGACTAGCCAATCTTCCGGCTTCACGGAGCCAGTGTATTTGGGCGTGTCTCGGGGGAGCGTGAACCCTTTGGGAAAAGGCTCATCTCGGATGCGGGGCCCAAAGCAAGGTGGGCCCAGCTCGTCTTCTTCTTCCAGTGCTAGGGATCGGTGGAGTCGGTCGATCCGGTGGCGGGCGTCGCTCTCTCCAACTCCCTCTCGACGGGTGAGGCAGTCGCCGAGAGTCGGATGCTTGATAGGCGGCAGGGTGACTCGTCTTTCTCTTCGTGGTGGGGGAGGCAGGTAGTCGTCCTGCCGCTCCACTGCTCTTGGGCGGCCGTCCTGGTCGCGCTCGATGGTGATGCAAGTCCGACTATGGCTGACAGCCGGATCCTTCTCTTTTCTTCCGCGGACTCCGCCAGTCGGCATCCGAGACGTCGCGCCTTGATCTCGGCGGGGAGGTAAGTCGTCATTCCGTCGCTGTGGCGCTTCCGTGTGACAGTCGGCTTCGTCCTGCGCGGCAGCCGCTTTGAGGAGTCGCTGGACTCGCTCGGTCATTAGGCGGCGCTCCTCGCCTTCGAAGTTGTCTAGCTCATCGGCTGCCGCCTGGGCGGCACGGATGTTCTCCGCAGGCGTGGCATATACGGGGCAATCGGCTCCGAATAGGTTGGCGACGGCTGCGCCGTGTTGTGGGACCGCGCCTAGGCGGCTAGGCCCAGTCGGCGCCGGCGAGCCGCCCACAGCGCGATCCATCTCACGTTGGTAGGCCTCCGATAAGCGTCTCATGCTTGCCAGCTTCTTCGCGCCTTCGACAAGCTGAAGGCGGCGGGCCTCCAGCGTCTCGGCGTCAGCGTCCTCCAGAATGGGCGCCGTCAGGTCTCGCAGAGCCGCGTCGAGCGGGTCATGAGCTCCTTCACCAGAGTGCTCGCCATGACTGATGACGAGCACTTCCGTGATGGCGCTTCCGCCGCTCGCCTTGCGAGGGAGCGGCTCGTCGTAGATCACCACGTTGGAGGGGAACGTGTCGATCGACACGCCGTCGGAGTCGACCAGCATCGGGTCGATGGAGCCTACAGACTCCAAGTCCACGTCCGGCTCGCCGGCGACGTGGAGATGGTCAAGGAGGCCCGCGAGGAGGCTTTCGGGGCCGTCCGTGCCCGCATCGGATGCAGGCTCGTCGGGGATGCTAACCTCGCCGAGAAGGTCAGCGAGGCAGCTCGCCGCACAGGCGTCGTCGACGCTTTGCAGCGTGTCAGGGCAAGCGCCATCGGGCGCGCTGGGCTGGCTACGCTCACGGGGGAGGAAAAGGGTTCCCGTCCAAAGCAGGTCTCCGGACGACGGTGCACCTCGCCCCACGGTGGGCGCCAAATGTCGGGGGTTGGGTGCGACATATGCCAAAGGATGGCTTATCATGGTGGGAGCGAGTAGAACGTCGCCGGTGCCAGGAAACGGGATTAGGCGAAGGCATGCACGCCGGCGAATCTTACCCAGCTTCGGGGCTCTCCGGGGAGATAACACCCCTACTGCTGCTTTGCGGGGTCTCCGCATGATCACTAAGGCGTAGTGGCTACAAGGTTGCTCCTAGAGCTGTATTCTGGAGGTGGGTGGAGGCAAGGCTAGCCTTCTTCTTCCTATTTGATCTGGTCTAAGGCTAATGGATCCAACCCTTTGCACGGGTGCCCCGGGGGGTTTATATAGGCCTACCCCCTGGGGGTACAATGGTAATCCGGCTGGGCGCGGGTCCCAGCCGTCTGTCTCACAGGCTACCTTCTTCTTCGCCGACTGCTGGGGCCCGCCGACTTGCGGGCCCCGCCGGCAAGTCCGGCACTATAGCCGTGCTTCTGATGATGCAGGCTTGGTCATTAGGTCATGGCAACAATGCCGCCGTCTTCGGGCGATCATTGTCGTTACTCCCCATCTTGTCTGGTTAATGGCGCGTGGGACCCGTGGGAGAGGCTGGCCGACTCCGGGGGGCCGACTCCTACGGGGCCGCCTTCGGGGCGTATCCGCCGTCTTCTATGCTCTCACTGACTGGCGGGTCCGCCGCCTTCGTGCCGTATAGGTAGACCATCGTGGCCACAGTGCGCCGCGCACTGTGGCTGAAGTCAGGTCTGGCATGGCTACAGTGCCAGGCCACGCCGGAGATCTTCGGTGGTACGGCACACTGTAGCCATGCCAGCACCTCGCAAGCAGGAGGTGACGGCCACGCCGTGGTCGTACCCGCCCGTCTATCGTAATGAGTGTAGAGTCGTGGGCAAACTCTCCGTAGCCGGCTCCTCCGGAAGTCGCCGGCCGTGAGTTGGCCAATATGGGAGTCGGCATCTGAGACTCGGCCCATATGGGAGTCGGTATCTGAGACTCGGCCCATATGGGAGTCGGCATCTGAGACTCGGCTTTGAGGGGCGCGGCCGGTCCCGATGTCTTGAAAGGTTCTGGGGCTCGGGTCAGCCTACCCGTGGCCCATTACTCCGACAGCCATTGTACGTATGTGTACATGCTATGTGCGCGCCTCTACTACAACATGTGCGCGCCTCTACTACGACACGTTCCCTTCCTCGCACGGCCACGGTTCATTGCTGCAGCCTACAGACAGACCGATCGACCAGTATTTCGCGACCAGAATGGCAACGCTACGTACGCTTCGACCAGCTGGGTCCTGACTGTCAGGCACTTCCTTGCGTGCGAAGATGTAGCTGGTGGGTCCCAGCAGTCAGGGGGTGAATCATTTTTTTTGCCCGTAATATGGACGCACTTCCTTGCGTGCGAAGATGTAGCTGGTGGGTCCCAGTAGTCAGGGGGAAATGTTTTTTCGCAAAATATGGTGGCCCATCCGGTGGGTCCCTGATGTCAGGTGGAGGAATCATTAGTTTCCGCGTAATATGGAGGCACTTCCTTGCTGCGGCCGTGGACCTAGCTGTCAGCCTCTTCATGTACAGTACTCTTCCAATGGAAGTCGTTCCTTGACCACGTTGACCACACCGCGCCGAGAGCACCAGGGCTGTGGACGACGGCGAGGCCTAGGAAGGGGACGACGCGAAGCGGGGAAGATGCGGTAGTGGATGCCCACGCGGATAGGAGTATGCGGGTTCACTGGTTTGGCTGCGGTGTGAGGCTGCCGTCGCCGCAGGGCCTGGCCAGCGATGGAAGTAGTAGGGGCGGTGAGGCTTCTATGGAAGCACAACTAGCCACGGGAGGCACGAGCAGGCAGTCTTGCCGGTGCTGGTTTGGGCCGTTGGTGCAAGAAGAGCAGTGATTGAAGAAGCAGCAGGACCGTTCGATTCAAATCCGACGGTCACTGCTGGTAGAATCGTTTGTTGACTAAGTTAACAAGCCCTACATACGCGTCAACTTAGTAGGCCCACAGGTCAGCCTCCCAACCAGTGCGCCCTAGATGTCAATGTGAGGAATCATTTTTTCGCGTAATAAGGAGGCAGTTGATTGCATGCAGCCAGGCCAGCGGAGGGAGTAGGGTGGGCCAGTGAAGCCTGCGCGGCATCATAGCGGGCCACAAGAGAGCAGGTTGTCCCGTCGACGCTAGTTTAGGTAGCTGGAGCAGGAAGATCAGAGACTGAAGAAGCACGTCGGCCGTTGGATGGACATCCAACAGTCACTGCTGCTAGAATCATGTGTTGACTGACAAAGCCTTGCCTAAGCAAGTCAGCCTCGAAATCTGTGGCGTGTACAACCCATTTGCTATTATTTTTATAATTTTTACTCATTTTCTAATTCATATGGAATTTATTGCAGCCCATTTTCCATTTTTAGAAATGCTGCCCATTTTCTGGTCAGTACCAGGGTTTAAAAATTGAACTAAATATGTGTGAAATTCTGAAAATTCGCAAATTTTTGCTGGGGAACAAAATATTCATAATCCAAAAATTAGTAGCCATACTAAAACAAATTTAAAAATATATTAGTACTATGTCATGTTAAATCCAATAAAATATAAAATATCAGTGAAGAACAAAAACAAAAAAAGAAACTAATTTCCCATCTATACCTATACTAATTACAGACTCCCAAGAAATTACCACGTTAATTAGTAATTATGAGTCGTTAATCTCGGTGGGACCGAATTATTACGGTCTGTATTGACCCATGTAACACCGTATAGGCATATGCGTTTGATCTACAAAAAACATCTGTATAGGCATATGCGTTTGATCTAGAAAAAACATCTACTAATATTTTCGAAGGTCAACCGTACGATCATAGTATATGTAAAGCGTGTTGGGCTGGAACTCTCGGGGCAGAGCACGACTTCCCCCGATCAAAAAAACGTGAAGGTAAACCGGATGCGCGTGGCCCGCTACAGCCTGAGCCTAGGTTCGTGACCGCTCTGCCAGTCCTTAGCCGCCGCCTCTGGCGATCTCGCACGCTCCCGTGCAATGAATCCACGATTGCTGGTCTTCTGCAGAACACCGGCGGCAGCCGATCTCCCTAGTCTACCTTCTCTACTTGCTGATCCGTGCTAGCACCAGCGTACCATGCCTGGAAGATGATATGTCTGGTGCAAGCAACAGACCAGCTACATGATGAGACATGCAGCAGCACCACACACATGTCTTGCACGTGGCCAGACTTGGGTATGTTTCGCTGATTTCTATGATGGCGAGATCGACCTGGTAATCGGATACTCAGTCCAGCCATCAACGTACAATACTCTTTTTCCTCAGGTCTCTTCCTCTACCAGTCTGAATCCAATCTAATTCTTTCTATTTGAAAATGCATTCAAAGTGTTCCATGAATTGTTCTGTTGCAACACTTGAATTCCGATAGAAGAGTTCTGGTCAGTAATTTAATGAAGCAAATAAAGCTATAGTAGATTATTAAGCACTATGATGCACGTACTTTTGTGGAACTTTCCATGTAATCTTCTTCAGTACATAGTATGTTTGTTACTAATGTGGAACTAAGTCTTTCATGTATAGTGAACCACCAAGCGCTTTTGTATGACCTTGAAGTAAGTCTAGAGGGGGGTGATTAGACTACTTGATCAATTAAAAACTTAACCTTTTCCCAATTTTAGAGTTTGGCAGATTTTAGCTATCTTAGGACAAGTCAAGCAATCATCACACAATTCAAGCAAGCATGCAAAGAGTATATAGGCAGTGGAAATTAAAGCATGCAACTTGCAAGAAAGTAAAGGGAAGGGTTTGGAGGATTCAAACGCAATTGGAGACACGGATGTTTTTGGCGTGGTTCCGATAGGTGGTGCTATCGTACATCCATGTTGATGGAGACTTCAACCCACGAAGGGTAACGGCTGCGCGAGTCCACGGAGGGCTCCACCCACGAAGGGTCCACGAAGTAGCAACCTTGTCTATCCCACCATGGTCGCCGCCCACGAAGGACTTGCCTCACTAGCGGTAGATCTTCACGAAGTAGGTGATCTCCTTGCCCTTACAAACTCCTTGGTTCAACTCCACAATCTTGTCGGAGGCTCCCAAGTGACACCTACCCAATCTAGGAGACACCACTCTCCAAGAAGTAACAAATGGTGCGTTGATGATGAACTCCTTGCTCTTGTGCTTCAAATGATAGTCTCCCCAACACTCAACTCTCTCTCATAGGATTTGGATCTGGTGGAAAGAGGGTTTGAGTGGAAAGCAATTTGGGGAAGGCTAGAGATCAAGATTCATATGGTAGGAATGGAATATCTTGGCCTCAACACATGAGTAGGTAGTTCTCTCAGAAATGGTAAGTTGGAAGTGTAGGTTCAGTCTGATGGCTCTCTCAACGAATGAAGAGGAGGTGGAGGGGTATATATAGCCTCCACACAAAATCTAACCGTTACACACAATTTACCAAACTCGGTGGGACCGATTGAACAAACTCGGTCGGACCGATTTAGTAAACCTAGTGACCGTTAGTGATTTTCGGTGGGACTGACATGCATCTCGGTGAGGCCGATTCGGTTAGGGTTAGGGCATAACATAATCTCGGTGAGACCGATTACACAAACTCGGTGAGACCGATTTGGTAATAAGCTTTCCAGAGAGTTGGTCAGGTAAACTCGGTGGGACCGATTTGCTCTTTTCAATGAGACCGAAATGTTACAAAAAGGAAGCAGAGAGTTTACATTGCAATCTCGGTGGGACCGATCGCTCACTTCGGTTAGACCGAAACGTTACGAAGGGAAACAGAGAGATTGCAACCCCATCTCGATGAGACCGAGATCCCTATCGGTAAGACCGATCTGCTTAGGGTTTGTGGCAGTGGCTATGACTTTTGGAATTGGTGGCGCCGGGTAGAAAGAATCGGTGTGACCGATTTTGGCTTTAGGTTTAGGTCATTTGTGGATGTGGGAAAGTACTTGAGGGTTTTGGAGCATATCACTAAGCACATGAAGCAAGAGGCTCATTAAGCAACACCTCAGCCCTTCTTGATAGTATTGGCTTTTCCTATAGACTCAATGTGATCTTGGATCACTAAAATGTAAAATGAAGAGTCTTGAGCTTTTGAGCTTGAGCCAATCCTTTGTCCTTAGTATTTTGAGGGATCCACTTTCATCATCCATGCCATTCCATTCATTGAGCTTTCCTGAAATAATAGTCTTGGAATAGCATTAGCTCAATGAGCTATATGTTGTTATGAATTACCAAAACCACCTAGGGATAGTTTCACTTTCAATCTCCCCCTTTTTGGTAATTGATGACAACATATAGATCAAAGCTTCGACAAATGATAATAAAATTTAAATAACATCGTCGCTTTGAGAAGTATGTGATAAGCAAGCGCTCCCCCTAAATTTGTGCATAGTTTTAGATTTGCTTTGGACTGCAAATGCACAATGAATTAGGCTCATGGGTTACTCTTCCATGTCGCATACATCTTGGTGGAGCGCTCAAAATAATAAACAATGAATAAATGCACTCATCACAAAGCATAGTGAGTGATCACATAAAATAGATAGGATAATATCAAGCATGCATAAGTGTAGCTTATGATCAAACACATGATCATCAATGTCTCACAAGCATAGTATCTCAACCAAAGGCAAACAAAGATTGAAAAACCACCAAATAAAGCAAGATAGAACAAAAGCAACACTCGCTCTCTCTCGAAGCCTATGATCTATACATTTTTTCTCCCCCTTCGGCAACAAGTTACCAAAAAGTTCATAGAAAATGCATAGTGCTAGATCGACTCTCAGGCTTGATCTTCTGGTGGTGGTGTAGAGATGGCTCCTTGGATGAAGGCTTCAGTTGATGTGGATGGAGCTGGTTGCACTGGACCTGTAGGGGCAGTGGCTGGTGCTGAAGTTGTTGCTCTAGTGTCTGTCACTGGCACTGCAACTGACCTCTGGGCTCTGGGCACTCTGGCAAACACATTGGTGGTAGTCTTGCCCTTCCTCTCCTGCATGTCATCCTGCAGCTGCTCCACAACTGACTGGATCTCAGTTACCTTGACATCTAGATCATAGAATTTTTGTTCCATGATTCTTTCCAGGCTCTCCTGGTTTTGAGTTAGGGTGGCCAACCCCTTCTCAATCCTAAGAGATGATGCTATCAAGTAACCAAGCTACTCCTGTTTGGTTTTCAAGAAATATTCAGATGCCTCCTCTCGAGTTGGCATCTTGGCAGCCTTCTCCATCATTGCCTTCTCCTTCTTCTCCTGAGCTTGAACTGATTGTGGATCATCTTCATTCATGACAACCTCATTGTCCTCAAAGTCTGGATAAAGTGGAAAGTGTTCCTTATCCAACTGATATTTTCCTGTGCCCATCTTTGAGTTTATCAATTCTTGAACCTGAGGTGCATATCCACATCTCCTCTTCTAATCTGCTGCAGTTCTCTTGATTGTTTCAATGATCAGGCTCATGACTTTGAATTTTTGTGGCACATCAAATAAATGCAACATATTGATGGCATGCCCTCTGATCATGTTATGGTCACCAGACTTGGGCAACGAAGTGTGCCTCAGAATCCAATTTATAGTAGGCAGCCCTGACAACAGAAAATGGACTGATCCAAAAGTGAAAGTCTCTAGGGCTTTGTCTGGGATCTCCTTGTACATGTGTGCCATGGTATTGTGTCCCATTTTCTTCTTGGCATATACATCCAGATCATCATCATTTTCCTTTGGGGCATTTATCAGTTTTGCCCATTCTTCTACAGTGGATTGGTACCTTGTACCTTCAGACATCCAAACTATTCTTCCATCTGGGTAAAAGTGTGCTGTGGAGTAGAACTACATGATAAGCTCATCATTCCAGTTGGTGAACTTCTGTCCAACAAAATCTGCAACTCCACAAGCAACAAAGTTGTCTTGCACTCCAGGATAGTGTTGTTCATTTTCCTTGATGAATTTCTAGTCAACCCACCTCATGTCACAGACTATGGGCTTCTTGTCCAACAGAATTGTTTCATAGAAGTCCTGTTATTCCTTTGTGTGGAACCTGTAATCAACAGTAGTTCTTCTTCTCGAAGCATATGGATCTTCCATTCTCCACAGTCTCAGCCCTGAATCCTTCCTGATTCTCATGTCCTCAGCCATAGGATGGGCATCATTGTGGTCTGGTATCTTTGGCTTGAGCTTCCTTAGAACCTGTCCTTCTTCATCTTCCTCCTCAGCAACCTCAGGCACTGGGGCCTTGTTCTTCTCAGCAGCTGGAATACTCCTAGTATTCCTCTTTGGTGCAGACTTGGCCTTGGGGGCAGCTTTGGGTGCTTCCTTGGGCTTAGATGTTGCAGCCCCAGATTTAATAGCATCACCCATAAGCTTTGGTGCCTTTGGTGCTGGTGCAGAAAGCTCTTCCTCTTCCATCATGGAAGGTTGCCCAACAACTCTGGCCATGGTCTTCTTGACCCTTTCCTTCCTCTTCTTGATTTCATCAGCTGGCTCTTTGGGATCAGGATTTTCAGGCAGTTGAGTTGATGCTCTGGCCTTGGGCATAGGTTGCCTTCTTGCGGGCCTTTTAATCTTCATGCCTGGCTTTATATCCTTTGCTAAGCCATATTCCTTCTTGAGCACCACTTTCTTGGAAGTAGCCTCATCTTCCTCAGCTTTGTAATCTTCATCCTCTGAACCTGAAGTTCTTTTCCTCCTTTGCCTAGTTGCAGCCTTAGGCAAATTGCTAGGAGTACTTCTGCTCCCTTCATCTGAAGTTGAGGGTCTAGTGCCCTCACTCAAGTCCATCTTCTCTTCTGACATGTTCTGGCTGTCACTTTGATCAGACATACTGCAAAAGCTGACTCCGGATCCACCGGATCTGGATCAGATCCACCAGCCCGCCCAACCAAACGCCTTCCCCACGCCCGGATCCCTCCGTCCCGGGTCGAACCCATCCCGCCTTGACTTTTGCGGAGGTAATTTTGCTTAAGTCCACGAATCTGTGACATTATCATGCCATGTTCATCGCATCATATCTCTGCATCCGTAGCTTCGTTTCATGCGTGTAATATGTCAAATTGTTTGACTCAACGAGTCCATCATTTCATACCATTGCATCATGTTCAGTTGAGCTCATCTTGATGCCTGAATCATCGTTGCAAGAGTGCATCATGATGTTGTCTACTGTTTGTTAACAGAACTAGCTCTTTTGTCATTTTTGCCATGATTGATGTGTGCATCCTATGAGGTTGATGTCTACATGTGTTTTGATCTATGCCATGTCTTATTTACAGAGGTGCTTACCATGTATTTGTGATCAATGTGGTGACTAGCACAAGCATGTAAACTAGGCTTCGTGATGTTGCTGATTTTAGTCCCTGTTCTGCTATTATTTTGATGCCATGTAAACATGATGCTACAGAGTGATCCATGCTTATTTTGAGATACTTCAGTAAGGATGTTTTGAACATATGGTTATTGTCTATCCATTCATGCCCCTGTTTGCAATTATGGATTAGTCTAGCATGTCATTTGCATGCTCTACTTTTGCTTCAAAATGTTTCCTGGCAGATTGTGTACATGTTATTCAATTTTGCCAAGGTTGTTGTAGTTGATCCTTGTATGCTATGAACTTGTTCTTACCTTGGTTTGTTTCATAAACATGTCTTCTTGCTGATGCTATGCCTATCTTGTCATGCAATGACTTGTGGTGAGTGAATCAAGCTTGTTAAGTAGGGTACTTGCTGTTACTGTTTTGCTAGGCTGAATTTGTTATTTCGTGATGCTATGTAAACCTGCTGCTACTAGTCATTCTATACATAATCTGGATATATTCACTAAATATGTTTTGTTCTACATGTTATGCGTTATCCATCCATGCCCCTGGTTGACATTTATAGCCTGTTGTAGCTTGTTTTAATCTTGCTCTAAAGTTGCTTCATAATGTTGCTGTCAGCCTGTTAACATTAAGTTCAGTTGTTGCCATGATTGTTGCTAGTGTTCCATGTACCCTATGAACTTTCTCTTGCCATAATTAGCTTCATAAACTTGCCTTCTTACTGTTGGTTGCCTTGCCATGCCATATATTGCTCTGAGGTGAGTGATACAAGCTCACCAACATGCCTTCATAAATCTGTTCCTGCCATGTTTGAATCTGTAATATAACTTGACATGTTTACATGGGTGCCATCATATTTTCTGATCCTTTCTGGCTCATGGTCAGTAAGGGACTCTTGTTCTATGCACTTAGTAGTATCATGCCATGCCTTTGTTTGCCATTATAAGTTCCTGTAACATGTTGTTTGATAGCTCTAAACATTGCAACCTGATGTTATTTTCTGCAAAGTCTGAACTGTTATTATTTGCAATCTTGCCATGTGTGTTTGAGCATGTTCTAGTGATTTCTGGAGATAGCTCAGTGTTCATGTTTTGTAATTCTTTACCTGTACATCATGCCCATGCCTTTTCTTTTCTTGTTGAGGTCCTGTAGCATGTTGTTTTGGCGCTTGCAATATGCCTAGTTGCTGTTTTGGACAGATTGTTGCTATAACTTGTATAGAGTGCATGTGTTGAACCGTTGCTCCGTTTTGAGTGTGCTCTATATGAAACTTGCTTGTTTTTGCATGTAGTTTCATATTATCATGTTGCATCCTTGTTTTGAGGTGTTTTCTTGATGTTTGTATGCATTTTGCATCAATGCCATGTTTAACTTGTTTTGCTCATATCTTCTAGGCCGTAGCCCCAAATCTAATGAACTTTATATGTAACTTGACTAGAATTTAATGTAGATCATCTTGATGCATCTTAACTTGCTGTTTAACAACTCGAACATAAGGTTTATTCAGATCTGAACCATTTTCGAAATTTGCATATGAGGACTTACCGGAATTGTTATATGTTGTTCCCGGCCTCATTTAAACTTGCCTTGATGTGTTGCTCTTGTTTACATCATCTCTTGCCATGAGTAGCTTCATGTAGCCTTGTCATGCATCATGCTTGTTGTGCATCATGCCTTCTTCATGTGTGGTGTGTTTACCATGTTGTGTGCTTCTTCTCAATAGTTCCCGTTTCGTTGCGATCGTGAGGATTCGTTCGTCTATGCTTGGTTTGTCTTCGTGGCTTCATCTTCTTCATGGACTCGTTCTCCTTCCTTGCGGGATTTCAGGCAAGATGACCGCTACCCTGGATCTCATTACTATCATTTCTATGCTAATTGCTTCGTTCTATCGCTATGTTGCGTTACCTATCTTTTGTTTATCAAGCCTCCCCAAATTGCCATGAACCTCTAACCTTTGACACTATTCCTAGCAAACCATTGCTTGGCTATGTTACCGCTTTGCTCATCCCCTCTTATAGCGTTGTTAGTTGCAGGTGAAGTTGAAGATTGCTCCATGGTGGACATGATTATGTTGGGATATCATAATATCTCTTATTTAATTAATGCATCTATATACTTGGTAAAGGGTGGAAGGCTCGGCCTTATGCCTGGTGTTTTGTTCCACTCTTGCCGCCCTAGTTTCCGTCATACCGGTGTTATGTTCCCGGATTTTGCGTTCCTTACGCGGTCGGGTGATTTATGGGACCCCCTTGACAGTTCGCTTTGAATAAAACTCCTCCAGCAAGGCCCAACATTGGTTTTACCATTTGCCTCACCACCACCTATATTTCCCTTGGGAGTAATTAACCCAAGGGTCATCTTTATTACAGCCCCCCCCCTCGGGCCAATGCTTGTCTAAGTGTTGGTCCGAACTAGAGCCCTTTGCAGCGCCCCCTCAGGGAAACTTGAGGTCTGGTTTTGGTTCTACGGATTGCTCATCCGGTGTTGCCCTGAGAATGAGATATGTGCAGCTCCTATCGGAATTGTCGGCGCATCGAGTGGTCTTGCTGGTCTTGTTTTACCATTGTCGAAATGTCTTGTAAACCGGGATTCCGAGTCTGATCGGGTCTTCCTGGGAGAAGGTATATCCTTTGTTGATCGCGAGAGCTTATCATGGGCTAAGTTGGGACACCCCTACAGGGTATAATCTTTCGAAAGCCATGCCTGCGGTTATAGGCAGATGGGAATTTGTTAATGTCCGGTTGTAGATAACTTGACACCAGATCCAAATTAAAACGCATCAACCGTGTGTGTAGCCGTGATGGTCTCTTTTCGGCGGAGTCCGGGAAGTGAACATGGTTTTGGGTTATGCTTGACGTAAGTAGGAGTTCAGGGTCACTTATTGATCATTACTAGTTGACGACCGTTCCTTTTGCTCTCTTCTCGCTCTTATTTGCGTATGTTAGCCACCATATATGCTTAGTCGCTGCTGCAACCTCACCACTGTACCCCTTCCTTTCCCTTTAAGCTTTGCTAGTCTTGATACCCATGGTAATGGGATTGCTGAGTCCTCGTGGCTCACAGATTACTACAACAACAGTTGCAGGTGCAGGTTTATGCGATGATCTTGACGCGAGAGCGATGTTTGCTTGTCTTGGAGTTCTTCTTCTGCTTCTTCGATCAGGGGATAGGTTCCAAGTCGGCAGCCTGGGCTAGCAGGGTGGATGTCGTTTGAGTTTCTGTCTGTGTTTTCATCCGTAGCCGGATGATGCTCTTATGTATTTTGATGTTGTATTCATGTGGCATTGTATGCCTTTTTGTATGTATCCCCATCTATTATGTAATGTTGATGTAATGATATCCACCTTGCAAAAGCATTTCAATATGCGGGTCTATCCTTGGTGGGACCTTCGAGTTCCTTTTGGATAGGGTCGCATATTGGGCGTGACAATGAGTGAAGGCGTATTCTCTGAATACACCTTCGACATCACCCCCCCTTTGATTTTCTTTTAATTCAAATTTGACCAAAAACTTGGACCAGCCCTAACTCCTAATCTATTAGTCCAAATGAGTTGATTCTTTTTGCATTAGTTTTGTGTTGGAATGTTCTAGTAGCACACCAAATTTGAGATTTTTCCTTGCTGTCTTGAATTTCTGGTAAATTTCAGAAGGGTTCTTGATATTTTCTGTTGTTGTTTTTAATTATTTTCAGAAGAAGAAACTTCCCTTGAGGAGAACCAGGAGAAGTGTGACCCTCCTCTATGTTATGGCAAGCCACACAAATATTTGCATGGTGTCATTTTAATAACTATGATTTTCCAACTTGAATATGGTTTATTTCATGCATTTAATCAGTTAATAAATATTGCTTATGTTAGTTCATTTGTTATGCTTGAATTGCTTAGCTTGGTGTAGTACTTGAGTGCATGGACTAGTGTGATGCAATAGAGTTATTTTGATAGCATGACTATGGTTTGAATATGATCGATATTGTTTTCATAAATGATTTATCATTTTCACCATGCTAATATCATAACTGAAAATGATTGTGTTAAAACCAGTGAGTTAAAACCAGTGTCTCTAAAGTGATTAGTTGTGCATGCAGAATGATTATATGATGTTGATCCATTTCATTTCGGTGATATGTGAATATAGTTGCATGCCACATATTTGCATGTTCATGGCATACTATGGCTCGAGTTCTTTTATTTGAAGTTAAACCTAATGATAGTTCAACTTGAGCATAATGTTGATCGAGTCATGGTGCCACTGAATCGAGCTTCCTAGTGCAACCACATTTGCCTTTATGGGAAGGCCTTTGTTCGGTCTGTTGTCATGCCTCTGGTCGGTGCCTCCAACATAGGAAGGTTATGGGCGTGCGGTACCCTGGCCCGGTAAGCAGACATAACCTTGTGTGTCCATTGTTGTTGTTATGGTACCTTGTCCCCATTTGGGACCGTTTAAGTTTTGCCACGACGGTGGCCGTGGATGTCACAGGCTGACATCGGGGCCACCCTTGACTTAGCCCAGAGGGGAGTTGGTCAGAGTGGCCGGGAGAGTGTGTCATGACAATGGGTTGGTTCTGTCGGAATGTCGTTGGTCCACCCGAATGGGAGTTCGAGGCCATGGATTCTGTGATTTGGGTACAGTGTACTAACCTCTACAGAGTGTGTGTTAAATCTATCGATAGCCACGTCCTCGGTTACAGACCTAGTTCATAGTAGGTCACACCACGGATCAACATAAATAATTATTTAATCTTGCACACTAAACTTATATGATTGGCACTGGTTATGTGATGACATTGTTGAAACCATGAAGATGGTTGTTGTTGGAACCAGAGAGTTGGGTTCCACTGTGGTTATTGTTGGAACCAAAGAGTTGGTTTCCATTGTGATCTGAGAGTGATCACTGTTCCACTACCACGTAGTTGTGGTGATCAATGCCCCTTTCATATTCATTAATTAATGTACATACTGTTCAGCCGCACCATGTGTGCCGCTTGGCCTCACTATCTGATGTAATATCGAACCTGTGTTTCCGCTAGCATCAATAAAGCGGTTGTTTTCTCTACCAAGTTGTTGTCTGTTGCTAGAAGACTAGATCTCTGGGCTGGCAATGCAAGGAAAACCGGTTTCTCTGAGTTGGGGTGGCACAATTGCCTCACTGCTTGCCTCGTTTCAACGGTGGTGGTAGTGTTTAAGGTAAGCTTCGCAGTAACCTAATCTTCCATATGCTCATGCTTACAATCAGTGTGACGGCTAATGAAAATCATGCTTACAATCAGTCTCCGAGTACTTCGCCAATCACCTTAAAATAGCTCTGGACCAAAAATAAAGAAAAATAGATTGGTGCTTCTTTTAGAAAAGAGTACTCCCTAGAAAAGTGCCAATATAAGCTACTAGATTAGAGGATTTGCTGCCAAGGAAGATCTGTCTACAGAGAGCGCCACCCATCCCACTGGTGGTGGTGGATGCCAATGCTTAGATGGAGCATGGTTGGTGTCGGTCATTTTTACTTGGCACCTCTCACTCTGCATTTATGTCTGTTCCATCCGTACATTTGTGCAGTTCCACCAAAATGCAGTTGAATAACCCTGTTTGCACAGATAATGAAAAAGCGTGATTACATTATAGTGGCACTAGCTGATGAAACATACACTAATGAATAGATATAATATTGCGATATTATCATAGTTTGCCATGCCGCGAGGGCGAGATGGGCCTTGCGATGCTTCATACGGTAGGCCTCATACTAGAAATCAACCCAATTCTCCCCGATACACCTTTTGCCAGTGATGAACATCAGTGTACAATGGTAGTACAAGCAGGGGCCTTGAGACATTCCAATCTCTATTTTTGTGCAGATCTACTAAAATTAAAGCACCCAGTTAGCAGAAACACTTAAACATTAACAATGGGACTAGTTGATGAAACATATGCTAACAACACTACAAAAAAAAGACACATCTGTGACATTTTGGGCCAAACGAATTTTTTTTCTGTTATACTTATGACACTTCTGTGATAATAACTATGACAAAACCCAGTATCATCATATATGTGGTGGGGTCCTACTTCTATGACAAAAAATCATGACCGAAAATGGGATTTTCGTCCTGGGCGGGCCGGAGACGCAACTGCATGACATTCTTTGGGGCGTCCACGACGGAAAAAACCATGGTAGAAGTGAGGGCGAGGAAAATATCGGGGAGTTCCCGGTTACAGTGGGTGGTCGGGGGCCGAGCGATGCGCGTTTCTCTCGTACGTACGCGCGTGTGTGCGAGGCGTTGTGCTCTAACTGAACCCGAGCAAGGTGTTGGGCTCTAACTGAACCCGAGCGATTGCATTGCAGGCTACGCGTTACTGAACCCGAGCGATCGGATCGATCGATGGTTGTTAACTGAACCCAATCGAGTGATTCCTTTGCTACTGCTGCTAACTGAAGCCGATCGATGCTGCCTCTAGATGAACAGTGAGCGTTGTTGGGGGGTTTGGATGAATAGTTCCCAGTGGGGGTTGGATGAACAGGAACCCGTGGTAGTAGAGGTCGTTGCCGCTGGAGGAATAGTACCCCGATCAATCGAGCCGGTGGATGAACAGGACCCCGTGGAGGGTTGGATGAACAGGACCCCGTGGAGGGTTGGATGAACAGGACCCCGTGGAGGGCTGGATGAACAGGAGCCAGTGGAGGGCTGGATGAATAGGAGCCAGTGGAGGGGTGGTTGAACAGGACCCCGTGGAGAGGGTTGGTTGAATAGTAGCCGATGGAGGAGCGCGCGGTGGAGGCTGGATGAACAGGAGCCCGTGGATGAACAGTCACAGGTGGAGACTCGAGGAGGTCGACGGTGGATGAACAGGAGCCCATGGAGGCTGGAGGAGGTCAACGGTGGAGATGAACAGTATCCCTTGGAGTCTCGTTTTGCGGTACGCCACACCCCTCCCGATGAACAGGACCCCTGTTTTGACTGTAGCGCTCCAACACAAGTCTATTTACTCCGTTTTGCGGTATGCCACACCCTCCCGGTCAACAGGACCCCATTTCGACCGTAGGAGGTCCAACAGAAGTCCGTTTCCTCCGTTTGGCGGTACGCCAGACCCCTCCCGATGAATAGGATCCCGTTTCGACCGTGGCTGGTCAAACACAAGGTCGTTTCCTCCATTCTGCGGTACGCCAGGCCTCGTTTCCATCGACTGTTCCGTCCAAGCCGGTTGGCTCCCGATGAACAGCACGCGTTCCGTTTCCTCCCGATGAACACGACACATTCTGTTGCCTCTCCATGAACACGACGACAACGTAGTTCCTCCGTTTCGACCCTGCCATGTACATGAGCCATGGCCGTACGTATGCGTGAGTAGGCGTTTGAGACCCCTCCCGTATGTACGTATGTGGTCGTATTTTCTTTCTTGCACCCTGGCCGTTGTCGGGGGTTGGGTGCGACATTTGCCAAAGGATGGCTTATCATGGTGGGAGCGAGTAGAACGTCACCGGTGCCAGGAAACGGGATTAGGCGAAGGCATGCACGCCGGCGAATCTTACCCAGCTTCGGGGCTCTCCGAGGAGATAACACCCCTACTGCTGCTTTGCGGGGTCTCCGCATGATCACTAAGGCGTAGTGGCTACAAGGTTGCTCCTAGAGCTGTATTCTGGAGGTGGGAGGAGGCAAGGCTAGCCTTCTTCTTCCTATTTGATCTGGTCTAAGGCTAATGGATCCAACCCTTTGCATGGGTGCCCCGGGGGGTGTATATAGGCCTACCCCCTGGGGTACAACGGTAATCCGGCTGGGCGCGGGTCCCAGCCGTCTGTCTCACAGGCTACCTTCTTCTTCGCTGACTGCTGGGGCCCGCCGACTTGCGGGCCCCGCCGGCGAGTCCGGCACTGTAGCCGTGCTTCTGATGATGCGGGCTTGGTCATTGGGTCATGGCAACAGTGCCGCCGTCTATCGGGCGATCACTGTCGTTACTCCCCATCTTGTCTGGTTAATGGCGCGTGGGACCCGTGGGAGAGGCTGGCCGACTCCGGGGGGGCGACTCCTACAGGGCCGCCTTTGGGGTGTATCCGCCGTCTTCTATGCTCTCACTGACTGGCGGGTCCGCCGCCTTCGTTCCGCATAGGTATACCATCGTGGCCACAGTGCGCCGCGCACTGTGGCTGACGTCAGGTCTGGCATGGATACAGTGCCGGGCCACGCCGGAGATCTTCGGTGGTACGGCACACTGTAGCCATGCCAGCTCCTCCCAAGCAGGAGGTGACGGCCACGCCGTGGTCGTACCCGCCCGTCTATCATAATGAGTGTAGAGTCGTGGGCCGACTCTCCGTAGCCGGCTCCTCCGGAAGTCGCCGGCCGTGAGTCGGCCCACATGGGAGTCGGCATCTGAGACTCGGCCCATATGGGAGTCGGTATCTGAGACTCGGCCCATATGGGAGTCGGCATCTGAGACTCGGCATCTGAGACTCGGCTTTGAGGGGCGCGGCTGGTCCCGATGTCTTGAAAGGTTCTGGGGCTCGGGTCAGCCTACCCGTGGCCCATTACTCCGACAGTAGTCCCCGAAGCTGGTGAGGCTCCGAGTGCGACTCGCTGGGGGGCCTCAACAGTTTCATTCTTCCGGTGGTGGAATTTTGGGCTTCGTTTACCGTCTTCCTCTGGTCCGACTATCCGTAGTCGGATTCGTAGAGGGCCGTCCCGCTCCGTGGAGAGCTTGAAAATCGTGATGGGAGACCAGGCGGCGTACCTGATACGCTTCCCTGTTGCCGCTCGCCGCGGCCCTATCGCGTGGTGCCACGCGGCAAGGACAGTCTGCCGGCCCACGCACACGACGGGACGGGCTGTCAGGCAGGGCCCGCCACTACCGCGCCTCGGCACGCGAACGGATCCGCTGCGGCCGCGCGAACGGTTAGGCTTCTCACGCCGTTACTGCGCAGTAACTTCGTGGGGTACATCGTGGGGCGGTGTGGGGCTCTGGGCGCAGTTAATCCCACGCCTGCCCCCTCGGCTTCTCAGCCTCCAAGGCTATAAGTAGGGGGGAATGGAGCCGCATAGCACGCGCGCCCATCTCCCCCAACCCCTGCTTCCTCTTGCTCCCTCTCTCCTTCTTGCAGCCGGCGAGCAGAACCGCACCGCACCAGCCAGCGATGAGCTCCTCCTCCGTTGCCACGGCTCCGGCCGTGCGTTCCGGCGCGTGGGACGACTCGGAGGTCGACGACGACCTCATTGAATTCCTCCGCAAGATGCGCCGCCTCCCCGACGCACGCCGCGTGCGAGCCCGCACTGCACCGGCAAAGGAGATATCGCCGGCGCCGG
The DNA here is from genome assembly GCF_002162155.2 of Triticum dicoccoides. Lineage (NCBI taxonomy): Eukaryota > Viridiplantae > Streptophyta > Magnoliopsida > Poales > Poaceae > Triticum > Triticum dicoccoides. The sequence goes on from NC_041383.1 coordinate 258,292,462, forward strand.
AGGAGGGCGAGCGGGTCATCTTCCGCTCGCACCTCATGCGCGGCCTGGGGCTGCCGGCGAGCGGCTTCTTCCGCTCCTTCTTGGAGTTTCACAACCTCCAACCGCACCACCTCACCCCGAGTATGGTGGTGCTGCTCTCCGCCTTCGCCACTCTGTGCAAAGGTTTCCTCGGCGTTCTCCCCACCATCGAGCTGTGGGGAGAATTCTTCTGTTCTAAGCTCAGCACGCACGTCGCCGGCGTGCCGGCTCAGTGCGGCGCCTACATCGCGATGCGGCGCTCTACGGCCGACAACCCCTTCCCTTCCATCTTGCTGATCAAGTCGGTGAGGATGTGGCAGCGCTCATACTTCTACGTGAAGAACCTCGCCTCCGACGGCGACTGGGTTAATCTGCCGCCTTACGAAGCCGGCCCCCCGGCTGGGAGACTCCCCAGCTGGTCTCATCGAGTCAAGACGCTGACTCCTGCCGGGGCCACCGGCGTGGCGCGACTGCGAGTCTTGACGCAGTCGGAGGGCCTCGTCGGGGCCGACTTGCTGGCCGCCTTCGTGGCGCGCCGAGTTCTCCCGCTCCAAGGCCGGCCTCACCTGATCTGTCAGATGAGCGGCCTCCGAGACCCAAGTCGGATGAGCACCAAGGAGATGCCCCATGCGGAGGTGGCAAATATGGTGAACCATATCGCGCACTGCGAGTTCGGGGAGGACTGGCAGTTCCGCAAGGAACCGTACTCGCGCGACAACCCCCCACCAGTGGTAAGTCGCATCTCCTTATTGCTTTGGCCTCTTTGCGGCCGGATCCGGTTTCTGACTCTCGTTGGTTTCTTCTGAGCTAGAACCCCCTCATGCAGCCTGCATCCGGCGCCACGAGACAGCCCCGCGAGTTTGTCCCCGATCGTGCAGAGAGCAATGTCGACGACCCCGACTTGGGGGAGGCGGCGATGGAAGCCGACGCCGAAGGCGGGGGAGGAGGAGCGGCAGGCGGCTTCAGGCCCTCGGCCACCTTTGCCAACTGGCCTGACGACGACGCCGAAGGGGAAGTCACCCCGCGCCACCAGTCGAGGGTCGGCTCATCGGGCGCCGGCTCCTCCGCCGGCCAAGGCGGCTTGAAGAGGCGTCACACCGGGCCGAGTGTGCCTAGCGGCAAGTTGAAGAAGTTTAAGGGAGCGGCTGCCGCGACCAGACGGGAGGAGGCGACCGCGAAGGCCAGCAGCTTCCGTAGGGAAGTGAGAAGGTCGCCGCTAGTCTCTGCGTAAGTTTTTACGCTTTTTTATTTTCCTTCAATGATTCTTGTCCGAGTCCTCTTTTACACTCCTTCCATTCTTCTTCAGGGCCCCTCTTTCCCTTGAGAGAGTCGCCGTCCCCTCCGTCATGGGGTCGGCAGAGACGTCCGCCAATACTCGGCGGGTCGACCCCGCCGCAGACCTCCAGGAGGCGACGGAGCGAAACGCGCGGGAGAAGCGCGACGAGGAGGAGGCCGACCGTCTGGAGAAGGCGGAGGCCGAGAAGGCGGCCGCCTCCGCCCAGAAGAAGCTGGAGGATGCCGAAGCTGCCCTTGTGGCGAGACGGCGAGCTGAGGAGGCCGCGCGTTGCCGATCGGCGATGCTCGTCCCCCCACTGTCCTCTGCACCGCCGCCTCCAGAGTTCACGGGGCAGACCGGAGAGGCTGGCACGGAGAACCCCGTCGTGGAGAAGGAGAGCGGCGAGGCCTCGATGTCGGACACTCTCGTGCCGCCATCGCCGCCTCCACCGCCGTCTGGGAGACCGCACGGCAAACAGGCGGCGGGTCCGCCGGAGCCGCCGACCGCGGACGAGTCCGAGGCGAGGCTGCTTCTCCAAGTCGCCTCGCCGGTGTGCCGTCGTCTTGAGGAGACGACCTCGGCGCCGTGACCTCGGGAGATCGGCGCCGCCAGCTCGGCCACCCTAGACGCCGAGGCAAGAAGCGCCGCGCCCATCGAGTTGCTGCGCGGAGGCGGCACTGGGCTGCTAAATCAAGCGCTTCTGGATGTTCAGGCGAAGCTGTGCACTGAAAGCGACGCCCTTCAAACTTGCACCAGGGCGCATCTGGCAGCGCGGACGGCCGTCCGAGTACGTTTCCTTTTTCTTTTTTGATTCTTGTTTTTCTCTGTGGGGGCGCGCCAGCGCACCCATTGGGTGTAGTCCTCGAGTTCCGGGCCGGCTGCTGAGCAGGCGGTTCGGAACTCCCTCTGGCGAGTTCCAAACACTTATTTTGTCTGAAATCTTTGTTTGCAGGAGTATCACAACCTCCGCGCCACTGCCTTCAACCGCAACGTTGAGGAGTTGAGCAAGCGGACTGCCGACTTGTCGGAAAGCCGGAGTAAGTTTTTTCCCTCTCTTCTTTGCCGGGGTGCGCTGGCGCACCCGCGGGCTGTAGTCCCCGAGATTCGGGGCGACTGCTGAGCAGTTGGGTCAGATCTTCCCGGCGATCTTCTTTGCTGACGACTTCGTCGTTTCCTTTCTTGTTCTTCTTTCTTCGCGGGGGCGCGCTGGCGCACCCGCGGGCTGTAGTCCCCGAGATTCGGGCCGACTACTGAGCAGTCGGGCCGGATCTTCCCGGCGATCTTCTTTGCTGACGACTTCATCGTTTCCTTTCTTGTTCTTCTTTCTTCGTCGGGGTGCGTTGGCGTACTCGCGGGCTGTATTCCCCGAGATTCGGGCCGACTGCTGAGCAGTCGAGCCGGATCTTCCCGCCGGCCTTCTTTGCTGACGACTTATCTGTCTCTTTCTTTCGTTCTTCAGGGGCCAACGCTACTCTTCAGGAGCAGCTGGGTGAAGTTAACACCGCCTTGCGCGTCAAGGGGGAGGTGTGCAGCAAACTCGCTGCGGAGAACGATCTGCTTACCACGCAGCTGGCCGAGCAGAGGGAGCTGCTCAAGAAGACGCAGGACGAGGCCGAGAAGAGAGAGGCCGCTCTTCTGGCTGAGTTCGAGAGCGAACGCTCCTCCTGGACCGACAAGGAGGCGATGCTGACCTCCGGCTTCCACGAGATTGAGGATATCGTCGATGGTGAGCTTTCTTTCTTTGAATTTCTGACTATGTGTCACATTGACTTCTGATTTTTCGACTTGCTTCTTTTTGTTTTGGCAGACTTCTTCCCTGGCCACTCGCAGGCAATCCCTCTGACCATCGAGGCTGATCGTGAGGCGCGAAGGGCAAACGGTGAGGAGATCGCCGCTAATGCCCCCTGAACCATCGATGAGCAGCTTCTGAGCATTGAAGCCCGTCTTCGTCCGGCCCACCGGCTGATGCACCGGCTTCAGCGTGCCGCGCCTAGGCGGTTGCTGCCCTGTGGCCAGACATGCCGGCTCTGCGCACCGCCAGCCGAACTGCCGACTGGTTGGAGGTCGCAGCCGGCCGTCTTGAGGCCTGGAAGGGTTCCTCGGCCCGGGCCGGAGCGCGCCGGGCCTTGGAGTTCGTCAAGGCGTGGTATCCGGGGCTGGACCTGGACCGTCTAGCCGCGTTCCGGTCAGAGGCCTAGGCCGAGCTGGAGGCTGTGGAGGGCGCCCTTGTCGAGCGTGCGGTGGCCATCGCCGAGTACGCGGACACGAATGTCTTCGTACCTGAGCGGGCTGAAGGCGGCGAGGAAGTGCCGCCAGAGTGGTTCGGGATGAACCCGGAATATGGCGAGGACTCGACGGAGGTGATTGACTCCAGCACCGAGGAAGAAGGCGAGGCGGAGGACAAAGGCGAGACAGAGGTGCCAGAGGGCGGAGCGGGCGACCAGCCTCAGCTTGACCGTGCCTCCAGCAACGAGCCGCGTCCGACCGGGCCGACTGCCGCTGGCGGCGATCAAACCGAGACTGCCCAGCCGACTCCCCCGGCGCCTGACAACACCGTCTCCTCCGACCCTCCGAACCCGTCTGCTGCTCCTTAGGCTGCCTTCTGGCTTTACTTATCTGTTTCTAGAAAGTCTTTGATGAACTTGTTAATTTGCACAATTCCACCCTCGGGGTGTATTTTAAACTTCTGTCTGAAGATTCGGCCAATGGGCCTATGCTTATGTAAATACTAATCCGAGTTCTATCTTTCCTTGCTCATTGCTCCTTTGGCTTTTTCCTTTGCCGCCTTCCCCTAGTTACCGCTTTGCCAGCCGGCAAGCCGCTCTGCGGGCTGCCGCTGGGCCAAATGCCTGGCTACTTTGGGGAAAGCAAGTACTTTCCTTTCTTTGGAGTTTATTTAACAAGTCGGCTAGAAAGCAGTAAGCCGAATATTCGCGAGTCGGTTTAGGCTATGTTGATGTTTTGGATCCTTAGCCATTTTTCGTGTGGACGCCCATTCATCCTTACTCCTGCCTACCAAACAGTCGCTCTGCGAGCTGCGGCTTCTGGCAGGAGACGGCTTAGGCGCCGCACACTACTTGTCCGACTTCTGGAAACATTTCACAGCACCAGACAGCGAGTCCCTGGGCCGACTAGTCAAACCCGGCGCCAAGCGGCATAGCAAGAAGTAGCATACTTGAAGGCATAATTCTTATCATACAGATAATCAAAAGGGGCAGTCCCCGAGCTCGTCTCGGGGGGGCCCGAAGTCTCGGTACTTTAATACAAAAGGGGTAGCGTGATACATACTGAATCAACTGTAAAATCTTCGGAGGAGGTTTGCATTCCATGGTCGTTCTGACTCTTTGTCGGAGTCGTCTCTCTTGCGAGCTTGGGGCTTCTGGGCATCAATCAGGTAGTAGGAGTCATTGCCCAACACCTTGCTGACAATAAAGGGGCCTTCCCAAGGTGCCGACAGCTTGTGCTGGCCGGCTGTCCGCTGGATCAGTCGGAGCACAAGGTCGCCCTCTTGGAAAGATCTTGGCTTGACCTTCCTGTTGTAGTATCAGCGCAGGCTCTGCTGGTAGATGCTGGACCGACTGAGTGCCAATAGCCGGCCCTCTTCCAGCAGATCGACACCGTCTTGACGTGCTTGTTCTGCTTCCTCCTCGGTGTACATGGTGACTCGCGGGGACTTGAATTCTATGTCCGTCGGGATGACAACTTCAGCACCATAGACGAGGAAGAAAGGCGTGAAGCCGCTTGACTTGTTTGGAGTCGTGCGCAGACTCCAGAGGACGGCTGGCAGCTCCTCAAGCCAACAGTCGGCCGAGCGCTCGAGTGGTTCAACCAGGCGGGGCTTGATGCCGGACAGGATGAGGCCGTTTCCTCGCTCTACCTGGCCGTTTGACTGCGGATGGGCGACGGATGCTAAGTCCAGTCGGATGCCCTGTGTTGCGCAGAAACGGGCCAAGGCTCCTTTGGCAAAATTTGTGCCATTGTCGGTGATGATGCTATGTGGTATGCCGTACCGAGTCGTAATGTCGGCGATGAAGGTTACTGCAGTCGGACCATTCAATTTCTTGATGGGTTTTGCTTCTATCCACTTGGTGAACTTGTCCACTGCGGCAAGTAGGTGAGTCAGGCCGCCTCGTGCCATCTTGAATGGTCCCACCATGTCCAGGCCCCAAACCGCAAAGGGCCAGGCGATGGGAATGGTCTTGAGCGCCGAAGCCGGCTGGAGTGGCTTGGAACGGAATATCTGGCACCCTTTGCAGTTTTGGACCAATTCCTTGGCCTCTTCCAGGGCAGTCGGCCAGAAGAATCCGTGTCGGAAGGCTTTGGCGACGAGTGCCCTTGAGGCCACATGATGGCCACACTCGCCCTCATGGATGTATCTGAGAATTGCTTGTCCTTGTTCTGCCTCGACACAGCGTTGGTAGACACGAGTGACACTGCGCCTGACTAGCTCTCTGTTGACTATGGTATAGGCTACTGCTCGGCGTTGCACTTGCCGAGCCAGGATTTCATCAGCTGGCAGCTCTCTGTTTACTAGGAACTTGAGGATGGGCTGGGCCCATGAGGGCGCTGCTACTTCTTCAATTGCCACTATTGCGACTTGGACAAGGGTGGCTGGGCTGGGAGGCGGCGGGCTGGGATCCGCGGCCGCTTGCTGGATCGATGAAGTCCCCGGGCCGACTGGGGCAGTCCCCGGGCCGAGTTCTAGGGTCTTCGGGCTGACTGTCGCAGTCCCCAGGCCGGGTTCTGAAGTCCCCGGGCCGGCTTTGACTGTGGTATTTTTGGAGCCGTCTGCTGGTACTCTTGAGTCGGGTCCGACTTCTTCGGGGGGAGCTGGTACAAAAATGGAGTCTGATTCTGGCGAGGGCTTGATAGACGGCTTGAGGAGGCACTGAAGGGCGACGCCGGATGGTATTGCTTGACGGGTGGAACCGACTCGTGCCAGGGCGTCCGCTTGGTCATTGTCATTTCTTGGAATGTGAAGGAATTCACACCCCTCGAAATATCCGCTGAGTTGCTGCACCAAGAAGCGGTAGCTCGCCATGCTTGCGTCTTTGGCGTCCCAGTCGCCAGATGACTGCTGGACCACCAAATCGGAGTCGCCGTAGCACAGGATCCGGCGGATGCCGAGCTCTTTGGCAAGCCGGAGCCCGTGAACGAGCGCCTCGTATTCGGCAACGTTGTTGGAGGCGGCGAAGTGGATCTGCAGTGCGTACTTGAGCTTGTCGCCTTTGGGGGAGGTGAGGACGATGTCGGCTCCCAGGCCGGTGCGCATCTTGGAGCCATCGAAATGCATTCGCCAATGGGTGGAGTCAGGCGCTGGCGGCAGGTACTGGGTCTCGGCCCAGTCGACAAGGAAGTCGGCCAGTGCTTGTGACTTGATGGCGGTGCGGGGCTGGTAGTAGATGGTGTAGGGAGCCAGGTCTATGGCCCACTTGGCTACCCGTCCTGAAGCGTCACGGCTTCCGATGATCTCGGCCAATGGGGCGGTGCAAACCACAATGATTGGATGCTCTTGAAAGTAAGGCTTCAACTTCTTGGCGGCGAAATGCACGCCGTAGCACATCTTCTGGTAGTGGGGGTAGTTCTGCTTGGAGGTCGACAATACCTCGCTCAGGTAATATACCGGTCTCTGGACAGGGAGCGCCTTGCCTTCCTCCTTGCGCTCGACTACGACAACTGTGCTGACTACCCGGCTGGTGGCGGCAATGTATAGGAGCATAGGCTCTTTGGGAGTCGGAGCCGCCAACACAGGAGGAGTAGTCAACATCTTCTTTAGCTCGAGAAACGCTTCATCCGCCTTGTGGTTCCACTCAAAAAAGGTGGTCTTCTTCATCAGTTGGTACAAAGGGAGAGCCTTCTCGCCCAGCCGACTTATGAATCGGCTGATGGATGCCAAGCAGCCGGTGAACTTCTGCACATCTAACAGTCGGCGGGGGACTGCCATCCTCTCGATGGCTTTGATCTTTACAGGGTTGCACTCTATGCCACGCTCAGAGACCAGGAAGCCAAGGAGCTGGCCAGCTGGTACTCCGAAGACGCACTTCTCCGGATTGAGCTTAATCTGGAATCGGCGCAGATTCTCAAAAGTTTCTTGGAGATCTTCCAACAATGTTCCCCACTTTTCCGTCTTCACCACCACATCATCCACATAGACGTGGGCATTCTTGCCGAGTTGCTTGAGGGGACACTTCTGCATGCAACGCTGAAAGGTGGCGCCAGCATTCCTCAAGCCGAACGTCATAGTCAGGTAGCAGAAGGCTCCAAACGGGGTGATGAAGGCAGTCTTCAGTCTGTCTGCAGGGTTCAGCTTGATCTGGTGATATCCTGAATATGCATCTAAGAAGCTCAACAGCTCGCATCCGGCTGTGGAGTCTATCACCTGGTAAATTCTTGGCAGAGCAAATGGATCTTTGGGGCAAGCTTTGTTGAGGCTTGTGTAGTCGATACACATCCGCCACTGCTTGTTCTTTTTCAGCACTAGGACCGGGTTCGCCAGCCATTCTGGAAAGAACACCTCCATAATGAAGCCGGCCGCTAGGAGTCGGGCTATTTCTTCTTCGACAACTCTTCTTTTCTCTTCTGACAGGCGGCGCAAGGGCTGCCTGACGGGCTTCACATCAGATCGGACATGTAACTTGTGCTCGGCGAATTCCGTCGGTACACCTGGCATGTCTTTAGGGGACCATGCAAAGATGTCCCGATTCTCACGGAGGAAATCGATGAGCTCGCCTTCCTATTTGTTGTCTAGGTTTGCACCTATGACAGCGTGCCTCTCCGGGTGCTCCGGGTCCAAAGGTATCCTCTTTGTTTCTTTAGCCGGCTTGAACGAACCCTCAGCTTCTGACTCCTTGGGGTCGGGCGACATCTCTGGTTGCTTGCCGGCCATCGCCACAACCCGGTCAAGGAGCCGCCTCTCAGCTGCGATCACAAGGGATTCGGCCAGCCGACTGCTCTCGGCCGCGCAGGCGAACGACTTCCTGTAGTCGCCAGCCACGGTCAGAATCCCCTTTGAACTCGGCATCTTCATCTTGAGGTAGGCGTAGTGGGGGACCGCTATGAATTTGACTAAAGCAGGTCGGCCAAGCAACGCTTGGTATGGGCTTTCAAGGTCCACCACTTCAAACCAGACTGGCTCCCAGCGAAAATGATCTTTGTCTCCGAAGAGGACGTCTATCTGGATCTTGCCGATTGGGGAGCAGGAAAGGCCAGGTACAATGCCGTGGAAAACAGTTCGGCTGCTTTGAAGCTGTTTCTACTTGATTCCTAATTTCTCCATGGTATCCTTGTATAGGATGTTGATGTTGCTGCCTCCGTCTATCAACACTCGCGAGAAGCGAGCGGCCCGCCTATCAGTGGCCAATGTAGCACTCAGAACCAAGGCGTAGGAGCCCGGATTCGGCATCACCTCTGGGTGATCTGCTCTGCTCCAACTGATAGGCTTCTCGGACCAATGCATAAACTCCGGAGTATCTGATGCTACTGCATTTACTTCTTGCTACTGTAACCGTCTGCTGCGTCGATCATCTTCCACACTGGTGAACACCACATAAGCTCCATGCTCTTCTGGGTATTCATCTTGTATGGCGCCAACTGGCCTGGCCGCCGGCTACTGGGGCGGCTGTGGAGGCGGCGGCCCCGCAGGCGGTGGAGGAAGGAGGCCGTTTCCCTTGGCGATTCTGGTGAGCCAGTGGCATTTCCGGGTGGTATGGTTTGATGGCTTCGCGCCACTGTGAAACTTGCAGGGACCATCCGGAGTCTGCTCATAAGAGAAGGCCGGCAACCAGTTGGACTTGCCGCCTTTCTGCCGCTTCGCCGGAGGCTGCCCGTCAGGCTGTTGGTCTTCGACTGTCGTGACCTGCCGACTGCTGGAAGTCGGCTGCGGGGCTTTGCGCTTGTGATCATTCTGCTGCTGTCGCCGACTGGTATCTCCAGCCGGAGTTCTGGGAGCCTGAGGGGCCACTTTGCCAGTCGCGCTAACTTGAATCTCTGTCTTCATGGAGGAGTAGGCTGTGGCATATTTGTCTGCAATGACCAGCAACTCGTCGAGGGTCTCGGGCTCGTCACAGAGGAGCCGGTGTTTGAGGAGGGTGCCTTCTCTGCACCCGGCGGTGAAGTACTCGATAGCCTGCACCTCGTGCACGCCCTCACAGGAGTTCTAAAGCTCTCCCCATTGCATGAGGTAGTCGCGTGTCGACTCGTCTTGGCCTTGCACGCACAAGGAGAGTTGTCGTGGCTTGGGGGGCCGCTTGTACGTGCTGGTGAAGTTGCGGATGAAAGCTTCGGTGAAGTCGACCCAACTGTTGATGCTGCGGGGCTTCAAACTGTTTAGCCAGGTCCGGGCCGTACCCTGGACCATGAGCGGAACGTACTTCACGGCAACACGCTTGTTGCCGTTTGCTATGTTGACGGCGGTGGAGTAGTCGATTAGCCAATCTTCCGGCTTCACGGAGCCAGTGTATTTGGGCGTGTCTCGGGGGAGCGTGAACCCTTTGGGAAAAGGCTCATCTCGGATGTGGGGCCCAAAGCAAGGTGGGCCCAGCTCGTCTTCTTCTTCCAGTGCTAGGGATCGGTGGAGTCGGTCGATCCGGTGGCGGGCGTCGCTCTCTCCAACTCCCTCTCGACGGGTGAGGCGGTCGCCGAGAGTCGGATGCTTGATAGGCGGCGGGGTGACTCGTCTTTCTCTTCGTGGTGGGGGAGGCAGGTAGTCGTCCTGCCGCTCCACTGCTCTTGGGCGGCCGTCCTGGTCGCACTCGATGGTGATGCAAGTCCGACTGTGGCTGACAGCCGGATCCTTCTCTTTTCTTCCGCGGACTCCGCCAGTCGGCATCCGAGACGTCGCGCCTTGATCTCGGCGGGGAGGTAAGTCGTCATTCCGTCGCTGTGGCGCTTCCGTGTGACAGCCGGCTTCGTCCTGCGCGGCAGCCGCTTTGAGGAGTCGCTGGACTCGCTCGGTCATTAGGCGGCGCTCCTCGCCTTCGAAGTTGTCTAGCTCATTGGCTGCCGCCTGGGCGGCACGGATGTTCTCCGCAGGCGTGGCATATACGGGGCGATCGGCTCCGAATAGGTTGGCGACGGCCGCGCCGTGTTGGGGGACCGCGCCTAGGCGGCTAGGCCCAGTCGGCGCCGGCGAGCCGCCCACAGCGCGATCCATCTCACGTTGGTAGGCCTCCGATAAGCGTCTCATGCTTGCCAGCTTCTTCGCGCCTTCGACAAGCTGAAGGCGGCGTGCCTCCAGCGTCTCGGCGTCAGCGTCCTCCAGAATGGGCGCCGTCAGGTCTCGCAGAGCCGCGTCGAGCGGGTCATGAGCTCCTTCACCGGAGTGCTCGCCATGACTGATGACGAGCACTTCCGTGATGGCGCTTCCGCCGCTCGCCTTGCGAGGGAGCGGCTCGTCGTAGATCACCACGTTGGAGGGGAACGTGTCGATCGACACGCCGTCGGAGTCGACCAGCATCGGGTCGATGGAGCCTACGGTCTCCAAGTCCACGTCCGGCTCGCCGGCGACGTGGAGATGGTCGAGGAGGCCCGCGAGGAGGCTTTCGGGGCCGTCCGTGCCCGCATCGGATGCAGGCTCGTCGGGGATGCTAACCTCGCCGAGAAGGTCAGCGAGGCAACTCGCCGCACAGGCGTCGTCGACGCTTTGCAGCGTGTCAGGGCAAGCGCCATCGGGCGCGCTGGGCTGGCTACGCTCACGGGGGAGGAAAAGGGTTCCCGTCCAAAGCAGGTCTCTGGACGACGGTGCACCTCGCCCCACGGTGGGCGCCAAATGTCGGGGGTTGGGTGCGACATATGCCAAAGGATGGCTTATCATGGTGGGAGCGAGTAGAACGTCGCCGGTGCCAGGAAACGGGATTAGGCGAAGGCATGCACGCCGGCGAATCTTACCCAGCTTCGGGGCTCTCCGGGGAGATAACACTCCTACTGCTGCTTTGCGGGGTCTCCGCATGATCACTAAGGTGTAGTGGCTACAAGGTTGCTCCTAGAGCTGTATTCTGGAGGTGGGTGGAGGCAAGGCTAGCCTTCTTCTTCCTATTTGATCTGCTCTAAGGCTAATGGATCCAACCCTTTGCATGGGTGCCCCGGGGGGTTTATATAGGCCTACCCCCTGGGGGTACAATGGTAATCCGGCTGGGCACGGGTCCCAGCCGTCTGTCTCACAGGCTACCTTCTTCTTCGCCGACTGCTGGGGCCCGCCGACTTGCGGGCCCCGCCGGCGAGTCCGGCACTATAGCCGTGCTTCTGATGATGCAGGCTTGGTCATTAGGTCATGGCAACAATGCCGCCGTCTACCGGGCGATCATTGTCGTTACTCCCCATCTTGTCTGGTTAATGGTGCGTGGGACCCGTGGGAGAGGTTGGCCGACTCCGGGGGGCCGACTCCTACGGGGCCGCCTTCGGGGCATATCCGCCGTCTTCTATGCTCTCACTGACTGGCGGGTCCGCCGCCTTCGTGCCGTATAGGTAGACCATCGTGGCCACAGTGCGCCGCGCACTGTGGCTGAAGTCAGGTCTGGCATGGCTACAGTGCCAGGCCACGCCGGAGATCTTCGGTGGTACGGCACACTGTAGCCATGCCAGCTCCTCGCAAGCAGGAGGTGACGGCCACGCCGTGGTCGTACCCGCCCGTCTATCGTAATGAGTGTAGAGTCGTGGGCAAACTTTCCGTAGCCGGCTCCTCCGGAAGTCGCCGGCCGTGAGTTGGCCAATATGGGAGTCGGCATCTGAGACTCGGCCCATATGGGAGTCGGTATCTGAGACTCGGCCCATATGGGAGTCGGCATCTGAGACTCGGCTTTGAGGGGCGCGGCCGGTCCCGGTGTCTTGAAAGGTTCTGGGGCTCGGTCAGCCTACCCGTGGCCCATTACTCCGACAGCCGCTGTACGTATGTGTACATGCTATGTGCGCGCCTCTACTACAACATGTGCGCGCCTCTACTACGACACGTTCCCTTCCTCGCACGACCACGGTTCATTGCTGCAGCCTGCAGACAGACCGATCAACCAGTATTTCGCGACCAGAATGGCAACGCTACGTACGCTTCGACCAGCTGGGTCCCGACTGTCAGGCACTTCCTTGCGTGTGAAGATGTAGCTGGTGGGTCCCAGCAGTCAGGGGGTGAATCATTTTTTTTGCCCGTAATATGGACGCACTTCCTTGCGTGCGAAGATGTAGCTGGTGGGTCCCATTAGTCAGGGGGAAACGTTTTTTCGCAAAATATGGTGGCCCATCCGGTGGGTCCCTGATGTCAGGTGGAGGAATCATTATTTTCCGCGTAATAAGGAGGCACTTCCTTGCTGCGGCCGTGGACCTAGCTGTCAGCCTCTTCATGTACAGTACTCTTCCAATGGAAGTCGTTCCTTGACCACGTTGACCACGCCGCGCCGAGAGCACCAGGGCTGTGGACGATGGTGAGGCCTAGGAAGGGGACGACGCGAAGCGGGGAAGATGCGGTAGTGGATGCCCACGCGGATAGGAGTATGAGGGTTCACTGGTTTGGCTGCGGTGTGAGGCTGCCGTCGCCGCAGGGCCTGGCCAGCGATGGAAGTAGTAGGGGCGGTGAGGCTTCTGTGGAAGCACAGCTAGCCACGGGAGGCACGAGCAGGCAGTCTTGCCGGTGCTGGTTTGGGCCGCTGGTGCAAGAAGAGCAGTGATTGAAGAAGCAGCAGGACCGTTCGATTCAAATCCGACGGTCACTGCTGGTAGAATCGTTTGTTGACTAAGTTAACAAGCCCTACATACGCGTCAACTTAGTAGGCCCACAGGTCAGCCTCCCAACCAGTGCGCCCTAGATGTCAATGTGAGGAATCATTTTTTCACGTAATAAGGAGGCAGTTGATTGCATGCGGCCAGGCCAGCGGAGGGAGTAGGGTGGGCCAGTGAAGCCTGCGCGGCATCATAGCGGGCCACAAGAGAGTAGGTTGTCCCGTCGACACTAGTTTAGGTAGCTGGAGCAGGAAGATCAGAGACTGAAGAAGCACGTCGGCCGTTGGATGGACATCCAACAGTCACTGCTGCTAGAATCATGTGTTGACTCACAAAGCCTTGCCTAAGAAAGTCAGCCTCAAAATCTGTGGCGTGTACAACCCATTTGCTATTATTTTTATAATTTTTACTCATTTTCTAATTCATATGGAATTTATTGCAGCCCATTTTCCATTTTTAGAAATGCTGCCCATTTTCTGATCAGTACCAGGGTTTAAAAATTGAACTAAATATGTGTGAAATTCTGAAAATTCGCAAATTTTTGCTGGGGAACAAAATATTCATAATCCAAAAATTAGTAGCCATACTAAAACAAATTTAAAAATATATTAGTACTATGTCATGTTAAATCCAATAAAATATAAAATATCAGTGAAGAACAAAAACAAAAAAAGAAACTAATTTCCCATCTATACCTATACTAATTACAGACTCCCAAGAAATTACCACGTTAATTAGTAATTATGAGTCGTTAATCTCGGTGGGACCGAATTATTACGGTCTGGATTGACCCATGTAACATCGTATAGGCATATGCGTTTGATCTACAAAAAACATCTGTATAGGCATATGCGTTTGATCTAGAAAAAACATCTACTAATATTTTCGAAGGTCAACCGTACGATCATAGTATATGTAAAGCGTGTTGGGCTGGAACTCTCGAGGCAGAGCACGACTTCCCCCGATCAAAAAAACGTGAAGGTAAACCGGATGCGCGTGGCCCGCTACAGCCTGAGCCTAGGTTCGTGACCGCTCTGCCAGTCCTTAGCCGCCGCCTCTGGCGATCTCGCACGCTCCCATGCAATGAATCCACGATTGCTGGTCTTCTGCAGAACACCGGCGGCAGCCGATCTCCCCAGTCTACCTTCTCTACTTGCTGATCCGTGCTAGCACCAGCGTACCATGCCTGGAAGATGATATGTCTGGTGCAAGCAACAGACCAGCTACATGATGAGACATGCAGCAGCAGCACACACATGTCTTGCACGTGGCCAGACTTGGGTATGTTTCGCTGATTTCTATGATGGCGAGATCGACCTGGTAATCGGATACTCAGTCCAGCCATCAACGTACAATACTCTTTTTCCTCAGGTCTCTTCCTCTACCAGTCTGAATCCAATCTAATTCTTTCTATTTGAAAATGCATTCAAAGTGTTCCATGAATTGTTCTGTTGCAACACTTGAATTCCGATAGAAGAGTTCTGGTCAGTAATTTAATGAAGCAAATAAAGCTATAGTAGATTATTAAGCACTATGATGCACGTACTTTTGTGGAACTTTCCATGTAATCTTCTTCAGTACATAGTATGTTTGTTACTAATGTGGAACTAAGTCTTTCATGTATAGTGAACCACCAAGCGCTTTTGTATGACCTTGAAGTAAGTCTAGAGGGGGGTGATTAGACTACTTGATCAATTAAAAACTTAACCTTTTCCCAATTTTAGAGTTTGGCAGATTTTAGCTATCTTAGGACAAGTCAAGCAATCATCACACAATTCAAGCAAGCATGCAAAGAGTATATAGGCAGTGGAAATTAAAGCATGCAACTTGCAAGAAAGTAAAGGGAAGGGTTTGGAGGATTCAAACTCAATTGGAGACACGGATGTTTTTGGCGTGGTTCCGATAGGTGGTGCTATCGTACATCCACGTTGATGGAGACTTCAACCCACGAAGGGTAACGGCTGCGCGAGTCCACGGAGGGCTCCACCCACGAAGGGTCCACGAAGTAGCAACCTTGTCTATCCCACCATGGTCGTCGCCCACGAAGGACTTGCCTCACTAGCGGTAGATCTTCACGAAGTAGGCGATCTCCTTGCCCTTACAAACTCCTTGGTTCAACTCCACAATCTTGTCGGAGGCTCCCAAGTGACACCTACCCAATCTAGGAGACACCACTCTCCAAGAAGTAACAAATGGTGCGTTGATGATGAACTCCTTGCTCTTGTGCTTCAAATGATAGTCTCCCCAACACTCAACTCTCTCTCATAGGATTTGGATCTGGTGGAAAGAGGGTTTGAGTGGAAAGCAACTTGGGGAAGGCTAGAGATCAAGATTCATATGGTAGGAATGGAATATCTTGGCCTCAACACATGAGTAGGTAGTTCTCTCAGAAATGGTAAGTTGGAAGTGTAGGTTCAGTCTGATGGCTCTCTCAACGAATGAAGAGGAGGTGGAGGGGTATATATAGCCTCCACACAAAATCTAACCGTTACACACAATTTACCAAACTCGGTGGGACCGATTGAACAAACTCGGTCGGACCGATTTAGTAAACCTAGTGACCGTTAGTGATTTTCGGTGGGACTGACATGCATCTCGGTGAGGCCGATTCGGTTAGGGTTAGGGCATAACGTAATCTCGGTGAGACCGATTACACAAACTCGGTGAGACCGATTTGGTAATAAGCTTTCCAGAGAGTTGGTCAGGTAAACTCGGTGGGACCGATTTGCTCTTTTCAATGAGACCGAAATGTTACAAAAAGGAAGCAGAGAGTTTACATTGCAATCTCGGTGGGACCGATCGCTCACTTCGGTTAGACCGAAACGTTACGAAGGGAAACAGAGAGATTGCAACCCCATCTCGATGAGACCGAGATCCCTATCGGTAAGACCGATCTGCTTAGGGTTTGTGGCAGTGGCTATGACTTTTGGAATTGGTGGCGCCGGGTAGAAAGAATCGGTGTGACCGATTTTTGCTTTAGGTTTAGGTCATTTGTGGATGTGGGAAAGTACTTGAGGGTTTTGGAGCATATCACTAAGCACATGAAGCAAGAGGCTCATTAAGCAACACCTCAACCCTTCTTGATAGTATTGGCTTTTCCTATAGACTCAATGTGATCTTGGATCACTAAAATGTAAAATGAAGAGTCTTGAGCTTTTGAGCTTGAGCCAATCCTTTGTCCTTAGTATTTTGAGGGATCCACTTTCATCATCCATGCCATTCCATTCATTGAGCTTTCCTGAAATAATAGTCTTGGAATAGCATTAGCTCAATGAGCTATATGTTGTTATGAATTACCAAAACCACCTAGGGATAGTTTCACTTTCAATCTCCCCCTTTTTGGTAATTGATGACAACATATAGATCAAAGCTTCGACAAATGATAACAAAATTTAAATAACATCGTCGCTTTGAGAAGTATGTGATAAGCAAGCGCTCCCCCTAAATTTGTGCATAGTTTTAGATTTGCTTTGGACTGCAAATGCACAATGAATTAGGCTCATGGGTTACTCTTCCATGTCGCATACATCTTGGTGGAGCGCTCAAAATAATAAACAATGAATAAATGCACTCATCACAAAGCATAGTGAGTGATCACATAAAATAGATAGGATAATATCAAGCATGCATAAGTGTACCTTATGATCAAACACATGATCATCAATGTCTCACAAGCATAGTATCTCAACCAAAAGCAAACAAAGATTGAAAAACCACCAAATAAAGCAAGATAGAACAAAAGCAACACTCTCTCTCTCGAAGCCTATGATCTATACATTTTTTTCTCCCCCTTTGGCAACAAGTTACCAAAAAGTTCATAGAAAATGCATAGTGCTAGATCGACTCTCAGGCTTGATCTTCTGGTGGTGGTGTAGAGATGGCTCCTTGGATGAAGGCTTCAGTTGATGTGGATGGAGCTGGTTGCACTGGACCTGTAGGGGCAGTGGCTGGTGCTGAAGTTGTTGCTCTAGTGTCTGTCACTGGCACTGCAACTGACCTCTGGGCTCTGGGCACTCTGGCAAACACATTGGTGGTAGTCTTGCCCTTCCTCTCCTGCATGTCATCCTGCAGCTGCTCCACAACTGACTGGATCTCAGTTACCTTGACATCTAGATCATAGAATTTTTGTTCCATGATTATTTCCAGGCTCTCCTGGTTTTGAGTTAGGGTGGCCAACCCCTTCTCAATCCTAAGAGATGATGCTATCAAGTAACCAAGCTACTCCTGTTTGGTTTTCAAGAAATATTCAGATGCCTCCTCTCGAGTTGGCATCTTGGCAGCCTTCTCCATCATTGCCTTCTCCTTCTTCTCCTGAGCTTGAACTGATTGTGGATCATCTTCATTCATGACAACCTCATTGTCCTCAAAGTCTGGATAAAGTGGAAAGTGTTCCTTATCCAACTGATATTTTCCTGTGCCCATCTTTGAGTTTATCAATTCTTGAACCTGAGGTGCATATCCACATCTCCTCTTCTAATCTGCTGCAGTTCTCTTGATTGTTTCAATGATCAGGCTCATGACTTTGAATTTTTGTGGCACATCAAATAAATGCAACATATTGATGGCATGCCCTCTGATCATGTTATGGTCACCAGACTTGGGCAACGAAGTGTGCCTCAGAATCCAATTTATAGTAGGCAGCCCTGACAACAGAAAATGGACTGATCCAAAAGTGAAAGTCTCTAGGGCTTTGTCTGGGATCTCCTTGTACATGTGTGCCATGGTATTGTGTCCCATTTTCTTCTTGGCATATACATCCAGATCATCATCATTTTCCTTTGGGGCATTTATCAGTTTTGCCCATTCTTCTACATTGGATTGGTACCTTGTACCTTCAGACATCCAAACTATTCTTCCATCTGGATAAAAGTGTGTTGTGGAGTAGAACTACATGATAAGCTCATCATTCCAGTTGGTGAACTTCTGTCCAACAAAATCTGCAACTCCACAAGCAACAAAGTTGTCTTGCACTCCAAGATAGTGTTGTTCATTTTCCTTGATGAATTTCTAGTCAACCCACCTCATGTCACAGACTATCGGCTTCTTGTCCAACAGAATTGTTTCATAGAAGTCCTGTTATTCCTTTGTGTGGAACCTGTAATCAACAGTAGTTCTTCTTCTCGAAGCATATGGATCTTCCATTCTCCACAGTCTCAGCCCTGAATCCTTCCTGATTCTCATGTCCTCAGCCATAGGATGGGCATCATTGTGGTCTGGTATCTTTGGCTTGAGCTTCCTTAGAACCTGTCCTTCTTCATCTTCCTCCTCAGCAACCTCAGGCACTGGGGCCTTGTTCTTCTCAGCAGCTGGAATACTCCTGGTATTCCTCTTTGGTGCAGACTTGGCCTTGGGGGCAGCTTTGGGTGCTTCCTTGGGCTTAGATGTTGCAGCCCCAGATTTAATAGCATCACCCATAAGCTTTGGTGCCTTTGGTGCTGGTGCAGAAAGCTCTTCCTCTTCCATCATGGAAGGTTGCCCAACAACTCTGGCCATGGTCTTCTTGACCCTTTCCTTCCTCTTCTTGATTTCATCAGCTGGCTCTTTGGGATCAGGATTTTCAGGCAGTTGAGTTGATGCTCTGGCCTTGGGCGTAGGTTGCCTTCTTGCGGGCCTTTTAATCTTCATGCCTGGCTTTATATCCTTTGCTAAGCCATATTCCTTCTTGAGCACCACTTTCTTGGAAGTAGCCTCATCTTCCTCAGCTTTGTAATCTTCATCCTCTGAATCTGAAGTTCTTTTCCTCCTTTGCCTAGTTGCAGCCTTAGGCAAATTGCTAGGAGTACTTCTGCTCCCTTCATCTGAAGTTGAGGGACTAGTGCCCTCACTCAAGTCCATCTGCTCTTCTGACATGTTCTGGCTGTCACTTTGATCAGACATACTGCAAAAGCTGACTGCTGACCCTGTGAAGAGTTATAGATGAGATAGAAAAGATGAGCATCACAAAATGCAGAGGTTTTTGCAAAAGAATGACTCCAAAGTTTAGTCTTAGTTTTCCTCAGAAAGCATTTCGGATCCACCGATTTTCAAACTCGGTGATACAGAAGCAGTTTTGGAACCTAAACTCATGATCTCGGTTGGACCGAGTTTCAGTACGGTGGTACCGAGACTGCTAGGGTTTCACAGAATCCTCAAATCGGTTGCACCGATTAGTAATTCTCTGTCAGACCGAGAGTCACTAGTGCAACGGCATAAGCCAAATCGGTGAGACCGAGTTTTTCAACTCGGTGGGTCCGAGATGGTTTCGGCGAAAACCTAACCCTAAAAATTTGAATCACATCTAATCTATGAACTACTTTGGCTGGATAGAAGAGTTTCAAACATGGCAAGAATCAATATGAAAACAATGTGCCAGGAATCAGACATGGATAGAAGAAAGATTAAGTCCATACCCTAACTTGGCGATGGACTTGCTACGGCGGCAACGGCGGGGATGAAATCCATTGACGGCGGCGGAGACCAGCGACAGGAGGCTGCTCGTGACGAGGAGACGATCCGGAGACCACGATGGCCAAGCGAGCTATTGCGCGGGCAAAGGGTTTCAGAGAAATTTCCAAAATTTTTCCCGTGGCTATATATATAGCTCGACCCTGTCGGTGTGACCGAGTGGAACAACTCGGTGGCACCGAGATGCATAACTGTGTTCAGTTACAGCAAATCGGTGAGACCGAAAAGTTCAAATTGGTTGCACCGAGATTGAAAACTCAGATCAACTTGATGATCTCAGTAGGACCGAAATGGAAGGATCGGTCAGACCGAGAATCACTAAGAGGTTTTGGAAGTTTAAGTCTATGACGAATCGGGGACTCTGAGTGCTCCTCACACAGAGTGGTTCGAATCTGACTTGATCAAATTTTGTGATGTAGCATGAATAGAGTTTGAGACGAGAAAAGCATAGATAGCTAAAGAAGGTTCTTAGGCATTCTTGTCCATCCACTTGGCACAAAGAAAAGAATCCAAACAAACAAAACAACAAGTGGATGTCCTTGAATGAGTAAAATATGCACCAACATGCTCACACAATAAGATGGCAATACAAATATGTGGCAAAGCATGCACAACCAATTTTAGCATCTATCAAACAATTGGCGATGACTAGGTCATCTATATATGAGTATATTGACTTAGGAGTCAAATGAGAACATTTCATCATAGGTCATACTCATTGTTTAAGCTCAAGTGGGGTTACCACTTTTACATAATGCATTAATGTGTTCACACCATTAGAGTTGCTTTGACTCAATTCTTAGAGTTAAGCTCCCCCTAGATGTGAGATCCCCCCTTAGAGGGATGAACTAACCTTGGGTTTTGTCGATGATGACTTCATGTAGGTGTTGAAGATGTAGATGCTCAATGTTGACGTAGATCATTTGGAGCAATCCTTTGGAGTGAGTTGCACTTTCAACTTGACTACATGGGTTAGTCCCACAAGGAACAAACAAGAATATCCATAGACATAGAGTGATGCACACACAAGATGATGTCCATGAAATCATTAGGTTACCTTGTCCCTTGCCTTACCAACAAGAGGGTTTGTGACTCCTTGAACTAGTGCAAGATGTGAAAGTTGATTGCACTTATTCTTGCCAAAATGATATGAGTGAAGAATGTTGGCGGAGTCACCCTCAAGAACTCTCTAGTTCTTCTTCTTCGGGATCCACATCATCTTGATGGGAATCCTTGGAGTTGCAGTTGTACTTGATGAAGTAGAACTTGACGTAGTCTTGGGGACCCACTTGAACGAGGCTTTAGGTGCTTCTTCAAATGCATCAATCTCTTCTTGAAGCTTGTCCTTGCCTTTGTTCTTGTGGTCTTGTGGTGGAAGATCATCTTGACCTTGTGTCCCCTTGAAGGAAGTAGGATCATACTTCTCTTGTTGAGGAACAAACTTTGTCTTGGGGTATTGATCTTCTTCCCACTCAACTCCATTGGCGTTGAACTTTCATTCAAAACCAACACCTTGATTCTTCCGATGCCTTCCTTGCTTGCGTACAATTTCCTCGAATTTCTTACTCCCAGCAAGGCTCTTGTAAACACCTTTCTCTATAATTCCCTTCAATAAACTATTTTCTTGCTCAAGTGTAACTTGGCTAAGAGAATCATTAGTGGAATCAAGAGAACTACTAGAAGTAACAACATTGGATTTAACATTATTATTGTTACTACTAGAGGCTCGAATAATACATAATCTCGAATACATCATCTCGAATATTATATATCAAATACATCACTAGCTAGCTAGCTAATAAAGATCGAATACTACAGAATAATATAGGACACTCATGGTTCCTGAGGCGCGGGCAGTGGACACCCAAAGAGAAGGAACCATCACAGGATCATAGCTCCGGTCATCTCCCCAAAGACCCTGCCAGGTATTGGAGAACCTGACGTCCATAGCAGCCATGTAGTGACGGACGTGCTCGTTCTCCTCCCTGACACGGCGAGCACCACCTCCGGCGGGGCCGACTCCCTCCGCACCGAAAGTAGACCACGGGAACGCCACCAAAGGAGCTCAGGGTCGACGACGGGTCCCGGGTTCCTCACCAAGCGGCGAGCCCCTGAAGGTAGCACCTCCCAGTGCCAGCCCGGTGGAGCCCAGTCCCGGACATGGGTCCTCTGAAGCAGGACGTACTCGCGAACGGGTCGATGGCGAGGATGCGGGCCGGGCATCATCGAGAACAAATACTATATGCCGCCAAAGTAACATTTTTTAAATGATTGGATTGTGATTTCTTATATGCAAATTCTAAATTTGTATAACTAAAATTATAATAAACTAAAACTAACATTTCTATAACATTTGTATAGCAATTTGAAATTAATCCAATTCATCTAGCAAAAACTAACATTTCTTAAATTTCTGACATTTCAATAACATTTCTAACATTTCTATATACTATTTGACATTAATCTAATCTAATTAATTAATTCATCTAAAACTTTGTATGAAAAACAAAAAACAGAAAAAACTAAAAACTAAAAACAGAAAAATTGTGTGTGTGTGTGCGCGCGTGTAGTGTGAGTGTGTGTGTGCGCGCGTGTAGTGTGTGTGTGTGCGCGCACATGGCTGGCGCCGGTGGCGGCGCGGTGGATTGGAGGGAGGAAAGGCCGGGGGAGGGGCTCATAGCGCGCGCGGGCGAGGTCGAGGCTACGGTGAGGGCGAGGTCCAGTCGACGGCGACGGCAAGGCGAGGTCGATCCAAGGCGACGGCGACGGCGTGGGAAGGGGCGACGGCGACGACGGGGACGGCGACAGCGCGGGATGGGGGCGGTGACGGGGGCGGCGATGAGGGGCGGCGGCGACGGGGCAGAGGAGAAGAAGCAGAGGGAGAACTGACGATTTTTTTTGAAGTGTTTTCTTATATAGGTTGGAGCCACTAACCGGTACTAAAGGTCTATTTTGGCCAGGCGAAGCGGCGGTAAGCGCACCCTTTTAGTACCGGGTGGTGCCTACAACCGGTACTAAAGTCACCCCCTTTAGTACCAGTTGTAGCCACGACCCGGTACTAAAGGGGGTGCATTGGCTCCAGGCGGTGTGCAAGTTTATCCCACCTCGCTAGTCGAGGAGCGCCGAGGCCAATTTATAAGCCCCGGAACGGCCACTGCATTGAGCTCCTCTCTAATGCAGGCCTTCTGGGCCTACCTCTTCTACTCTGCCCTGTTGGGCCTACTGGGCTAGCGGGCCTGCATCCTGGCCCAACTACAGGTTGGGTTTGTAGTCGTACGCAGGCCGATGTGGCCCAGTAGGTGGGCTTTTTTTATTTAGTTTTTGTCTCAACAAAAATATAGTTTTTTTTCTTTTCTACTTTATTTATTTTCATTTATTTATTTCTGAATATTTTTTCTTTAGGTACAAAAAATTACAAACTTTCTGTTAGTGCGAGCAGCTTTCAAATTTGAATAGTTTGATATTTTATTTAGTTTTTGTCTCTACAAAAATTTAGTTTTTTTTCTTTTCCACTTTATTTATTTTCATTTATTTATTTCTGAATATTTTTATATAGTTATAAAAAATTACAAACTTTCTGTTAGTGCCAGTAGTTTTCAAATTTGAATAGTTTAAATTTGAATTATTTGACGAACTAATTTGTAGACGAAGTGCATCCAGTTTTTGCACATAAAATTTCTTCGCGTTTCAAATACCAAAACACGTAAGTACCCTAACTATTAAAAAGATTCCCTCCGGTTTATTTGAAACGACACTTCCAAATATATAAGTCTGGAAAGTCACTATAGAAGAAAGTGATGACGATGAAGCCTATCACATGCCAGTGTGGGATCTTTGGGTGTGAAACTTTTTCTTCGCGTGTGTCCTTTGCGTCGTAACCATTGACAATCTTCATCATTTAACTGGATGCTCGAATCAATATTCACAGTGAATGGAGCAATTTCATCAAACTTTTCATAATCTTTTGACATGTCTGTCTTGTCATCCACTCCCACGATGTTTCTTTTCCCTGAAAGAACTATGTGGTGCTTTGGCTCATCGTATGATCCATTCACTTCCTTATCTTTTTCTTTTTGTCGGCCTGGTAGACATGTCTTTCACATAGAAAACCTGCGTCACATCATTGGCTAGGACGAATGGTTCGTCTGCATATGCAAGATTGTTGAGATCCACTGTTGTCATTCCGTACTGCGGGTCTGCCGTTACCCCGCCTCGTGTCATATTGACCCATTTGCACCGAAACAAAGGGACCTTAAAACCACCTCCATAGTTAAGTTCCCATATGTCCTCTATGTAACCATAATATGTTTCCTTTCCCGTGTTGTTTGTTGAATCAAAGCGGACACCACTGTTTTGGTTGGTCCTCTTCTTATCTTGGGCGATCGTGTAAAATGTATTCCCATTTATCTCGTACCCTTTGAAAGTCATTATATTCGAAGATGGTAACTGGGACAGCAAGTACAGGTCATCTTCAATATCGCCATCCTGCATGGCACGTGTCTGCAACCAACCGGCAAAAGTCCTCATTTGTTCACATGTAATCCAGTCATCAGACTGCTCCGGGTGTTTGGAGTGTAGAAAATTCTTGTGTTCCTCCATATACAGAGCCACCAAGGCGAAATTCTGTAGAACTATGTAGTGTGCTTCAGTCAGAGAATGCCCGTCCATACATATTATTTGATCCCCTCCTAGCGTGCCTTTTCCATCCAGTCTGCCCTTATGTCGCGATTTAGGAACACCAATCGGCTTAAGGTCAATAATAAAGTCAATACAAAACTCAATGACCTCCTCATTTTCATGGCCTTCGAGATGCTTCCTTCTGGCCTAGCACGGTTATGAACATATTTATTCAAGAATCCCATGAACCTCTCAAAGGGGAACATATTGTGTAGAAATACAAGACCCAAAACATTAATCTCTTCGTAAAGGTGAACTAGGACGTGCTTCATGATGTTGAAGAAGGATGGTGGGAACACCAACTTGAAACTGACAAGACATTGCACCAAATCATTCTGTAACCTTGGTATGATTTGTGGATTGATTACCTTCAGAGAGATTGCATTGAGGAATGCACATAGCTTCACATGGCTAATCGAACGTTTTCCGGTAGAAGCCCCCTCAATGCAACCGGAAGCAGTTGCTTCATAATCACGTGGCAGTCATGAGACTTTAGGTTCTGGAACTTTTTCTCTGTCATATTTATTATTCCCTTTATATTCGACGAGAAGCCAGACGGTACCTTCATACTGAGCAGGCATTCAAAGAAGATTTCCTTCTCTTCTTTGGTAAGAGTGTAGCTGGCCTGACCCTGATGTATGTCGTCTTTTCCGTGCATACGTTGCTGGTCCTCCCGTGCCTCCGGTGTATCTTTTGTCTTCCCATACACGCCCAAGAAGCCAAGCAGGGTCACACAAAGATTCTTTGTCACGTGCATCACGTCGATTGCGGAGCGGACCTCTAGGTCTTTCCAATAGGGAAGGTCCCAAAATATAGATTTCTTCTTCCACATGGGTGCGCGTCCGTTAGCGTCCTTCGGAACAGGTTGTCCGCAAGGACCCTTTCCAAAGATTACGTTTAAATCCTTGACCATATCATGTACATCAGCACCAGTACGGTGGTGAGGCTTCGTCCAGTGATCCGCCTCACCTTTAAAATGCTTGCCTTTCTTTCTTACGGGATGCCTGCTCGAAAAAAATCGATGATGTCCCAGGCACACATTCTTCCTACAACTATCCAAATATATATTGTCGGTATCATCCAAACAGTGCGTGCATCCGCGGTATCCCTTGTTTGTCTGTTCTGAAAGGTTACTGAGAGCATGCCAATCATTGATGGTCACGAACAGCAACGCCTTTAGGTCAAATTCTTCCCTTTGTGCTCATCCCACGCACGTACACCTTTTCCATTCCACAGCTGTAATAGTTCTTCAACTAATGGCCTTAGGTACACATCAATGTCATTGCCGGGTTGCTTACACTACAAAAAAAATACACTTCCGTGATGATACGTGTTTGTCACAGTAGGTCACGTTTTTTGTCATGCATGTACATCCATGACAAATTTATGACAGAATCAAGATAGTCATATCTGTGCTGTCGTAGAAGTGTTCCATGACATTACCAAAATTATCATCACGGAAGTGTCCACTTCCATGACGATAAATCGCGCATCACAGAAGTGCTTTCGTCAAGGGTGACCGACACGTGGCATCCACCGTAACGGAACGTCGTTAAGCTATCGGGTCGGGTTTTGGCTCGGATAACCCATTAACAGCCCCGACCAATGGGGATTTTCCACGTGTAAAATCATCATTGGCTGGAGGAAACACGTGTCGGCTCACCGTTGGGACAGATGTCATCGTTCATTGGACCGAAGTCGCCTATGATACGGCAACATGTGGCACGGCCCAACAGAGGCCCATTCCTGTGAAAAGGCTGGCCCGTTTGACTTGGTCAAAAGGTGGCGGCCCGGCCCACGGAAAGCCTGTTAACGGCCTGTTCACATATAGCCCATTTACAGCCCGCTAACCCAGGGCCCGTTACGCCCTATCCAAATTAGCCCAGTAGCGTCATCTGGGCCATCCAATATGATTCATCCCGTTTTAACTTCCGGCCCATGTGTGGCCCATGACTTCTTTCGACCCATATGAGGACCTTTGTAACTCTTGGCCCATTAACGACCCGTGGTGAAACTGGCCCGTAATGAACAGTGTATCACTTTATACCCATTAACGGCCCGTTATTCCATTGGGCCATTTCCATCCCAAGTTATCTTTCGGGCTTCTCAGGGCCCATTGATTCTTTGGCTCATTTGCAGCATTCGGTTACATATGGCCCGTTACTGTCATTTTCTGCTTGTGAGCCAAATTCAGCCCGTCGTTACAGTCGGCTCATTTGCGGACCGTCAATACGTTGGGCTGTTTTCATGTCAAAAAAAACCCTTTGTGATGTTTTCATAGAGTTATCAAATACGGCCTATTAACGGCCCGTTATGGTCCACGAATAGTACGGCGCATGATTGGTGAAATGATGATACGCCCCGTAGAAGGCCCATGGATCCTATGGCCCGTATGAGGCCCATGGATAGTATGGCCCGTAGAAGGCCGATGGATCGTACGACCCGTAGAAGGCCCATGGACCCTACGGCCCGTAGAAGGCCCATGGACCCTAAGGCCCGTATAGAAGGCCGATGGATCCTACGGCCCGTATAGAAGGCCAATGGATCCTACGGCCGGACGAAGGCCCATGGATCATACGGCCTGCAAGAGGCCCATGGTAACAACAATCCGTGTGTTGCCATGATTATTTTGGCCTAGTTACCAAAAATAGGCTATTGTGGCCAATAGAAAAAAACAGAAAAAAAACTGAAGTGACTACAAGCAAACAACTAAACAAGACAATAAGGAAATAAATAAGCAAGCAATTAAGGCTAGCCTATTACCGCTATTACACATATTACATCCACTGGGCATCAAAGTTCGCCACCAGTGCAAATATAGGAAACAAAGCAGCATATTACATACACTGGCCATCAAAATTGGCCACCAGTGCAAATAAACGCGACAGCAAAACAAGAGCATAACTGAAACAACTTCAGAAGAGCTCAAGAAACGTTATCCTGGGTATCCATCATGCTGGCAATAAGCTTAGCAAGCTGATTATACAATACAAAAAAATACACTTCCGTGATGATACGTGTTTGTCACAGTAGGTCGCGTTTTTTGTCATGCATGTACATCCATGACAAATTTATGACAGAATCAAGATAGTCATACATATGTTGTCGTAGAAGTGTTCCATGACATTACCAAAATTATCATCACGGAAGTGTCCACTTCCATGACGATAAATCGCACCTCACAGAAGTGCTTTCGTCAAGGGTGACCGACACGTGGCATCCACCGTAACGGAACGCCATTAAGCTATCGGGTCGGGATTTGGCTCTGATAACCCGTTAACAGCCCCGACCAATGGGGATTTTCCACGTGTAAAATCATCATTGGCTGGAGGAAACACGTGTCGGCTCACCATTGGGACATAGGTCATCATTGGACCGAAGTCGCCTATGATACGACGACATGTGGCACGGCCCAACAGAGGCCCATTCCTGTGAAAAGGCCGGCCCATTTGACTTGGTCAAAAGGTGGCGGCCCGGCCCATGGAAAGCCTGTTAACGGCTTGTTCGCATATAGCCCATTTACAGCCCGCTAACCCAGGGCCCGTTACGCCCTATTCGAATTAGGCCCAGTAGCATCATCTGGGCCGTCCAATATGATTTAGCCCGTTTTAACTTCCGGCCCATGTGTGGCCCATGACTTCTTTCGGCCCATATGAGGACCTTTGTAACTCTTGGCCCATTAATGGCCCGTGGTGAAACTGGCCCGTAATGAACAGTGTATCACTTTATACCCATTAACGGCCCGGTATTCCATTGGGCCGTTTCCAGCCCAAGTTATCTTTCGGGCTTCTCAGGGCCCATTGATTCTTGGGCTCATTTGCAGCATTCGGTTACATACGGCCCGTTACTGTCATTTTCTGCTTGTGAGCCAAATTCAGCCCGTCGTTACAGTCGGCTCGTTTGCGAACCGTTAATACGTTGGGCCGTTTTCATGTAAAAAAACCCGTTGGGCTGTTTTCATAGAGTTATCAAATATGGCCTGTTAACGGCCCGTTATGGTCCACGAATAGTACGGCGCATGATTGGTGAAATGATGATACGCCCCGTAGAAGGCCCATGGATCCTACGGCCCGTATGAGGACAATGGATAGTACGGCCCGTAGAAGGCACATGGATCGTACAACCCGTAGAAGGCCCATGGACCCTACGGCCTGTAGAAGGCCCATGGACCCTAAGGCCCGTATAGAAGGCCGATGGATCCTACGGCCCGTATAGAAGGCCAATGGATCCTACGGCCGGACGAAGGCCCATGGATCATACGGCCTGCAAGAGGCCCATGGTTACAACAGTCCGTGTGTTGCCATGATTATTTTGGCCTAGTTACCAAAAATAGGCTATTGTGGCCACTAGAAAAAAACAGAAAAAGAACTAAAGTGACTACAAGCAAACAACTAAACAAGACAATAAGGAAATAAATAAGCAAGCAATTAAGGCTAGCCTATTACCGCTATTGCACATATTACATCCACTGGGCGTCAAAGTTCACCACCAGTGCAAATATAGGAAACAAAGTAGCATATTACATACACCGGCCATCAAAATTGGCCACCAATGCAAATAAACGCGACAGCAAAACAAGAGCATAACTTAAACAACTTCAGAAGAGCTCAAGAAACGTTATCCTGGGTATCCACCATGCTGGCAATAAGCTTAGCAAGCCGATTATACAATACAAAAAAATACACTTCCGTGATGATACGTGTTTGTCACAGTAGGTCGCGTTTTTTGTCATGCATGTACATCCATGACAAATTTATGACAGAATCAAGATAGTCATACATGTGTTGTCGTAGAAGTGTTCCATGACATTACCAAAATTATCATCACGGAAGTGTCCACTTCCATGACGATAAATCACGCGTCACAGAAGTGCTTTCCTCAAGGGTGACCAACACGTGGCATCCACCGTAAGGGAACGCCATTAAGCTATCGTGTCAGATTTTGGATCCGATAACCCGTTAACAGCCCCGACCAATGGGAAATTTCCACGTGTAAAATTCTGATTGGCCGAAGGGAACACCTGTCAGCTCGTCAGTGGGCCAGATGTCGCCCGTCCATTGGAGGAGACATGCCTATGGTACATCGACACGTGGCTGGGCCCAACAGAGGCCCATATAGGTTAGAAAGGCCGGCCCAGTCAAAGTCCCGTAGAACTTAATCAGGTACTAGTGGGCCAGCCCAATAACGGCCTGCTTAATAAAGGCCCATTTACGGCCCAAAAGCAGATCTGGCCCGTTAATTGTTCGCCCAATATTTGGGCCCATATACGGCCCGAAGCCAGATCCGGCCCGTTAATTGTTCGCCCAATATTTGGGCCCATTTGCGGCCCGAAGCCAGATCTGGCCCATTAATTGTTCGCCGAATATTTGGGCCCAACTACAGCCCAGTGACTTTCGGCCTGTTAGAGGCCTGATGTAGACATGGGCCCATTTCAGCCCGGTGTGACTGTCGGCCTAGGAATGGCCCGTGCTGCCCATGGGCCATATATGGTCCGACGGGACATCGGGCCCACTAACGGCCCGTGCTAAAGGTGGCAACAGTTAAGCCCAACGTGACTTTGGGCCTGTTAAAGGCCTGTCGCATAATTCGGCCCGTTGATGCCTGTACTAAGCTTTCGGCCTCTTAAAGGCCCATGATATCAGTGGGCCAACTAAGGCCCGAGATATGTTTCGGCCTGGTAACGGCCCGTGAGCTAACTGGGCCCATAACGGCCCGGTCTACATTTCGGCCTGATGAAGGCCCATCGATGAGTAGTGAAAATTGAGGCCCAACATGCATTTTGGCCTGCTAAAGGCCCATGGTTTCATCTCGGTCGTAACATGCCAGTGCAATATTCAGCATGTTAATGGCCCAACACTACCTGGGCCAAACTAAGCGCTGGGTCGACAAAAGTCCCAACTAAAATATAGGCCGGTGTAAGTTTGGGCCTGGCGCAATGTGTGGAGGCCCCAATCATTCGGGCCCAAGAAAGACGCAGGCCGGCCCAACTGTGGCCCGCTAAAATCCTGGCCGATTAGAGTCGAATGTTTCGGCTCGGTCGACTACATCTGATTTTTTTTCAGATAGCGATTGATGGCAGTAACTAGTAGGGATTAAGAACAAACCTACTCTATACAATAAAGAAATTATGGCATAGTAACTAAGAATAAACCTACACAATACAATAAAGGATTTAAGGTATATTACATCCACTGGGCATCGAAGTTCGCCACCAGTGATCATAAAGCGCAATGAAGAAGCAGATTACAAAAACTGGGCACCATTGCAGCATAACAAAATAATACTGAACCGAGACCACTTCCAAGACATATCAAGAAAGGTTAGCCTTGCGGGGGAACTGCTGCGCAAGCTGCTGAGCAAGGCTGTGAGACCGGCCTAGCACGTCGGTCATAGCTTCCAGGTGTAGCTGTTTAGTGATGAGGTTCTCATTGGTGTTCTCCGCAATCTTTCTTAGAGATAGGACTTCAAGTCGAAGTTGAGTTGCAGAATGCCTTTCTGCTAGAACTTGGGACTGAAGAAGTCGAACTGGTTCATACAACAAATTCTGTGAGTTTGTCTGACTGTTAGTCTCAAGTAACTTGAACACTGCATCAAGACAAGACTTTGGGGTTGTCTCGCTATCTTCAAGATGTTTTTCCTTCTTTGTTGCAATATATGTTGGGTTTGTCTCACAGCCTTCAGCAGACTTGTGCATGCCATTAGGCATATCACCCCTGAAACAAAGCAGAGAGATGACAGGTTTTGCACATGTATAAACAAAGATGATAATTGTTCTGTCAATTCTATCCAATTTCAAATTAGAAAATAAAAAGTAAGTTCAAAATATCAATAGCATAATTTGGCATTGTTCAAAATGCGGGGGGCTTCACCACACTACTGGATTACCATGTCAACATAACAAGCATAGATGAACGGCAAAGAAAATCATTGTATCTATTTTGGATAATGTGCATGGCATGTTGTTCATATCATCAGCCACATCAGTAAGATAAAACAAGAGATAACAAGGTGCAAAAGTGGGCTGCTTCACCACACACTGGATTATAGATCCACAAAACCAAGCATACATATAGGGAGTATTAAGTAATGTGCATGGTATGAATAAGAAATTTGGTTTTACAAGTAAAACTTAGAACTTATGGTTCTTACGAACATGCATTTTGGTAGAAACAACAAACTAAACAACAGTAAACGATAGGGAGTATGAGCAAATTAAATAGCAGTTGAGGATAAAGGCTTTAGAAGGACTGACTTACATTAACAGTTAACACCGGCTTTATAATGCCCTTCTCCATGTCAAGGGAAGGATAACTCAAGAATTTCAGCACAGAATCTTCTTCATAAGTATTGCCTGTACTCTACATTTTGTAGAGAGTAATTATAGATGTGATAATACTGGAAGGGATAGAGGATAATGAAGATAAGATGCAGATTGATGCTACATAATCAACTACCAATCCTTGGAAGTACAAGCGTTACAGGACAAAATGTACTGACAAGAGCAATGGGCTACACTTCTGCACTGGCATTGTCTGTGTATTATACTTGTTGGTAAGATTAAATATAGATCTGATCTTTTGTAGTAAATGGTGGGCGAGGGAGATAAGATGCAGAACGCTACAAAATGAACCAATCCCTCTTCCCATAATACAAGAGTGTTTTGAACACTGGTGTACTGTACAAAACGTTCTTATATTATGGGACGGAGGGAGTAGTTGTTAATATAAGTACAGTGATAGACCACGTTCAGTCCTTACAAGAGGACTGCAGAGCTAAACCTCTTCAAAAGAATTGGGTTGATTCTAATTTGTGTAAGATTCCATACGGATCTTATAATGTCCACCAAATGGACGATTACGAGGCTAACACGTGCAGTGATGCTACATAATCAAACAGCTATGAAAGTAAGTATGGTCATACAGGGCAAGAGGTACTCACAAGAGCAATGGAGTGTGCAGTATAGTTGTGAGATTCTGTGGTCCCTTGAGAACGAATATTCTTCTGCTAACAGTTTTCGTACAAGTGAGACATTAAGGCAAATGCAGAAATGTAGTTCAAATTGTGATGTGATATCATAGACAGTACCTTACGCTACAGCCGAGACCAATGTGTAACAAGATTATTCCAGTCACCGTCGGATAAATGTAGTCCCAGAGACTTTACAGAAATTTCGTTCAGAGGCTTTCCATCGAAGTGCGCTTTGCTCAGGTAAGAACGATACTTCATCAACAAGTGCTTGAAAAGCGCAACCAACTCTTGCTAATCATCACAATCCAGTTTGCTCCACGCCTATTTAAAAGAATGAAATCTTGTGTCTTCTGTCAGCAGAAACATATGCAGTAATGACCATGAATAACATTAGTACATTACTTATGCGTAAGTTGCGGAGGAAGACTGGAAATTGTTCTATGTCTGTGGTTTAATCTTTCCATGAAGGAAAGATGCGCACAAAGTTCCTGACAACAACATAAGCTTCGTCTTCTAAACTGGGAAGAAATGGAACAGGGGTCCTATTTGCTGCAATTGGGGCTCTCTCTGGTTCGAAAAGGGATTTGGCAACTGGATTTGGTGTACTCTTTGTTGGAATGGGGGTTTTGCGTCGTACAGCTGGTGCTATGTCAACTGGCATAATCATACTGTTTGCTGCAGTTGGGCTCTGCTGAGTTGGGGCATCAGAAATGACCAGTGTAGTAGGGCTAGAGTCTGCTAGAGTTGGGGTATTTTGTGGGCCAGGTGATATTGCAACTACACCTAATGGGCTATTTGATTTATCAGGTGCCACTACCTTTTCCAAATACTTTGCTTGTGCTCCTCCACGATCAGCAATCGCCCTCTTCCTTTTGAACGTCTGATACACAAGAACAGCATTTGAATGGATAAATATGGTATGATGACAGATGGAATATGTACTGAAAATGGATAGGTAGGGCGTATTCACATACACGATGTGTAAACTAAGCTAATGGCAGTTCAACAAAGTAGAAGCAATGCAAAGCAACAATTGCAAGATATGTGCGAGCAATGTAACCTTGGAAAGTTAGAGCAAATACCTTGATGGGTGAATAAGATAGGGCATCTTCCTCTGATTCCTCCACTAGGGAGCTACATTGACTTAGGTCTCCCTCTAGCTCAGAATCACTGTTAGGATCATATTCTGAGCATGAATCTGTAGGTGGAGAGCGTTTGCATTGCATTGCATCCAGACTTGATTCCAGTCCCTTAATGCCAAGTTTGACAGCCATGGCATTGTTCTGCTTTATTCTTTTCATGCGTGCAAGCTCATAATCATTATGATGTTGTTCAAAATCTGAGATTCATGAAAACATAAAAAGTAGTCAGATTATCTATGGAATGCATTGCAGATTCAACTTGGAGAGTGTCTCCCTATAAACCCCTGCATATGCAAAGTTCACCTCCCCAACCGTGCTGACCAGACCACACACAGAAATACAAACCCCTTATGTCTCTATAACACGCAGGCACACATTTCAAAACTGAAGTAGGAACATTAGAATCATATGAAATTCATATTTGAACAAATAAACTAAGCAATTATGAGTGGCGTAATGTTTAGCTTCAAGGGTGGAGTGTTGGTAGTGCGACACAAAGCAAGTAGGCGAATTGTATTCCATGTAAAAGATCAAAACCTATGTAAAAGCTGGAAATGACACTTTCTTTCTATACAATGCAGTGTTCGTTACCCACACATGATGGAAGAGATCACATAGAGAAATACTATTCACTCATGTCTACGGTTCCAGTATTTAGAAACAGGGTGGTCCACCCTAAAAGAATATTGACAACAAATATGACAAGGCAAGCATAGATGTAGTGAATCAATCATTGACTTGTGAGCTTATTAGGACAAGTATGCAGAATTGTAACTGCAGTAAGAGACCGTCCAAAATCTGAATGAAGAAGTTTGTCTAGCACTTATTGTTTGCAACTAATCGACTGAATAGTTGGATATTATATCGAATGAGTAAGAAAGACAAGTAAAATTGTCAACAAACCTGGCTTGCAGTAGTAATCTGGGTCAATGTCACTATGACCAACAATCCAAAATGACTAGTTTCTGTTCCGAGGGCCGGAATTTTGAAAACCCTGTGAACTTTAGAGGTACTAAAGATTACTGAAATACATCTGAACCATTTAGTGTAGGTAGCACTGAGCACACAACAAATCCTAATGACAGTCCTGCCTAATGAGTAATGAATCAATTAGAAAATGGGTGATGAGGAGTGGCTGCTGAGTGTTGAGGATGTATCTCAGGATAAATCGGGTTGGCTTGGTGGGTGCTGCATGCCTGAGCCATGAACGGACTGGGAAGGTAGTCACGGTGGCGCGCCCGGGCAGCGGTGACGCTGTTGGGCGAGTGGATCCTGGCCTCCTGTTAGTCTGACGTCTCCTCCTAGAGTCATGCCGTCTGGGGACAGCAAGTCACCGGCGAGGCAGGCGGCTGGGGGCTAGTAGAGATCGGAAGCGCACAGCAGAACAGAGGGGAATCGGGGCCTGGGACGACCCAAAATCCCAGGGTGGGCCGGCCCACCGTGGGCACCCTGTAGAGATACACGCCCGAGCGACGAACATGCATTTTTGAAACTAATTTAGGAACATTTAGCTGACCAATTAAACAACTCTGTTTTAATAATATCAGATTCGTATTTGAACATTTAAGCTTGTTTAGCTTGATGGGTGGAGTAGTGTTATTATGACACGAAGCACGTATTCTGGTCGTATAGTGATCATAAAAGGGGGAAACCCTAAGCATATTTTTTTAGCAAAAGAGGGTTTCCCCTCCGATTTCTATTAAAGAAACCACCACGGAACCAACATGATCAATTAAACCCTAAGCATGATCAATTAAACCGTATTATGGATGTGCCATGGCACATTTGAAGCCGCAAACCGGAGAAATGATATTTAGCATCCATTGTTTGCTTGGAACTAAGAACTAAATTCTAAGAGCTGAAAAGAAAGTAGAGTAACCAAGTTAAGATCTATTTTCTGGTTGAGATCAAAAAGTTGAGGAGATATGAAGTACCACCTCTCTTGCGGCGTCGTGTAGGCATCGGGGGTGCGATGGCTGTCGGTGGTGTTGAAGCAGATCTGTGACAGTAGACGGGTGCATCGGGGGATAAGTCCCATTGCGGTGGAAGAGAAGGTCGTGTGAGCGGCCCCGTCAAAGAGGACGATGGTGCCGATGAAGCGAGAGGACACGATGCAAGGCTATTGGTCCGTCGCCGTGGATGAGAAACGTCCATCTCTAGCAGTGGACGACGTGGTCTTGGTAGGCGCTCCGGCATGGTGGAGGACGGTGGTGGTGGATGTGGTGGAGGACGGCGGCGATGGATGGGTTGGCGGACGGAGGCTGGTGTGGGGATGGTGTGTTCTAGCGCGGACGGTGTATGAATGGGAAAATGGAGGGAGAGGTACGGGGAACCATGTTTTTGGGACGTGCCTGTCTGAAATATGGGAAAGTTACGAACTTAGCCCCCATTTAAAATATGGACGTCTCGTCGGTTGGGGATAGGACGGTAATCTCGCATCTCGCCAATATTTGCCCAGAGCAATTTCGGGCGAGGAGAGGGTGGTTGGCGCCCATGTTTGGCGCCCACGGTGTATGAACAGGGCTGACAGGTAGGGCGGTTGTGTCACGTTTGAGTGAAGTTACAAACCTGCCCCTATTGAAAATATTTGCCTACATCCATTTCGGCCGAGTCGAGTTTGTTTTGCCGCCCACCATGTATGAATGGGGAATGGAGGGAGAAACAGAGGTCTTTCGTACGAGCTTGAATCAAATGTGTTTTGCCGCCCATGTTTGACGCCCACCGTGTCAGAATGGGCTCAGAGGCAGTCGTGTCACGTCTAATTGAAGTTACTAACCTACCCCTATTTAGAGCAGTAGAAATCGGGCCGATGGATTGTCCGTGTAATGGGTAGACAGTAATTTCCATCTCCCAAACACTTGGCTTCGGGCAGCCAACGTGGGAGTGGACATTTTACAGCTTCTTTCGAATTTTGGGACAATAAGCATCCACGTTTACCCTGGCAACTAAATTCGAATCCATTCTGTATTCCTATATGAATCTTTATAAATCATTCTATGTGTTTTTATATATCTTCAAAATGACGACAAAGATGTATTCCATTGTCATATATGAATATGGTTTACAAATGTCGATACTCAAATTCAGAAACTAGAATCCAGTTTAAGGTGAATTCGAATATTTGGAACACTTCATGTCCAACTCAAATGTCACACGCAACATAATGTGTACTCCCATTTAGATATGTACACAAGCAATGTATCAAGATTCAAATACCGAGTCAATCAACCAAAAATGTACAGAACTAACAGACATATAAACACTTATAGAGTATATGGATCAATAATATCAACTAACATACATAAGCCAGGCCGCTGTACTTTTTCTTGGCTACAACAGCATCCTTTTTAGCCAGCATCTTGGCCCTTTCCGATACGTGCCACTTATGGTCCATCTATACTACTACTATTGCAGAATGCACATTCAGCCCGATTGGCATATTTGTAGGTCTGGCACAGGAATCCAAATGAAATGTCTCCGAGTCTTATCAATTAATACAGACTTGTGCTCAAATAAAGTTACAAACCAAAAAACAAAAAAAAACAATTATTACATGATCTCTAAACCAAATGGTTTGATTGATTACATGAACAAACAACACAAAGGTTATTCAACTATGGAAAGAACATTTCACCTATGATTTACCAAGTAGGAATTTAATTTCCTTTTTTCCTTCAGGACCTTAACAATCTGGTCAGTCTCAGCTTGCTTCGTTTTGAAATCCACCAAATATTTAATGGTTGTCTTGAGTATTGCTTGTGATTGTGCTGTTTGCTTCCTCAACATGTCAACTTCATCTCTAAGTGCAGAAGCAAAATCTCTTTCTACCACTAGTTTAGCCTCTAGAGCATCAGCAGTTGGCAATTCATAATGCACGATTGGGCCGGTGCCACTGCTGTGGGATCATGCAATGTCCATGGGGACCTCGCTCTTTGATCTTGGGCTAACCTGTTTTGCCATTAAAGTTCCGATTGGATTCAGAAAAGTTGAAGTTAGCAAAACATCTCAACTGGGAGTTATAACAGCAAACCAGTTAAACAAACAAGGAATTATAGAGTTTCAATTGGATGCTGAAAAGTACTCCCTCCGTCTCATAATGTAAGACGTTTTTTAACACTATGCTAGTGTCAAAAAACGTCCTATATTATGGGACGGACGGAGTAGTTATTGACATCATTGTAACCCACTGTTGCAGCAGCAAAGCAGTTAAACAAACAAGTAGATATTTAAGTTAAGGAAAACAGGTAATTCTTAATAGTAAGTATCAAACACATAGATAGGCGCAGTCTACAATATGATTAACAGGCTGTGCCATTATGTAATCAGTAGAAAACTAAATTAAGCCAAGCAATGTAATTGAACAATTTTGCAATAAGTGGCTAACTAAAATTCTGAGAAGCAGCTAACTGATTTTATGCTAGTTCTTTGTACAGGCACACTGCAACTTCTTTTTCGTTTACAAGGTTGTACAAAGGAGTCCATGGCATCAATTGCTTGGATACGCAGTCCCAATACTTCTTTCTTCCCACACTGCATGGGTAAGTCAAATGGTTAATCTGGTAAGATGGTGCGTCCTTGTTATGTTATATGAGGACGTGTAGTCAGACTAGTTGTAGCCAAACACATCACACTGGCTTTTACTGTATATTTCATGCGATTACTTTTGGCATATCGAGATCTAAGCAATCTACAATAGGATGAAAAGACTGACATCCTTCACATTATTGGCGAACTCAGTTCATAGAAACAAGCAATAAACCATTCTGTGGGTAAATCAAAAGTGCCACTGGAATATTTTTCACTATCCAATCATACACGCAAAAATGGGCGACGCCACCATAGGGGCTGGTATGGGCGGCCGCCTCAGGTGGCTGGAAAGTGTGCACCTAGTTTGAGTCATCCAGGTTGGCCCATGCTAGTTTTGTTTGTCCCAATGCACGATCAGGCAATGTAAAAATGAAGAAAAATGTTTCAATTTGGATGGGCCAATAACATAAGTGCAAGGCAGGCCCTATAGCAGGCTCGCGGCCCATACGAGCGCCTCCCATATTAACCGACGGCAGGAAAAATCCCAATTCATTTGCTCCAGCCTCCAGTCTGGTTCGCTCCTAACCTAGCCGCCGCTGGACAGACCGACATAGCACTTCCTCGTGCCCTCGTTGGAGGGCGGTCGCCGGGCTTCAAGAGGACGGAAGGACAAGAAGATGAAGATCCAACCCTGGCTGTAGCCTGCGTGGGAGGCAGCGGCGGCAGCACGGGCATGGCATCGAGCTTGCGCAGACGGACAGTCGCAGCTTGCAAGAGTAGCATGCGCAATGAGCAGGTACATCACATCCCTGATTATATCTAATTCAACTCTTCAATTTCTGGCCAATAGTTAAACCTGACGGTGTTGTAAAACTGCTTGTATGTAGGGAATCTATGAGAAAATGAAACCAATTTCTACTTATTTTATAACTCCCCCAATCAATACTGAACTGGCTGAATCTGATGTATCTAATCAAGTTTCCGGTGCGAACATACAAGCTCATGTTGTTCTTGAGCCTGAAGTGTCTAATGAACAGACTGCTAATGAAGGATTTGATGCAAATATTTTACATGCTCCTGGTGATGAACATATAGTGTCTAATGAGGGATCTAATGCAAGCATTTTGCAAGCTCATTGAAGGATTTAGTGTCTAATGATGATCTACTATGTTGAGAGAGACAGAGATATGCAGGCATTGATGACAAGCAAATTACAGTGCATTTTTATAGCTTGAGGAAACGTCGAGGCCATCTACCAGAAAGTCTCCGTATCATGACAACATAGCATAAATACTTTTCTAATCTGTTGTTTGAAACTATTGGCATACTTGTGCAGGATAGATATATTGATATGCAATTTGCGCACTAGTTATACGTGCAATTACACTTCTATATTTTTAGCCAGAGAACGAATAATTCAAGCAGGTACAGACCATGTTTGTAGTCCTTGTACACCATGTTGAATTTTGTGTTTTTTGGTGCTTGCATCATTTAGTGTTTATAATCTGAATTACTTTGGATCATTAGCTCGTTTTCAAAGTGCATGTAGCTTCACATTTCTCAAGATATGTTGATTTCCGGAGTGCAAGTGCCTTCGTATTTTTTAAGTTAAATGTTCGCCCCTGGTAACTTGAATTCGTGGATCATCCACTGCACACAAATCATACACGAATGCCAGTACGAATAAATGAAATGCAGGGACTTACGCTAGCTCGTCGTACAGGCTCACTACAGCTCTGCTTGCCTTGGGATGTTCCATGTACAAGTCCATGTTACCACTTGCTTGGATGTGCAGGCCTTGTGCTCCTTGCATCCCCCTCTGCATTTTTGACATGGCGAATGGTTGATCAAATAAGAGGAATCGACCTTGATGTTGTACCGGAGGACAGATACTTACAAGGTTATACGGGTGCGCAGGATGTGTACCAGATCCCGTAGCGCCATCATGCTTCGCTAAAAAATGGATTTGCTTGTTTCAGATGATATCTCCAGAAGAAATAAGAGTTAAAGTCAAAGTTCCATAGGCGTGTAAGCTAAGAGAGCAGTGAAAGGATATCCAAACATCGTCGGAACAGTGCACAAGGGAGTGATGTGTGGATACCTAGTTCGGGCCGACGTTTGGGCATGCTCACCTAGCTAGAGTGCGGGTCACTTCAGAGCTGTTGAGGGTGATGCGCTGGCATTGGCTGGCCGCGCACGGATGCAGATCTTGAGTGGCAGCGGAGCGCTACGATGCGGTGGACGAGACCGTTGGTGAAGCCCCAACGGCCTTGGGGGGCGGAGGTGCGACGATGTGCTCGGTGAAGTAGCCCCGGTGAGCTGGGAGACGGTGTTGGTGAAGTGCACCTGATGCACCTGGCACGTCGGTTGCAGCGACCGATGTTGTCGGTGGACCACCCGGTGCGGTGGACGAGGGCATAGATGATGTAGCTCCGGTGCGGTGGTGAAGCGCGACCGTCGTCTTCGTCGTCATCGTCCGGCACGGAGGTGGGGAACGGTGGGGAAAGAGACGAGACGAGGGGCAATTCGAGGGATGGCGGCGAATTAGGGATTTGAGCAATCTGGGCGCGGAAGGGGACGGTGGAGAAGAGAGATTTTGCAGGGCTGGAATTGGGGCTTGTAGGACCTTGAAGTATGTCTAGAGGGGGGTGATTAGACTACTTGACCAATTAAAAGCTTAACCTTTTCCCAATTTTAGAGTTTGGCAGATTTTAACTATCTTAGGACAAGTCAAGCAATCATCACACAATTCAAGCAAGCATGCAAAAAGTATATAGGCAGCGGAAATTAAAGCATGCAACTTGCAAGAAAGTAAAGGGAAGGGTTTGGAGGATTCAAACGCAATTGGAGACACGGATGTTTTTGGCGTGGTTCCGATAGGTGGTGCTATCGTACATCCATGTTGATGGAGACTTCAACCCACGAAGGGTAACGGTTGCGCGAGTCCACGGAGGGCTCCACCCACGAAGGGTCCAAGAAGAAGCAACCTTGTCTATCCCACCATGGCCGTCGCCCATGAAGGACTTGCCTCACTAGCGGTAGATCTTCACGAAGTAGGCGATCTACTTGCCCTTACAAACTCCTTGGTTCAACTCCACAATCTTGTCGGAGGCTCCCAAGTGACACCTAGCCAATCTAGGAGACACCACTCTCCAAGAAGTAACAAATGGTGCATTGATGATGAACTCCTTGCTCTTGTGCTTCAAATGATAGTCTCCCCAACACTCAACTCTCTCTCATAGGTTTTGGATCTGGTGGAAAGAAGATTTGAGTGGAAAGCAACTTGGCGAAGGCTAGAGATCAAGATTCATATGGTAGGAATGGAATATCTTGGCCTCAACACATGAGTAGGTGGTTCTCTCTCAGAAATAGTAAGTTGGAAGTGTAGGATTGTTCTGATGGCTCTCTCCATGAATGAAGAGGAGGTGGAGGGGTATATATAGCCTCCACACAAAATCTAACCGTTACACACAATTTACCAAACTCGGTGGGACCGAATCAACAAACTTGGTCAGACCGATTTAGTAAACCTAGTGACCGTTAGGATTTTCGGTGGGACCGAAATGCAACTCGGTAGGACCGATATGGTTAGGGTTAGGGCATAACGTAATCTTGGTAAGACCGATTACACAAACTCGGTGAGACTGATTTTGGTAATAAGCTTTCCAGAGAGTTGGTCGGGTAAACTCGGTGGGACCGATTTCCTCTTTTTGGAGAGACCGAAATGTTACAAAAGGGAAACAGAGAGTTTACATTGCAATCTCGGTGGGACCGATCGCTCACTTCGGTTAGACCGAAACTTTACGAAGGGAAACAGAGAGATTACAATCCCATCTCGGTGAGACCTAGATCCCTATCGGTAGGACCGATTTGCCAATGGTTTGTGGCAGTGGCTATGACATTAGAACTCGGTGGCGCCGGATAGGAAGAACCGGTGTGACCGATTTTGGCTTTAGGTTTAGGTCATTTGTGGATGTGAGAAAGTAGTTGAGGGTTTCCGGAGCATATCACCAAGCACATGAAGCAAGAGGCTCATTAAGCAACACCTCATCCCTCCTTGATAGTATTGGCTTTTCCTATAGACCCAATGTGATCTTCGATCACTAAAATGTAAAATGAAGAGTCTTGAGCTTTTGAGCTTGAGCCAATCCTTTGTCATTAGTATTTTGAGGGATCCACTTTCATCATCCATGCCATGCCATTCATTGAGCTTTCCTGAAATAATAGTCTTGGAATAGCATTAGCTCAATGAGCTATATGTTGTTATGAATTACCAAAACCACCTAGGGATAGTTGCACTTTCAATCTCCCCCTTTTTGGTATTTGATGACAACATATAGATCAAAGCTTCGACAAATGATAATAAGATTGAAAAACATCGTCGCTTTGAGAAGTATGTGATAAGCAAGAGCTCCCCCTAAATTTGTGCATAGTTTAAGATTTGCTTTGGACTGCAAATGCACAAGGAATTAGGCTCATGGGTTACTCTTCCATGTCACATACATCTTGGTGGAGCGCTCAAAATGATAAAGATTGAATACATGCACTCATCACCAAGCAAAGTGAATTATCACATATGGATAGATAAGATAATATCATCAAACATGCATAAGTGTAGCTTATGATCAAACACATGATCATCAATGTCTCACAAAAACAGCATAGTATCTCAAGCAATCAAAAGCAAACAAAGTTTAACCACCAAAACAAGAGAGAACAAAAGCAACACTCTCTCTCTCGAAGCCTATGATCTATACATTTTCTCCCCCTTTGGCAACAAGTTACCAAAAAGTTCATAGAAAATGCATAGTGCTAGATCGACTCTCAGGCTTGATCTTCTGGAGGTGGTGTAGAGATGGCTCCTTGGACGAAGGCTTCAGTTGACGTAGAGGGAGCTGGAGGAGTTGGTGATGGAGCTGGTTGCACTGGAGCTGTAGGAGCTGTAGCTGGTGCAGATGATGTGGCTCTGGTGTCTGGCACAGGCACTGCAGCTGACCTCTGAGCTCTAGGCACTCTGGCATATACATTAGTGGTAGTCTTGCCCTTCCTCTCCTGCATGTCATCCTGTAGCTGCTCCACAACTGACTGAATCTCAGTTACTTTGACATCTAGATCATAGAATTTTTGTTCCATGATTCTTTCCAAGCTCTCCTGGTTTTGAGTTAGGGTGGCCAACCCTTTCTCAATCCTCAGTGTTGATGCTATCAAGTAACCAAGCTGCTCCTGCTTGTTCTTCCGAAAGTACTCAGATGCCTCCTCTTGAGTTGGCATCTTGGCAGCCTTCTCTTTCCTTGCCTTCTCCTTCTTCTCTTGAGCTTGTACTGATGATGGTTCATTCTCAGTCATGACAACCTGATTGTCCTCAAAATCTGGATAAAGAGGAAAATGTTCCTTATCCAATAGATATTTTCATGTGCCCATCTTTGAGTTAATCAACTCCTGAATCTGACGGGCATATCCACAGCTTCTCTTTTGATGTGCTGCTGTCCTCTTAATGGTCTCAACCATAAGGCTCATGACCTTGAATTTCTGTGGCACATCAAACAAATGCAACATGTTGATTGCATGCCCTCTAATCATGTTGTGGTCACTAGACTTAGGCAAAAGAGTGTGCCTTAGGATCCAGTTGATTATAGGCACCCTGACCGAAGAAAGTGGACTAACCCAAACTTATGTGTCTCAATGGCTTTGTCTGGGATCTCCTTGTACATAC
Organism: Triticum dicoccoides; assembly: GCF_002162155.2. Classification (NCBI taxonomy): domain Eukaryota; kingdom Viridiplantae; phylum Streptophyta; class Magnoliopsida; order Poales; family Poaceae; genus Triticum; species Triticum dicoccoides. The sequence goes on from NC_041383.1 coordinate 258,335,930, forward strand.
GTGTCATAGTATTGTGTCCCATTTTCTTCTTGGCATAGACATCCAAGTCATCTTCACTCTCCTTGGGGGCATTGATCAGTTTTGCCCACTCCTCAACGGTTGACTGGTACCTTGTACCTTCTGACATCCACACTATTCTGCCATCTGGATAGAAGTGTGCTGTGGAGTAGAATTGCATAATGAGTTCATCATTCCAGTTGGTGAGCTTCTACCCAACATAATCTGCAACTCCACAAGCTTCAAAACTGTCATACACTCCAGGATAGTGTTCTTCATTTTCCTTCATGTAGGTCCAGTCGACCCACCTCCTATCACACACTATGGGCTTCTTGTCCAACAGAATTGTCTCATAGAAGTCCTGCTGTTCCTTTGTATGGAACCTATAATCAACAACAGTCCTTCTCCTTGTGGCATATGGATCTGTCATCCTCCATAGCCTCAAGCCTAAGTCTCTTCTGATGTTCATGTCCTCAGCCACAGGATGGGCATCATTATGGTCTGGTATCTTGGGCTTGAGCTTCCTCAGGACATGTCCTTCTTCATCTTCCTCATCAGCAACTTTAGGCACTGGGGCCTTGTTCTTCTCAGCAGCTAGAATAGTCCTGGTATTCCTCTCTGGTGCAAGCTTGGGCTTGGGGGCAGCTTTGGGTGCTTCCTTGGGCTTTGATGTTGCAGCCCCTGACTTAATTGCATCACCCATAAGCTTTTGTGCCTTGGGTGCTGGTGTAGCAACCTCTTCTTCCTCTTCCATCATGGAAGGTTGCCCAACAACTCTGGCTATGGTCTTTTTGACTCTTTCTTTCCTTTTCTTTCCTTTAGCAGCAGGCTCTTTGGATTGGGATTCCAAAGGAATTTGAGTGGAGACTCTGGCTTTGGACATTGGTTGTCTTCCTGCAGGCCTTTTAATCTTCATGCCTTGCTTTACTGCAGTTGAGCTGAACTTCTTCTTGAGCTCTACTTTCTTGGAAGTAGCCTCATCCTCTTCTGCTCTATAATCCTCATCCTCAGAATCTGAGGTTCTCTTCTTCCTTGTCCTGGTGGCAGCTTTATGCAGGTTGCTTGGGGTGCTCCTGCTACCTTCATCTGAAGTGCTAGAGGGACTAGTGCCCTCACTCATGTGCATCTGCTCTTCTGACCTGTTCTGACTGTCACTTTGGTCTGACATGCTGCAAAACACTGACTGCTGACCCTGTGAAGAGTTATATATGAGATAGAGTGGATGCGCATCACAAAATGCAGAGATTTTTGCAAAAGAATGATTCAAAAATTCAGTCTTAGTTTTCCACAGAAAGCATTTTGGATCAACCAATTTTCAAACTCGGTGATACCGAAGCAGTTTTGGAACCTAAACTGATGAAGTCGGTTGGACCGAGTCACAGTTCAGTGGCACCAAGACTGCTAGGGTTTGGCAAAGTCCTAAAATCGGTCTCACTGATTAGCAATTCTCGGTCAGACCAAGAGTTATTAGTGCAATGGCATTAGCCAAATTGGTGGGACCGAGTTTTTCAACTCGGTGGGTCCGAGATGGTTTCGGCGGAAACCTAACCCTAAATTTTCAAATCTCATCTAATCTAAGGATTGCATTGACTGGATAGGAGTGTTTCAATCATGGCAAGAATCATTAAGAACACAATGTGCTAGGAATCGGACGAGGATAGCACTGTGAACGAGGGCATACCCTAGCTTGGCGATGAACTCGCTACGGCGGCAACGGCGGGGGTGAAATCCGTTGACGGCGGCGGAGACCAGCGACAGGAGGCGGCTGGCGATGAGGAGACGATCCGGACACCCTGATGGCAGAGCGAGCTATTGCACGGGCGAAGAGGTTCGGAGAAATTTCCAAATTTTTGCCCGTGACTATATATAGCTCGACCCTATCGGTGTGACCGAAAAGTTCAAATCGGTTGCACCGAGATTGAAAACCTAGATCGACTTAGTGATCTTGGTAGGACCGAAATGGAGGAACCGGTCAGATCGAGTATCACAAAGAAGTTTTGGAAGTTTAAGTCTATGACGAATCAGGGACTCCGAGTGCTCCTCACACTAAGTGGTTCGAATCTGACTTGATCAAATTTTGTGATGTAACATGAATAGAGTTTGAGACGAGAAAAGCATAGATAGCTAGAGAAGGTTCTTAGGCATTCTTGTCCATCCACTTGGCAAAAAGAAAAAGAACCAAACAATCAAAACAACAAGTGGATGTCCTCGAATGAGTGAAATATGCACCAACATGCTCACACAATAAGATGGCAAATGAAATATGTGGCAAAACATGCACAACCAATTCTAGCATCTATCAAAACAATTGGCGATGACTAGGTCATCTATATAGGAGTATATTGACTTAGGACTCAAATGAAAACATTTGATCATAGGTCATACTCATCGTTTAAGCTTAAGTGGGGTTACCACTTTTACATAATGCATTGATGTGTTCACACCATTAGAGTTGCTTTGACTCAATTCTTAGAGTTAATCTCCCCCTAGATGTGAGATCCCCTTTTAGAGGGATGAACTAACCTTGGGTTTTGTCGATGGTGACTTCATGTAGGTGTTGAAGATGTGGATGCTCAAGGTTGATGTAGATCATTTGGAGAAATCCTTTGGAGTGAGTTGCACTTTCAACATACCTACATGGGTTAGTCCCACAAGGAACAAACAAGAATATCCATAGACATAGAGTGATGCACACACAAGATAATGTCCATGAAATCATTAGGTTACCTTGTCCCTTGCCTTACCAACATGAGGGTTTGTGACTCCTTGAACTAGTGCAAGATGTGGAAGTTGATTGAACTTGTTGTTGCCAAAAAGATAAGAGTGAAGAATGTTGGCGGAGTCACCCTCAAGAACTCTCTAGTTCTTCTTCTTCGGGATCCACATCATCTTGATGGGAATCCTTGGAGTTGTAGTTGTACTTGATGAAGTAGAACTTGACGTAGTCTTGGGAACCCACTTGAACAAGGCCTTAGGTGCTTCTTCAAATGCAGCAATCTCTTCTTGAAGCTTGTCCTTGCCTTTGTTCTTGTGGTCTTGTGGTGGAAGATCATCTTGTGCTTGTGTTCCTTTGAAGGAAGTAGGATCATACTTCTCTTATTGAGGAACAAACTTTGTCTTGGGGTATTGATCTTCTTCCCACTCAACTCTATTGGCATTGAACTTCCGTTCAAAACCAACACCTTGATTCTTCCGGTGCCTTCCTTGCTTGCGTACAATTTCCTCGAATTGCTTACTCCCGGCAAGGATCTTGTAAACACCTTTCTCTATAATTCCCTTCAATAAGCTATTTTCTTGCTCAAGTGTAACTTGGCTAAGAGAATCATTAGTGGAATCAAGAGAACTATTAGAAGCAACAATATTGGATTTGTCATTATTATTGTTACTACTATAGGAAGTATCTTTCTTGTACTTGTTACTAGACTTGACTTGAAGCATGTAAGTAGATAAGAGTAAACCCTTGGCAATGTAAGAAGAACTTTTCTTTCGGAGATCATCATTGATTTCTTTTAAGAACTCATGCTCTTGCTCAAGATTAAGCTTTTCAAAGCGTAACTTCTCATGAGCCCTTAAAAGTTCTTGATGATCTTAGAAGATAGTTTCATGAGCCAACTTAAGAGTGTTTAGTTCTTTAGTTAGAAGCTCAATCTTCTCCTTATCATTGTCCTTTTTTATCTTGATTAGCATGATTAATTGATGTTTCATCGTAGTATTCATCACTAGAGTTGTCAACAAGTAAATCATCATCCACAAGCAAGTCATCTTCATCACTATTGAAATCAACATACTCGGGGTGTGTTACCTTTGGACCTTTGGCCATGAAGCATCTTCCAATTCCTTCATTTGGTGAGTCAAATATGTCGTAGGAGTTGGTTGACACAAGTGCTAGACCGGCAACACCTTCATCCTGAGTATATTCGGAGTCGGAGTGATAGATTCTCTCGGAGTGATGGCCGTAGTCGGAACCGGATACCCATTCACCAACGTGAGCTTGATGTCTCCGTTTTGTGTAGCTCCTTGATGACTTGTCCTTCCTTTCTGAATGCTTGCTTCTCCGTGAGGGTCTTCGTTCATAACGATCATCTCTACTCCTCCTCTCTCTTGGTGGTGATTCTTCTCTTTTGCTTCTTCTTTTTGGAGAATCTTCTCTTCTTTTGTAGGGTGTCGTACACTCATTTGAATAGTGTCCGGGTCTCCCACAAAGGTAGCAGTTACGCTCTCGACTAGAAGATCTTTTGTCATTGTAAGACCTTTACTTGGAGCTTCTTTCTTTGCTTCTACTCTTGTAGAATTTGTTGAAGTTCTTCACCATTAAGCTCAATTCTTCATTGACGGTTTGTTTCTCACTTGATGATGTGGGGGCTTCACATGAGGCTTTGTAAGCACCACTTGACTTGTTGCGAAGTTCCTCCTTATCCTTAAGTGACATCTCATAAGCAACAATTCTTCCAATGACTTCCGTTGGCTTGAGATCTTTGTAGTTTGGCATCACTTGGATCAAGGTGCACACGGTATCATACTTTCCATCCAATGCTCCTAGGATCTTCTTGATGATGAATCTGTCAGTCATCTCTTCACTCCCTAAGCCGGCAATCTCATTTGTGATAAGTGCAAGCCTAGAGTACATTTCAGCGACACCTTCACCATCCTTCGTTTTGAACTTGTCAAGCTGACTTTGGAGCACATCCAACTTGGATTCCTTGACGGAGTCGGTACCTTCATGCATATCAATCAAAGTATACCAAATTTCCTTTGCATGCTCAAGACGGCTGATTTTGTTGAATTCTTCAGGGCACAATCCATTGAAGATGATATCACAAGCTTGAGCGTTGTATTGCAGCATCTTCAATTCTTCCGCATTAGCTTCACAGTTCGGCTCTCTCCCATCAAAGAATTCACCTTGCAAGCCAATACAAATAATTGCCCAAACGGCGGGGTTATGTTCGAGAATATGCATTTTCATCTTATGCTTCCAACTAGCAAAATTAGTACCATCAAAGTAAGGACCTCTACGGTGATAATTTCCCTCACTAGACGCCATACTCTCCTAGGTTGTGAAACCAAGGCTATGACCACCAAAAGCTATGGAAATCAAAGCAAGTGGAGACCAAAGCTCTGATACCACTTGTAGGACCTTCAAGTATGTCTAGAGGGGGGGTGATTAGACTACTTGACCAATTAAAAGCTTAACCTTTCCCAATTTTAGAGTTTGGCAGATTTTAACTATCTTAGGACAAGTCAAGCAATCATCACACAATTCAAGCAAGCATGCAAAGAGTATATAGGCAGCGGAAATTAAAGCATGCAACTTGCAAGAAAGTAAAGGGAAGGGTTTGGAGGATTCAAACGCAATTGGAGACATGGATGTTTTTGGCGGGGTTCCGATAGGTGGTGCTATCGTACATCCACGTTGATGGAGACTTCAACCCACGAAGGGTAACGGTTGTGCGAGTCCACGGAGGGCTCCACCCACGAAGGGTACACGAAGAAGCAACCTTGTCTATCCCACCATGGCCGTCGCCCACGAAGGACTTGCCTCACTAGCGGTAGATCTTCACGAAGTAGGTGATCTCCTTGCCCTTACAAACTCCTTGGTTCAACTCCACAATCTTGTCGGAGGCTCCCAAGTGACACCTAGCCAATCTAGGAGACACCACTCTCCAAGAAGTAACAAATGGTGCATTGATGATGAACTCCTTGCTCTTGTGCTTCAAATGATAGTCTCCCCAACACTCAACTCTCTCTCATAGGTTTTGGATCTGGTGGAAAGAAGATTTGAGTGGAAAGCAACTTGGGGAAGGCTAGAGATCAAGATTCATATGGTAGGAATGGAATATCTTGGCCTCGACACATGAGTAGGTGGTTCTCTCTCAGAAATGGTAAGTTGGAAGTGTAGGATTGTTCTGATGGCTCTCTCCACGAATGAAGAGGAGGTGGAGGGGTATATATAGCCTCCACACAAAATCTAACCGCTACACACAATTTACCAAACTCGGTGGGACCGAATCAACAAACTCGGTCAGACCGATTTAGTAAACCTAGTGACCGTTAGGATTTTTGGTGGGACCGAAATGCAACTCGGTAGGACCGATATGGTTAGGGTTAGGGCATAACGTAATCTCGGTAAGACCGATTACACAAACTCGGTGAGACTGATTTTGGTAATAAGCTCTCCAGAGAGTTGGTCACGTAAACTCGGTGGGACCGATTTGCTCTTTTCGGTGAGACCGAAATGTTACAAAAGGGAAACAGAGAGTTTACATTGCAATCTCGGTGGGACCGATCGCTCAGTTCGGTTAGACCGAAACTTTACGAAGGGAAACAGAGAGATTACAATCCCATCTCGGTGAGACCGAGTTCCCTATCGGTAGGACCGATTTGCCTATGGTTTGTGGCAGTGGCTATGACATTAGAACTCGGTGGCACCGGATAGGAAGAACCGGTGTGACCGATTTTGGCTTTAGGTTTAGGTCATTTGTGGATGTGAGAAAGTAGTTGAGGGTTTTTGGAGCATATCACCAAGCACATGAAGCAAGAGGCTCATTAAGCAACACCTCATCCCTCCTTGATAGTATTGGCTTTTCCTATAGACTCAATGTGATCTTGGATCACTAAAATGTAAAATGAAGAGTCTTGAGCTTTTGAGCTTGAGCCAATCCTTTGTCATTAGTATTTTGAGAGATCCACTTTCATCATCCATGCCATGCCATTCATTGAGCTTTCCTGAAATAATAGTCTTGGAATAGCATTAGCTCAATGAGCTATATGTTGTTATGAATTACCAAAACCACCTAGGGATAGTTGTAGTTTAAATCTCCCCCTTTTTGGTAATTGATGACAACATATAGATCAAAGCTTCGACAAATGATAATAAGATTGAAAAACATCGTCACTTTGCGAAGTATGTGATAAGCAAGAGCTCCCCCTAAATTTGTTAATAGTTTAAGATTTGCTTTGGACTGCAAATGCACAAGGAATTAGGCTCATGGGTTACTCTTCCATGTCACATACATCTTGGTGGAGCGCTCAAAATGATAAAGATTGAATACATGCACTCATCACCAAGCAAAGTGAATTATCACATATGGATAGATAAGATAATATCATCAAACATGCATAAGTGTAGCTTATGATCAAACACATGATCATCAATGTCTCACAAAAACAGCATAGTATCTCAAGCAATCAAAAGCAAACAAAGTTTAACCACCAAAACAAAAGAGAACAAAAGCAACACACTCTCTCTCGAAGCCTATGATCTATACATTTTTCTCCCCCTTTGGCAACAAGTTACCAAAAAGTTCATAGAAAATGCATAGTGCTAGATCGACTCTCAGGCTTGATCTTCTGGTGGTGGTGTAGAGATGGCTCCTTGGACGAAGGCTTCAGTTGATGTAGAGGGAGCTGGAGGAGTTGGTGCTGGAGCTGGTTGCACTGGAGCTGTAGGAGCTGTAGCTGGTGCAGATGATGTGGCTCTGGTGTCTGGCACAGGCACTGCGGCTGACCTCTGAGCTCTAGGCACTCTGGCAAATACATTAGTGGTAGTCTTGCCCTTCCTCTCCTGCATGTCATCCTGTAGCTGCTCCACAACTGACTGAATCTCAGTTACTTTGACATCTAGATCATAGAATTTTTGTTCCATGATTCTTTCCAAGCTCTCCTAGTTTTGAGTTAGGGTGGCCAACCCTTTCTCAATCCTCAGTGTTGATGCTATCAAGTAACCAAGCTGCTCCTGCTTGTTCTTCCGAAAGTACTCAGATGCCTCCTCTTGAGTTGGCATCTTGGCAACCTTCTCTTTCCTTGCCTTCTCCTTCTTCTCTTGAGCTTGTACTGATGATGGTTCATTCTCAGTCATGACAACCTGATTGTCCTCAAAATCTGGATAAAGAGGAAAATGTTCCTTATCCAATAGATATTTCCATGTGCCCATCTTTGAGTTAATCAACTCCTGAATCTGAGGGGCATATCCACAGCTTCTCTTTTGATCTGCTGCTGTCCTCTTAATGGTCTCAACCATAAGGCTCATGACCTTGAATTTCTGTGGCACATCAAACAAATGCAACATGTTGATTGCATGCCCTCTAATCATGTTGTGGTCACCAGACTTAGGCAAAAGAGTGTGCCTTAGGATCTAGTTGATTGTAGGCAGCCCTGACCGAAGAAAGTGGACTGACCCAAACTTATGTGTGTCAATGGCTTTGTCTGGGATCTCCTTGTACATATGTGTCATAGTATTGTGTCCCATTTTCTTCTTGGCATAGACATCCAATTCATCTTCACTCTCCTTGGGGGCATTGATCAGTTTTGTCCACTCCTCAACGGTTGACTGGTACCTCGTACCTTCTGACATCCACACTATTCTGCCATCTTGATAGAAGTGTGTTGTGGAGTAGAATTGCATAATGAGTTCATCATTCTAGTTGGTGAGCTTCTGCCCAACAAAATTTGCAACTCCACAAGCTTCAAAACTGTCATACACTCCAGGATAGTGTTCTTCATTTTCCTTCATGTAGGTCCAGTCGACCCACCTCATATCACACACTATGGGCTTCTTGTCCAACAGAATTGTCTCATAGAAGTCCTGTTGTTCCTTTGTATGGAACCTATAATCAACAGCAGTCCTTCTCCTTGTGGCATATGGATCTGTCATCCTCCATAGCCTCAACCTTGAGTCTCTTCTGATGTTCATGTCCTCAGCCATAGGATGGGCATCATTATGGTCTCGTATCTTGGGCTTGAGCTTCCTCAGGACTTGTCCTTCTTCATCTTCCTCATCAGCAACTTCAGGCACTGGGGCCTTGTTCTTCTTAGCAGCTGGAATACTCCTGGTATTCCTCTTTGGTGCAAGCTTGGGCTTGGGGGCAGGTTTGGGTGCTTCCTTGGGCTTTGATGTTGCAGCCCCTGACTTAATTGCATCACCCATAAGCTTTTGTGCCTTGGGTGCTGGTGCAGCAACCTCTTCTTCCTCTTCCATCATGGAAGGTTGCCCAACAACTCTGGATATGGTCTTTTTGACTCTTTCTTTCCTTTTCTTTCCTTCAGCAGCAGGCTCTTTGGATTGGGATTCCAAAGGAATTTGAGTGGAGACTCTAGCATTGGACATTGGTTGTCTTCCTACAGGCCTTTTAATCTTCATGCCTGGCTTTACTGCAGTTGAGCTGAACTTCTTCTTGAGCTCTACTTTCTTGGAAGTAGCCTCATCCTCTTCTGCTCTATAATCCTCATCCTCGGAATCTGAGGTTCTCTTCTTCCTTGTCCTGGTGGCAGCTTTATGCAGGTTGCTTGGGGTGCTCCTGCTGCCTTCATCTGAAGTGCTAGAGGGACTAGTGCCCTCACTCATGTGCATCTGCTCTTCTGACCTGTTCTAACAGTCACTTTCGTCTGACATGCTGCAAATCACTGACTGCTGACCCTGTGAAGAGTTATAGAGGAGATAGAGTGGATGCGCATCACAAAATGCAGAGATTTTTGCAAAAGAATGATTCAAAAATTCAGTTTTAGTTTTCCACAAAAAGCATTTTGGATCAGCCGATTTTCAAACTCAGTGATACCGAAGCAGGTTTTGAACCTAAATTGATGAACTCGTTTGGACCGAGTCACAGTTTGGTGGCACCGAGACTGCTACGGTTTTGCAAAGTCCTAAAATCGGTCTCACTGATTAGCAATTCTCGGTTAGACCGAGAGTTACTAGTGCAATGGCATTAGCCAAATCGGTGGGATCGAGTTTTTCAACTCGGTGGGTCCGAGATGGTTTCGGCGGAAACCTAACCCTAAATTTTCAAATATCATCTAATCTAAGGATTGCATTGACTGGATAGGGGTGTTTCAATCATGGCAAGAATCATTAAGAACATAATGTGCTAGGAATCGGACGAGGATAGCACTGTGATCGAGTCCATACCCTAGCTTGGCGATGAACTCGCTATGGCGGCAACGGCGTGGGTGAAATCCATTGACAGCGGCGGAGACCAGCGACAGGAGGCGGCTGGCAATGAGGAGACGACCCGGAGACCCTGATGGCAGAGCGAGCTATTGCGCGGGTGAAGAGGTTCGGAGAAATTTCCAAATTTTTGCCCGTGACTATATAAAGCCCGACCCTGTCGGTGTGACCGAAAAGTTCAAATCGGTTGCACCGAGATTGAAAACCTAGATCGAATTAGTGATCTCGGTAGGACCGAAATGGAGGAATCGGTCAGACCGAGAATCACAAAGAAGTTTTGGAAGTTTAAGTCTATGACGAATCGGGGACTCTGAGTGCTCCTCACACTGAGTGGTTCGAATCTGACGTGATCAAATTTTGTGATGTAGCATGAATAGAGTTTGAGACGAGAAAAGCATAGATAGCTAGAGAAGGTTCTTAGACATTCTTGTCCATCCACTTGGCAAAAAGAAAAAGAACCAAACAATCAAAACAACAAGTGGATGTCCCCGAATGAGTGAAATATGCACCAACATGCTCACATAATAAGATGGCAAATGAAATATGTGGCAAAACATGCACAACCAATTCTAGCATCTATCAAAACAATTGGCGATGACTAGGTCATCTATATATGAGTATATTGACTTAGGAGTCAAATGAAAGCATTTGATCATAGGTCATACTCATCGTTTAAGCTTAAGTGGGGTTACCACTTTTACATAATGCATTAATGCGTTCACACCATTAGAGTTGCTTTGACTCAATTCTTAGAGTTAAGCTCCCCCTAGATGTGAGATCCCCTTTTAGAGGGATGAAATAACCTTGGGTTTTGTCGATGATGACTTTATGTAGGTGTTGAAGATGTGGATGCTCAAGGTTGATGTAGATCATTTGGAGCAATCCTTTGGAGTGAGTTGCACTTTCAACATACCTACATGGGTTAGTCCCACAAGGAACAAACAAGAATATCCATAGACAAAGAGTGATGCACACACAAGATAATGTCCATGAAATCATTAGGTTAACTTGTCCCTTGCCTTACCAACATGAGGGTTTGTGACTCCTTGAACTAGTGCAAGATGTGGAAGTTGATTGCACTTGTTGTTGCCAAAAAGATATGAGTGAAGAATGTTGGCAGAGTCACCCTCAAGAACTCTCTAGTTCTTCTTCTTCGGGATCCACATCATCTTGATGGGAATCCTTGGAGTTGTAGTTGTACTTGATGAAGTAGAACTTGACGTAGTCTTGGGAACCCACTTGACCAAGGCCTTAGGTGCTTCTTCAAATGCATCACTCTCTTCTTGAAGCTTGTCCTTGCCTTTGTTCTTGTGGTCTTGTGGTGGAAGATCATCTTGTTCTTGTGTTCCTTTGAAGGAAGTAGGATCATACTTCTCTTGTTGAGGAACAAACTTTGTCTGGGGGTATTGATCTTCTTCCCACTCAACTCCATTGGCATTGAACTTTCGTTCAAAACCAACACCTTGATTCTTCCGGTGCCTTCCTTGCTTGCGTACAATTTCCTCGAATTGCTTACTCTTGGCAAGGCTCTTGTAAACATCTTCTCTATAATTCCCTTCAATAAGGTATTTTCTTGCTCAAGTGTAACTTGGATAAGAGAATCATTAGTGGAATCAAGAGAACTACTAGAAGCAACAATATTGGATTTGTCATTATTATTGTTACTACTAGAGGAAGTATCTTTATTGTACTTGTTACTAGACTTGACTTGAGGCATGTAAGTAGATAAGAGTAAACGCTTGGCAATGTAAGAAGAACTTTTCTTTCGGAGATCATCATTGATTGCTTTTAAGAACTCATGCTCTTGCTCAAGATTAAGCTTTTCAAAGCGTAACTTCTCATGAGCCCTTAAAAGTTCTTGATGATCTTCGAAGATAGTTTCATGAACCAACTTAAGAGTGTTTAGTTCTTTAGTTATAATCTCAATCTTCTCATTATCATTCACATTTGTTTTATCTTGATTAGCATGATTAATTGATGTTTCATCGTAGTATTCATCACTAGAGTTGTCAAAAAGTAAATCATCATCCACAAGCAAGTCATCTTCATCACTATTGAAATCAACATACTCGTGATGTGTTACCTTTGGACCTTTGGCCATGAAGCATCTTCCAAGTCCTTCATTTGGTGAATCAAATATGTCATAGGAGTTGCTTGACACAAGTGCTAGACTGGCAACACCTTCATCTCGAGTATATTCGGAGTCGGAGTGATAGCTTCTCTCGGATGATTGTCGGAGTCAGAGCCGGATACCCATTACCAACATGATCTTGATGTCTTCGTTTTGTGTAGCTCCTTGATGACTTGTCCTTCCTTTCTGAATCCTTGCTTCTCAGGGATGTTCTTCGTTCATAATGATCATATCTACTCCTCCTCTCTCTTGGTGGTGATTCTTCTCTTCTACTTTTCCTCTTAGGTGATTCTTCTATTCTTTTGTAGGGTGTCGTACACTCATTTGAATAGTGTCCGGGTCTCCCACAAAGGTAGCAGTTACACTCTCGACTAGAAGATCTTTTGTCATTGTAAGACCTTGACTTGGAGCTTCTTTCTTTTCTTCTACTCTTGTAGAATTTGTTGAAGTTCTTCACCATTAAGCTCAATTCTTCATTGGAGGTTTGTTTCTCACTTGATGATGTGGGGGCTTCACATGAGGCTTTGTAAGCACCACTTGACTTGTTGTGAAGTTCCTCCTTATCCTTAAGTGACATCTCATGAGCAACAATTCTTCCAATGACTTCCATTGGCTTGAGATCTTTGTAGTTTGGCATAATTTGGATCAAGGTGCACACGGTATCATACTTTCCATCCAATGCTCTTAGGATCTTCTTGATGATGAATCTGTCGGTCATCTCTTCACTGCCTAAGCCGGCAATCTCATTTGTGATAAGTGCAAGCCTAGAGTACATTTCAGCGACACCTTCACCACCCTTCATTTTGAACTTGTCAAGCTGACTTTGGAGCACATCCAACTTGGATTCCTTGACATAGTCGGTACCTTCATGCATATCAATCAAAGTATCCCAAATTTCCTTTGCATTCTCAAGACGGTTGATTTTGTTGAATTCTTCGGGGCACAATCCGTTGAAGATGATATCACAAGCTTGAGCATTGTATTGCAGCATCTTCAATTCTTCCGCATTAGCTTCACGGTTCGGCTCTCTCCCATCAAAGAATTCACCTTGCAAGCCAATACAAATAATTGCCCAAACGGTGGGGTTATGTCCGAGAATATGCATTTTCATCCTATGCTTCCAACTAGCAAAATTAGTACCATCAAAGTAAGGACCTCTACGGTGATAATTTCCCTTACTAGACGCCATACTCTCCTAGGTTGTGAAACCAAGGCTATGACCACCAAAAGCTATGGAAACCAAAGCAAATGGAGACCAAAGCTCTGATACCACTTGTAGGACCTTCAAGTATGTCTAGAGGGGGGTGATTAGACTACTTGACCAATTAAAAGCTTAACCTTTTTCCCAATTTTAGAGTTTGGCAGATTTTAACTATCTTAGGACAAGTCAAGCAATCATCACACAATTCAAGCAAGCATGCAAAGAGTATATAGGCAGCGGAAATTAAAGCATGCAACTTGCAAGAAAGTAAAGGGAAGGGTTTGGAGGATTCAAACGCAATTGGAGACACGGATGTTTTTGGCGTGGTTCCGATAGGTGGTGCTATCGTACATCCATGTTGATGGAGACTTCAACCCACGAAGGGTAACGGTTGCGCGAGTCCACGGAGGGCTCCACCCACGAAGGGTCCAAGAAGAAGCAACCTTGTCTATCCCACCATGGCCGTCGCCCATGAAGGACTTGCCTCACTAGCGGTAGATCTTCACGAAGTAGGCGATCTACTTGCCCTTACAAACTCCTTGGTTCAACTCCACAATCTTGTCGGAGGCTCCCAAGTGACACCTAGCCAATCTAGGAGACACCACTCTCCAAGAAGTAACAAATGGTGCATTGATGATGAACTCCTTGCTCTTGTGCTTCAAATGATAGTCTCCCCAACACTCAACTCTCTCTCATAGGTTTTGGATCTGGTGGAAAGAAGATTTGAGTGGAAAGCAACTTGGCGAAGGCTAGAGATCAAGATTCATATGGTAGGAATGGAATATCTTGTCCTCAACACATGAGTAGGTGGTTCTCTCTCAGAAATGGTAAGTTGGAAGTGTAGGATTGTTCTGATGGCTCTCTCCACGAATGAAGAGGAGGTGGAGGGGTATATATAGCCTCCACACAAAATCTAACCGCTACACACAATTTACCAAACTCGGTGGGACCGAATCAACAAACTCGGTCAGACCGATTTAGTAAACCTAGTGACCGTTAGGATTTTTGGTGGGACCGAAATGCAACTCGGTAGGACCGATATGGTTAGGGTTAGGGCATAACGTAATCTCGGTAAGACCGATTACACAAACTCGGTGAGACTGATTTTGGTAATAAGCTCTCCAGAGAGTTGGTCACGTAAACTCGGTGGGACCGATTTGCTCTTTTCGGTGAGACCGAAATGTTACAAAAGGGAAACAGAGAGTTTACATTGCAATCTCGGTGGGATCGATCGCTCAGTTCGGTTAGACCGAAACGTTACGAAGGGAAACAGAGAGATTACAATCCCATCTCGGTGAGACCGAGATCCCTATCGGTAGGACCGATTTGCCTATGGTTTGTGGCAGTGGCTATGACATTAGAACTCGGTGGCGTCGGATAGGAAGAACCGGTGTGACCGATTTTGGCTTTAGGTTTAGGTCATTTGTGGATGTGAGAAAGTAGTTGAGGGTTTTTGGAGCATATCACCAAGCACATGAAGCAAGAGGCTCATTAAGCAACACCTCATCCCTCCTTGATAGTATTGGATTTGCCTATAGACTCAATGTGATCTTGGATCACTAAAATGTAAAATGAAGAGTCTTGAGCTTTTGAGCTTGAGCCAATCCTTTTTCATTAGTATTTTGAGGGATCCACTTTCATTATCCATGCCAGGCCATTCATTGAGCTTTCCTGAAACAATAGTCTTGGAATAGCATTAGCTCAATGAGCTATATGTTGTTATGAATTACCAAAACCACCTAGGGATAGTTGCACTTTCAGGGCCGCCAGATATTTCAATCCGAAATGTGGAAGCGCGAACTTATATTGTCGTCGTCCTCTTTTTGGGGGGAGGGGGGGTGGGTGGCTGGGTGATACTCGTCCGTCCAACATACGCGACCACCCCGACGGGACTATGCTTCGGTGCCTTAAGGCACCTGCCTTTGTGTCCATGACATGTAGGCCCAACAGGTGGCTGGCCCACATGTCAATCACCCAAGGGAAGTTGCCTTTAAGGCACCGAAGCAGCGTCCAGCCCGACACAACCCTGGTCTGCTTGGTGCACCTACATTTGGGAATGCAAACGAATCTTCTTTCATTTGCAAATGAATCTGTATGTATTACCATGCTCGTGTTTTCCTTGCAATAATTAGTCATTCGAAACAAGATTCTCCATCCGTTCACTTTTGTAAGTCGTTTCAGAAAACTTAAAATGAATTGTTTAGCACGTTGTCTGAAATGTCTTCAAGGTCTTATAAAAGTGAACAGAGGGAGTACTATAAATTAATTAATGAGTTATTTGAAAAAAAATCAAAACGGTACCCACGCTAACGTGTATTAGAGTGTGTAACATAATTAGTTATTTGAATTAGATTGTGTGTCACGTAGTTAGTTATTTGAATTAGAGTGTGTGTCACGTAGCGATCTCCAATTCTAACGTGGATTTCGCATTTCACTGTATCCATGCTACTTTTTTAATACAAATTCATATGTATATGATGAACACCATGGTAGTGAGAAAACTTTTGGATGGATTCAAACATATGACCGACAAAATAGCACAACAAATTGAGTCAATGTCAACTTTTCGAAACTTAGTATGGCACAAATTCGAAATAATTACCCGTATGTCTGGTCCTCGATTCAAATCTTACAATGTACACCAAATTGAAACATCGATATTAAGTCTCGTACTATGTCAATTCAAAT
>NC_041383.1:258352279-258369355 GCF_002162155.2 Triticum dicoccoides
TCTCTCCATGTTTTGATCTCTAAGTCTCTCAACTACACAACCCCTTTTTCCACTCCTGTTACCAAATGTATTTACCTCACACACCCGCCATTGCACCCCATGCCGAGCTCTCTCTCTCTCTCTCTCTCTCTCCCCCCTCTCCCTCTCACCCTCTCGCGCTGAATACATGCATTGCCTATCTAGCCCCCCACCTCTCGTGTGCACGCACGCATGTTGTATATCTAGGTCACTCCCTCGAGACTGTCACACTCTTTCTTCCGCACGGCGGGCCACACTCGCTCAATCTTGCTCTCTTTATCTGAGTCTCGTTTAACCTCGTTTTCTTTCACACACAAATGATATATCTCCCTGTTCGGGCCTTGATCGACACACTCTATACTTTCTCACACAGATTGTCTATCTAGTTCAATCCATCCAAGCCGCCGCCACTCTTTCGACCTCATGGTGGGCCACGCTCACTCAATCTCTCTCTCTCCCTCTATCTATCTATCTATCTATCTCTATCTCTCTCTCCGTATGTCTCGATTGACCTCGCTCTTTCTCGGACAAAAACGATATATCACCATGTTTGAGCCCAATTCGACTTATTCACATTGTATACTCTCTCACGCACATCATCTATCTAGGTCACTCTCTCCAACCCGTCTCACTCTTTTGATCGCACGGCGACCCTATGTGATCGGTTGACCTTGCTTCCTCCCACGCACAAAATATATCTACACGTCTGTGACTGGATCATCTCTCAAGCTCCATCTTACAGCCCTCACCCTTACCAAAAGCTCAATCGGACAATATCTCTCCGGAGCATATATATTTTTTCAATGAATGTCGGACCACACTCACTTTGTCTCTCTATCTATATGTCTCTCGATTGACCTCGCTTTCTCACACTGTATCTTCCACGTGTTGAAGCTACTACCTCTCCATCCCTCGCAAAGCCGGAGCTATTTACATTGCGAGGGGCACTCTAACCTTGGATTAATTTGTGTAGGCATTTATTCCGATCGGTTTAGATTATATTTTTGTAGCATTCGGCCCACAACTACTCCAAACACCGTTACAACCCACGCAACTCCCCTAGTTGATTTCCCTCTGGCTCGGTCATCGCTCTCTCGCACGTCCTTTCTCGCCTTCATTGTCGCACCATGGTATTACTGAAAAAACTATGTTGCTCTCTTTAATTATTATAAATAAGCTACAAAACTACACACCAATAGTCCACTTGGAATGGAAAAAATTTCGACCCACAAATTAAAGTGCTACAAACTACACACCGAGGGGCCCACGTGTCATGAAATAGATTTGGACCCATATACAAATTAAAAAATAAAGGACGAGGATCGAACATTCGACCGGGTGAGGTAGTCCTGGATTAGGGGGTGTCCGGATGGCCGGACTATGACCTTTGACCGGACTCCCAGACTATGAAGATACAAGATTGAAGACTCCGTCCCGTGTCCGGATGGGACTTTCCTTGGCGTGGCAGGCAAGCTTGGCGATACGATATGAAGATCTCCTCCCATTGTAACCGACTCTGTGTAACCCTAGCCCTCTCCGGTGTCTATATAAACCGGAGAGTTTTAGTCCGTAGGACGAATAACAATCATACCATAGGCTAGCTTCTAGGGTTTAGCCTCTTTGATCTCGTGGTAGATCCACTCTTGTACTACCCATATCATCAATATTAATCAAGCAGGAGTAGGGTTTTACCTCCATCGAGAGGGCCCGAACCTGGGTAAAAACATTGTGTCCCTTGTCTCCTGTTACCATCCGCCTAGACGCACAGTTCGGGACCCCCTACCCGAGATCCGCCGGTTTTGACACCGACACCGGGCCTTCAAGTCGCACGTCAATAGGCAACATACGTAGAATAGCAATGTTTGTTTTACCCCCTTTGTTCACATAATGTTTGTATATTACCACAACATAATTAATGGATAACATGTAATATTATTTTTAGTACTATTCGCCTTCACTTACTGGTGGGTTCCATGTGTGCTCTCTCTCTCCTCCCCTTCTGCGTTTAGACGCACGGGCAAATAGGAAGAACTCACGGGCGATGTTGTCGTTGACCATATCTAGACGCGTTCACAAGTCACGGCACCAGTTTCACGTACTAGTAGCACTAGTCAGTGTGTATGTGCAATGCACGTTAATTTGGAAGTATATTAAGTGCATGCGGATATTAACTACTAGGATATTATTTGCGTGTTCTCATGTGATTAGCACTATTTTTGGCATGAAATTAACTGCACGCTAAACGTGTTGAGCACTCGACATTGAAGCAGTCTAGGTCGTTGGATGACAAGGAATACATGTGGCTTGATGACGTTTTATATTTAATTTGATACGGCTCTAGCAGAACATTCAATCGATCAAACCATACATTTCGTTCAGTCTGACTCCGACTTTAAATTATACGATGATCGATATAAAATAAACAGAAATGATAAACGTTTGGATTTTAAGCATGGCAATCCGAACGTTTTTCATGGAAAATTTAGATTACGCGGCGGCGGCGGGGGCGTCTCGCGGTGTGAAGCGGATCCTCTGTCGTGCTCTGTGTGTCGTCGGGCCACTGACCGACGACGACGGCGGCGTCTTGCGCCGTTGTTGGCATACTCCTGGACGTTGGCCTAGCTTAAAGGAAGGCCAAAATGTTCTTAACTTCAGAGCGAGTCAACTGGTGGGAGGAGGCGACTGACGTTGGTGCAAGGAAGCGGTCGACGACGGCCATCCATGCCGCTGAGGGGGGCACTGGCACCCGTGCATCAAGCTCGGCGACAATGTGCGGCTCCTAGCCCATCAATGCCACGGGGATGGGCGATGGCGCAGTCGGGGCGACGGGAGCCGGAACGGGAGCGGGGACAGGCGCGGCATCTTCCCGCAAGGCCAGTTCAAGCTTGTCCCAAAGCGCCTTATGTTCTTGAGACTCCGCCTGGGTATCTTCCTCATGAAACTGGAACACTAAGGGCAGACCATCGTGATGCGGCATGGCGTACATTTAGGTCAGGCTAGTTGGAGGTAGACGACAGAAGAATCGAAGAGGAAGAGAGAGGATTGTAGCAATACAGGGTAGTGCGGGGTTGATTTTAAACTGCGGCGCCGGCGACATTAAAAGTGGGAGCAGTTGGGAAGACGGTGGGCGGTGGAGCCTGGTCAAAGGGCTCACCTCCCGGTGAGTCTGCACAGCGGTCTGCTCGCACGCCTCCCTGACAGCCGGCGCAACGGTCTGCTCGCACGCCTCCTGTCGACTCACACGCTTGCTGGGACGGCACCTGCCGATGAGAAGCGGGGACTCGTGGCAGCACGTAAATGCCCACGGTTTCAATAGTGAAAGCGTTCGCCTTAACGTGACAGGTCTTTGTTCCAAAATACCTTGGCTCTTCATTTGTGCAACTTGTCATAAGCAGCTTGTCTCGAATTGAAGAAAAAACTTACGAAGTAATATTTGTGCCATATCACGTGACCATGCTCAGTTTCAAGAATTTATGCTCACTTTTGGATTTTCTGAAATTTAAGATCCAGGATTCGAAACAATATCATAACCTGCATCATGCAATAAATTTTCAAGCCGTACATCTATCCTGTTGTATTTCTTAAGAAAGGATTTGGTCAAACATTTTGCTTAGTTAAACCTCCTTTCTGGTTTATAGGGCTCAATTCAAAAATCTCACCAACCAAGGTAGATGGTGAGTGGTGGAACAATTGTTGTAGTTTGCAAAACCACTCAATTAATGCGCTTGTTTTCCTCAAAAATTGTGTTTACGAATGCATTAATTGCAATGCATGCATGCATAAACTACATGCATTGGTCAATTTTCTCTTAATACTTGCATGTAATGATTTATTGCACCTTGAAATCTGAACATGTGATGGGGAACAACCAAATTGAGACTTATAAAATGGGAAAACTAAAATTTTGAGATAAGCCCTATAAACCGGAAAGTAGGGAGTAAAAGGATAATCCCTCCGTACCAGTGCATTGCCTGATATATTAACTCAAGTACTAGGCACGAACAAACAGGCTCAATTCTGTGCTCATCCTGTTGTAGTAGTAGTAGTACTAGGCAATGCAGTTGACAGGTGACCTTGACGAGCGGCGACCGAGGGAATTGAACCGTGCTCGGCACGGTAGGTAACATTGTCTAGTTACTAAAGCATCCCTCCGTTGTTCATCGGTAGTCATTATGGACCGGGGACATGAGGGGAATTTCCTAGGGCTGGAATTTTGGCCGCCAGATATTTTGACTTGAAACGCTGAGGCTCGACTGGTTGGGGTTGCCTAATGTGCATACCACGCACGCCACCGAAGGACACGAGCCCGTTTTTTAGGATCAACACGAGCCAAGGTCTGGCTGGTACGCCGTTGGGTCCTACCATTCAAGAATATGAAAGGAACCTTTTAAATTGCGGAACGAATCTATGTGTATTACAATACCCGTATTTTCCTTGCAAATACTAATCTCAACGTGGTAATTGATTTATGACGAGTTGTTGAATTAGAGTGAGTTTGTGATATAGTGATCTCAACGTGGATTTCACATTTCATGGTATCCCTAGTAAGTTTTCCAATGCAAATTCAAATTTAAAAGATGAAAAATATGGAGGTGAGAACAATCAAGCATATGACCACACACACACACACACACAGAGACACACATGCACGAACACAACAACAATCCAATAAGTATAGTGCATCTATTTTTCCAACCCATGCATGTATGACACGAATTCAAAAATACTCCTTCTATTCCTAAATATTAGTCTTTTAGAGAGTTCAACAAGTGACTACATACGGAGCAAAATGAGTGAATCTAGACTCTAAAATATGTCTATATACATCAGTATGTGCCAGTCCATTTGAAGCCTCTAAAAAGAAAAATATTTAGGAACGAAGGGAGTAAAATGTAAGACATCCATGGTCCTCAGTTCAATATTTAAAATGAACATGAAACTGAAACATGACTATTAAGTCTAGTACTATAGTACATGCAAATGTTGTGTTTAGGCGGTGCTATGATTCTCGGGGGTCAACCCCTCGACCTTAGATAAAATTGTGGAGCTCTGTTTAGGGTTGTTTAGATTATATTTGTCCCCACCCTCCCAACCACCGATTGGTTGTGCACCCCCCACCCCTCCTCCTCGGGAGAATATCATGTGCCCCCATACCTTAGATGCTATATGCCGATACGAGTTGCTTGGAGCTTGTAGATCTGAGATATAGCAGCTCACATGATGTGTCTTAAGTTTTTTTGCAGGAAACCTTGATGAGTTTGAGAATTGCACACAATTTGTACAAATCTACTTAGATGCCCTTTCATCCCATATCCAACGACCTCGAAGCTCGTATCACCGTAGCATCTAAGATGAAGGAGGGCATCATATTCTCATGTATGTAAGAATATCATGTGCTACCACACCTTAGATGCTTTGGTGATACAAGCTCTTCGGAGGTGTTGGATTTGTGACCCAACACCTCCTCGGTGGTTCGAATGGTTTTTTGCAGAAAAGCCCCAAAAGAGTTCGGCCACTGCTTAAAAGCAGAAAGACTGCTCAGATGCCATTGGATCTCAGATCAAACGACCTCCAAGCTCGTGTCACCGTAGCATCCAAGCTGCGATAGGACCTTATGTTTTCTCGCACGGGAGAGTATGAGGTGCTCCCGCACCGTAGATTCTATGGTGATACGAGTTCACTGACTTCTAACGGCCCATAGTAGGAGGTTTGAATGTTTTTTGCAATATACGGCTGATAGAGTTTGGGAAATGCGCAGAAAGTACAAGTACTATGCATGTGCCATCTGATCATTGATCATACGACCTAGATGTTCATATCACTGTAGCGGGTAATTAAGCTATGGAGAGCACCTAATATGAGCACTGGGGAGTCGTTGTATAGAAGATGCAGCGGCACACACGAGGCCTGAATGTTTTATTTGCAAAAAAAACCTTTGGAGAGTTTGAAAATTGTGCATAATTACAAAGACTACTCCCAAGCCATTGGATCTCACTTCCAACGGTGTAAAAACTCGTATCACCATAGTATCTAAGCTGCGGGGTGGATGTGATATTCTATGCCGCTGTCATTTTTGTTCGCAAACTTGAAAAATATGTGTAACTCGTGCCGTTACTTGTATAACCGCGCAAAGTGTTCGTTCAAAAAAACCATCCTACACTGAAATATCGGAACAACACACGGGGGTCCCACTTGTCATTAATCAAATTTGGACCTAAAACTAACTAATTTGAAAGACGAGATTCAAACTGGCATCCTGGACTACAAAGCGTAAGTCGATAGCCTGAAAAAACGAATGGTTGTTGGCTTTGTCCCATAACTTGATTTTATACAGTACTTGCGTTGAGTAGAGTAGAGGGAGTGCCTCGTCAACACGTGCATGACCGTTGTCTCACTTACTGGTGGGTCCCAGGTCTGCGATCTCAATTTCTCTTCTCTCCATCGTCTAACCTTTGCACGGGCACACACGAAGAGCGGCGCTAGCTTGCCGTGGTGTTATTACAACTAAAAAAAGCTTGGAAAATAGAAGAATCGCCTAGAACAAGAGACGTTGTGGTTGGTCGAGACGGAGCTAACCCTGCCACGTTTGCATGATGAAGCTGTGTGGCTAGTGGGGTGTTTTCGACCGACTGGCTCGGTCCTGAGGTCGAACCATAGGTACTACGTCTGATAAAGTATATTTTTACACGCACATTTTTACTCCATGCTGAGACGTGGCACACCCTACCGCGCGGTTTCGGGGTCCTCCCGGGTGGTGCACGCATATATTCTTCCTGATGTGGGACGCCCTACCGCGCGTTTTCTGGGTCCTCCTCGGTCGTAGCGACGAAGCAAGTAAATGAGTCGTCAAATCACGAAAGACCACCTTTCCCACCGAGTACATCAGTGAAGCACGGTGGCTAGCTAGTTGGGCTAGTTCGACTGATTAGCTAGGCCGCCGCCTCATTTGTTTTTTCACCCCTTTTTTATCTACTTGCCGGCAGGTAAATTTAAATATCCACCGCGGTGTTGCTCTGGTGTTTGGGTGCGGCCGGATTTTTAATTTTTTGATTGACGGGAGCAGG
The DNA here is from genome assembly GCF_002162155.2 of Triticum dicoccoides. Lineage (NCBI taxonomy): Eukaryota > Viridiplantae > Streptophyta > Magnoliopsida > Poales > Poaceae > Triticum > Triticum dicoccoides. The sequence continues at coordinate 258,359,362 of NC_041383.1, forward strand.
CGCGGCAGGATTTTTAATTTTTTGATTGACGGGAGCAGGCGCGGCAGCAATTAGTCACGATGACTCCGCCTGTAAAAACCCACTGCTCCCTGATGTGAGAAGTCATCAACTGGTGTTTTACCATGGTGAAAACCAAAAGATTCCCCGCTCCTTGGCTGGCTCCCTCCGCCTTCCCGTAGATTGCATTGCCTTTCAGCCGTTTCGCCCCCTTTGCTTCCTCTCCCCATTGCTTCTACCTGGTGCCATGGCGGCGCAGCAGATCACGGAGTCTGAGGTGAGGTGCCTGACACAAGAGCTCCATGCCAAGGACGCGGAGCTCAGGGCCAAGGACGTGGAGCTCCATAAGCTCAAGGAGGAGAGGAGTGCCATGCTCCTCCGTTATGTGCGGGAGTTCATGGAGCTTCAAAAGCGGCAGGCGTCCACCACAAAGATGTTCGAGGCATCGGCGGCGTTGCTGCAGAAAGCGGGAGATACGTTAGGCCGTCAGGGGAGCCGGCTGGAGTGCGAGCGGGCCGATCGTGACGAGGTCCAGGATCGCCTCAGCCACTTGGTGAACCAAGTTGCCACACACGTGTTGCGGCTGCGCGACGCCTACCGTCGTGCCAGCACGACGATGACGGCCATCGGGCTAAACCCGTTCGACCACCCGGTCGACTTCAACGAACTGCGGCTTCCTGACCTAGTCTCCTTCTTCACCTATATCTCTAAGGAGCTGATCCGTCTCCGCGCGATGGTGGGGGCTGAGCTGGACAAGGAGGGGTTGCGGTCTGCCGTCGCTGTTACCGGGCGAATCCTTTCAGGGCTCCGTCACCGGAATCCATTCGTTCCATTGGACGCCGTCTTTGACGAGCTGGCTCCCGTCGACCGGGAGCAGGCTCTCCGGGCGGTTGCACCCTGCATCACCAACGTTGTGCGCCTCGAGAAGCAGAGGGACTTCGGTGGTGTTTAGGAGCCCTCTGCATGGGCATGTCCATGTCTCGGCGCAACATGACCGTTGGATCAAACTCAGACGGTGCAGATCAGTCACTGTAGCACAAAGTGTGTGGGTGTGTTTGGTTTCATTCTCATCTCAATATAGTTGTTTCCTCTTCGTGTATTTTTGTCAACCTACTAGTGTGGACTCATGCACCCTTCATGCACTCTGCCAAACACCCAAAAGTGAGTCGAGAAGGGAACTTTTGCTCCCATCCCGTGCACCCTTCATACACCCTATCTAACACTATAGGATGTGCTTCATATGGTTCATGTTTCATGGAGTACTATAGCACCGTACTCTCCGTGCGCTGTGGACCTAGTTCTGTTAACATTGATCTCACCGTTCATTCTTGATCGGACAGTCGAAAAAGCGGTACTATGTTACATATAGGAGTAGTTGACATGCGCACAACATCATTTGTTATCGTCATATCTTACTACACTAGCAACAAGATTGTGTAGTACTGACGTATGAACCACTGCACATGCCTAGTAGTAGGAGCATTGTGTATGTTCAAGTGGCTGCCGTGTTTCGCACTCCTCCGTGTAAGAGTGGAAACGCTTGTTGTAATCATTTTTTTCTTCAGAATAAAAAACAGCGCGCATGCTCTACCGTGCGGATATTCCTCCAGCCATGCACTAAATTACTCACTTTCGCTGACGTGTGGGACAGCCAGCACCTGGGTCCACCAGCCATGCACTAAATTACTCCGTAATAGAGTGACGGTAGACTACCCCGATCGAACCGCCGCAGTAATGCCCAATGAGCCGTCAAATCACAAAACCCCTTCCTTTCTAGCAGTAATTTGGACGGACGAAGCAACCATCATTTCACTCTTCTCTCTCAGCTTCCTCTCTTGAAGAAAACCCCCACTCGCTTCGCTTCTCCCTCGTCTCGTTCCTCCTTTCACTCTTCTCTCTCAGCTTCCTCTCTTGGATGGACGCCGGAGCACCGGACGACATGATGTCTATGGCTCTGGCCAAAACCGTCGAGGCTCATGGTACGAAGAAGCGCAAGCACCCCGCCGAGACTACCGCAGACAAGCTCAAAGCCATCACCCTGTCCAACCCCCCCTCTCCGGGATCCCTCATTAAGCAAGTCCAGGTAATGTCTCTTGTTGACGATCTTTTTCTCGATCTTGATCGTGTTTTTTCATCTAACATGCAGTACTAGTACTGGTAGTACAACTTTCTGGGTGATCTTTCATGTGATTTTAGTGTGCCAAATGACGGTTCTAAATTCCTCTTTTGACCAAAACATGCGAGAGGTTGACACTGATTTCTTATAGATTACTTTCAACTACTCCCACTGTCCCAAATTTCTTGTCTTTATATCTAATACTAAAATGTGACTTGATACATCCGTATCTAGACAAATCTAAGACAAGAATTTTGGGACGGAGGGAGTACTTTATGAACATCAATGCTACCTTTTAAGAGGGTATATTTGCCTCAGTAACTTGTGTTATGGATATTGCATGTAATCCCTCTGCTCTCATGCCTTTGAAGACATGTTCTACTGTCTTTGTTAACTCATTTCTGTGCGTATATGTAGTCATATATGGAGTATAATATCGAAAATCATCTTATATTTCTGAACGGAGGTAGTAATAAAATATGGTTTCTGTTTGAATTAGAACCAGGTCCGCGGTGGAGATGAAGTTCTCAAAGTCATGCCGTGTGAACTAGAAGACCTGATGATGAGTTCTACTGCTGAACTATCCGGCTGTTGTGTCCTTGTCGCCACGTGTCCTGAACTAGTGTTTTCATGTAGCATTGTTGTCAGGCGTGTTCTCGAGGCTGTACTTGACCACAACAATTTCGTGGATGTGCCTTCGATTACGAAGGGTGTGGTTCTTGTAAAGCTTCCCAACAAATCTGATGCGGCATGTCTTCATCATCATGTTTATGAGTGGAAAGACCACTCTGTTAGGTTCTCCAAGGTTGACAAGATGGCGATGTTGCATGTAGATATCTCACACGAAGTCCATGGCCTAGTCAGTTATGCGGGGTTCATCCCGTAGGTCGGTGGCAAGAAATAGTCTGCAGAGTTTAGTTAGTGCAACTTTGCTTGTCTGTAGTAAGTACTATTGTTCAGTACTTGATTTGTGTTTGTGAACCCTGTATTGTTTATTAGTACTATCGCTTTTGGTGTGTGGTCAGTCCTGAGAATGGTCTATGTTAATGTCTGTCCACTCAATTTAGTCTGTACATTTTGAAGTATCCAGATCATATTTTTTGTGAGGGCGGTTTATCAATTATGGTTACACTCCAATATCTGTATGCATTGCAGGGTTTATTGCACCCACTAGGATTTCCAGTCCCATGGATGTTCGGTCCATATGATTTGTCACGACCTTTGGACTGTCCTGCTTGTGGGAGTAGGCAGGGTCCCTGCATGCCACGCGTAGTTGGACGATCAATCTTCTGTTTAGTACTTCGACATAGTGATTTCCTGGTAAGGATTCACTCATGTCACATCAAGTAAATCTTATTGATTTACTGTCTAAATCTTATTGATTTAATGTCATGTTTTCTTTCTTTTCCTGCAATTTTACGATGCAAGTTTTGCCATGTGACATTCATCACAGAATAAACCGTTTGGTTTGCTCTACGATGGCTATTTTTGCAGGTTTCACTTCTTATGGCATGTCAGTAACGAAGGCACCGTCCATCACTTATATTACTGGGAAAAAATGGATCAGTCTGTTGTCTGAGTACAAGCTGAATCCCTATGATGAACTGCAATTTGGTTTAACAAAAACACCACAATTAGTCCATCTCGCGTTTAAAAGAAATGAAGAAAAAAACTGGATCACGGTCACGGATCCTAGTCAAGTTAGAAAGTTGATCATAGCAGACCAGACACGATCGCCGCTGTCTCGCACAGATCGAGCACTGGCAGTTGCTCTAGCACTGACAGCGGCAGCAGCTCAGTCTGATCCAGCTGAGGATTGGGCACCGACCGCGTCAGCGGATCAGTCTGATCTACCGGAGGATCAGGCATCGACACCGGCACCATCTCTACAAGGAGCACCATCTCCGGCAGCAGCAACGGCTTTGGCACCTGCACCAACACTTGCACTTGTATTTGGTCCAGCCCGTCCAGTTGCACTGGCAACAGACTGGGCTGCAGTTCACACTTCATATACCAAAGTCCTTACAAAAACCGACATGTCCACCTTCTTGGTAAGCATTGGCCGCCCAAGTGCTTCGTTCTTTTTTCTTTCCATGTTGTTTCACATGATTCACTGTGTTGATCTAACTGTTTCGGTATGTCTTCTTGTTTCCAAACAGAGAATTCCTAGAGCAACGACGGAGTCGTTCAACAATCTGGGCGACCGCGGCCAAGTTTCTCTTACCATGCGCAACCTTGGTGTGAATGAACCTGCTCAATATACCATAAGTACAAAGGATGGTCGCATGATGATTGATGCTAAAGGATGGTCAAGGTTCAAATCTAAATCATATCTTGCGGTAGGGGATGATGTCAAAATCGAACTTGCTCGGCAAGGAGAGCTGGTCCAAATCAACTTTGAAATTCTTCAGTAGCAGCACGCAATTGCCGAACTAATCTATCCTCCAAGAGATTTTGATGTAATAATCTGGGATGGTGAAACAAGTGTCATGTGTCTATAAGTAGTACGACAGTATTATTTATCACATGGTATATCGTTGATAGAATTGCAACTCTGATTGCTGGTTAGGAACTATCGTTCGATTTCATTCCAACAGCTGTCGTGCTTTATTCAATTTTGTGTATTCACCTTGCGGCAGCATCTAAAACCACCGCAGTACCGATCGCTTGCAATATGAAAAGCGCTGAGGTAGAACACATGGGCCCCCAAACATGCAGGGTCGGCCTGCGGCCCAAAGTCCAGAACCGTGAGCCTATCTGAGTATTATATTCTCAGCTGAACCCCCATAAAAAAAGCTGAACGCCCATAATGCCCGTGTGTTGCAGAGGGAGTATATTTCTCGGCAAGGTGAGCCTGTGATATAAAAGATTTGTATATTTCTTTACAGAGGGAGTATCTCTCTGTCAAAAAATATATTTATGTGTAACTAGTTACTCCTGTCTTTCTACTTCCTTTCGCTGATATGTGGGGCAACCGGCAATGGGGTCCACGTGCCATATGCACAAATTAGAGTGCAAAACTTCACAGTAGACACACCCCGGTCGTAGCGCCACAGTAATGCCCAATGAGCCGTCAAATCACAACCCCCCTTTCCAGCTTTAGCAGTAAGCTGGACGGACGAAGCGGCAATATTTCACTGGGCCTGAACCCCCTTCTCCCTCGTCTGCTTGTTCAGAGAAAACCCCCGCTCGGCGATTGCATAGGGTTTTCTCATGGAGAACCAGGTACGAATTCTTAATCCATCCCCGATAAATCCAAGTCCCTTGGTCGCAGGTAATCCTAGGATGGCAGCCACAACCGTTGATGCATTTTTCTTCGTACTGAAACTAGTGTGTTTCAGTTGCAGTGCCCAAAGTGCGAGTACCCTACAGATTTCTGCGCCCTCGGCGAGACGCCGCACTTGTTCCTTCTCATCCTACCACAACATTTTGAAACACGCACAGTATGTTCCTAGAATCCTCTTCTCTATCCGGGAGGGTGGGGTTTTTTTGAACATGTTGTGTTCTCATATTATTTTTCCTGCAGTGTATTATTTGCTCTGCCAGAACACATGTACTCAAGATGCCCGGCCTTGCCATAACTGAATACACTAGTTTAATGGTCATAGTGAAGACAAGGCATGGATATTACTTCCGAGTTGGGTTCATGAACCAAGAAGATCGCTGCTTTTTTTATGACCGTACTTGGATAAACTTTCTCAAGTGTTATGGACTGAAAGTTGGCGCACGAATGTTGATGGAAATAGCAGAACCTGGTCTCATCTTCACTGCGATCTTCCACCCTGACGTCGTTCCAATTGTTCATCCATGTTAGTTTTGTATCTGGTTCTTGCTTGTTGCCTTGATTACTTCTTAATCCACCTATTCTATCTAACTAATCACAATTTAACTTTAGAAATAGCAATGAATCTCTCACGAAGATGCTACTTCTAACTAATATTTTCGTATAATTGGTGGCACATGTAGGTTTTTTTAGAGTTAAGCAGTCTGCTCGTTTGTTACTCTGTAATAACTCGGCTGTTACTAATGGCACTGAAGTTGACTGGATCGACATCCACAAGTTCCTACACTTTATTGATCGTCTGGAGGTCCTTGTGGTGCGTTTCAATGGTGGAAGGCCACGTGGGATATGTGTGCCACTGCTGCACTCGTTGAACAGGTCCAACTGTGTCGAGAAACTTATGGTACGAGCTGTTTTCTGTTATATATGTTGTTCATAAACTATTGCTTATACACAGGTTTACAGTTGTGATCTTCTTGAAACAGGAACTGCCGACTTATATTGCTCCTATACAGATGCTTGACCATGGTCGGGTCAGACTTGCGTTTGGTCACAACATGATGTTTATGTCGACCTACTCAATTCCCCTTGGAGGTGAAAAGATACTTATTCGTGGGTGGTCTCAAATAATGAAGGCCCGTCCATCTTGGAGAATAGGACAGAAGATTATGTTCATGCTTTTCCATGGCTCTAAAGCGAATATCCTGTTTATTGACCATGTTGCGAGATGAAGCCGCTTTCAGAAGGTTGTGGATGCGCGGGGTGGCGCCTGGGCCTTGTCCTGGGGCTTGGCGGCCTCACCCTTGGTTAACTGTAGGCAAAGTAGCATTGTTCGAGGCGTGCTTTGTACGGTTGAACCTGTATAAGTACTCATACTGCTTTCAGCTTTGGTTCTTAAGTGCCCCTGCTGGTTTTAGTTAAGGTTGTTAAGTACTCCTGCTGCTTTTACAGTCTGTCGTGTTTCTTCAGTCCTGTCTTCCTCCAGCCGCCAAAACCAAACCAGCGCCGGTGGGGCCGCCTGCTTCCGCCTCCACGGCTGGCTGCGCCTCAGCGCATGCATCGCTGCCCCACCGTCTCCTAAACCGTTAATGCTGACGTCCTCCGCGCGCTTTGGTGCGCTCACCGCGGCACCGCCCTCTCGCGTTGTCAACATGGTCAACAAACAACAGGAATTGGCAGAAGTATGTGGAGAGGATGACAGTAGGGGCCCACCACGTCAGCATACGGAAAAATAAAATGCTTCCTCCTAGTGTTTTCCTGACATCTGGGACCCATGACATTGTGAGCGTATATAGTCAATAGACAAGAGAACAGCGCAAGATCGGCCGACACCTGGGACGTAGCTACTCGAGCAGTATTTTTTTTGTTTGGTATTGTCGAGACGGAGCAGGGTTTGAACTGGGCTGTGGCTCGTCTAGCCCAGGCTTATATTTTATGTTCACCATGTGACCAGCCCATCTTTTTTTTCTTTGTGAAAATGAGCCCAGTTTATTTTTTCTGAAGAATACCCAATCCAGGCCTACTTATTTTTCTACGCCCTAATGGGCTGCAACTCTTTCAAGACGCCTACAAATCTTGAAAGTAATATGAAATGGGTTGTAAATATAAAAATAGATGACAAATTGGCAATTACTTTATAATTTATGATTTTATTCACATTTTCAGATTCCTATTTCACTGGGCATTAACCTAATTTAAATATATCTTCAAAGTACTTTAAATCTAGCTCAACATTGCGGTATTAAAAATAGTTTGGAACCCACAGAAATATGCGAAATTGGCCCTAGCCAACTAAAAAAACGACTGCAATAAATTGCATAAGAAGTTGCCATGAGCTATATATAAATTATTAAAAACAAGAGGGAGTGGTCTGACTTGTGGGCCTGTTTAGTTAACGCGCATGCAAGATTTTTTTAGTTATTATATACTACGTCAACAAACGATTCTAGCAGACATAACCTTTGGATGTCAATCCAACGGTCATCGTGTTTCTTCAATCTCTGATCTTCTTGCTCCATCCGCCAAAGCAGTGCCGGCGGGACCGCCTGCTCCCGCCTCCCGTGGCCGGCTGTGTTGCCACACAGGCCTCAGCGCCCCCTACTACTCCCACCGCTGGCCAGGGCATCCCTCTACTCACCCACACCCCCTGTTATTCTGCGGCGACGACAACCTCACACCGTAGCCGAACCTCTGAACCCTCCTACTCCTCTCCGCGCGGGCTTCCACTGCCACGTCTTCCCTGACTCCGCGTCGTCCCCTTCCTAGGTCTCGCCGTCGTCCACCGCCATGGTGCTCTCGGTGCGGCATGGTCAATGTGGTCAACGACCGACTTCCATCGGAAGAGTACTGTACGTGGAGAGGCTGACAGCTGGGTCCACGACAACCGCAAGGAAGTGCCTCCTTATTACGCGGAAAATAATTATTCCTCCACCTGACAGCAGGGACCCATCGGACGGGCCACCAGTATTTCGTGAAAAAAACGTTTCCCCCTGACAGTTGGGACCCACAGGACGGGCCACCATATTTTGTGAAAAAAACGTTCCCCCCGTTGTCAGCTCGGACCCACCGGAAGTGCCTCCTTCTTATGCACAAAAAATGAATACCCCCCTGCTAGCTGGGACCAACCTTGGTGGGAGGCTGACTTGTGGGCCTACTAAGTTGACTGGGATGGAGGCCTTTGTCAACTTTAGTCAATATATGAACGAATCTAGCTCCAGTGACCGTACGATGTCCATCCAACGGCCGTAGTGCTTCTTCAACCTCTAGTCTTCTTGCTCCAGCCGCCCAAAGCAGCGCCGGTCGTGCCGCCTTCTCCTGCCGCCCGTGGCCGGATGTGATGCCGCGGAGGCCTCACCGCCCCTTACTACTCCCACCATTGGCCAGGCCATCCCTCTACGCACCCGACCCCCTATTATTCTGCGGCGACGGCAGCCTCACACCGCAGCCGAACGAGTGAACCCTCATACTCCTCTACGCGTGGGCATCCACTACCGCGTCTTCCCCGGCTCCGCGTCGTCCCCTTCCTAGGCCTCGCCGTCGTCCACTGCCCTGGTGCTCTCGGCGTGGCGTGGTCAACGTGGTCAAGGAATGGCTTCCATCGGACGTGGACTGTACGTGGAGAGGCTGACAGTTGGGTCCACGGCCGTAGCAAGGAAGTGCCTCCTTATTACACACAAAATAATTATTCCTCCACCTGACAGTGGGGACCCACTGGACGGGCCACCGTATTTCGCGAAAAAAATGTTTCCCCCTGTCTACTGGGACCCACCAGCTACATCTTCGCACGGAAGGAAGTGCGTCCGAAAAAAAAACGATTCGCCCCCCTGACTGCTGGGACCCACCAGCTACATCTTCGCACGCAAGGAAATGCCTGACAGTCAGGACCCACCTGGTCGAAGCGTATGTAGCATTGTCATTCTGGTCGCCAACGTGTACGTACATATATACTGGTGGATATAGAGGCGCGCACGTGTTTTAGTAGAGGCGCGCGCGTAGCATGTACACGTACGTACAGCGGCCGGGGTGCAAGAAAGAAAATATGGCCACGTATGTGTACATACGGGCCGGGTCTCGAACGCCTACTCGCGCATACGTATGGCGAGGGCTTGTGTACATGGCTGGGTCGGAATGGAGAAACACCATCGTCGTCGTGTTCATGGTGAGGCAAAGGAATGCATCGTGTTCATGGGGAGGCAACGGAATGCATCGTGTTCATCGGGAGGCAACGTAACGCGTGGGAGCCAACCGGCTGGGTCGGAACGGAATGTATGGTCGTGTTCATAGGGAGGGCTTGGACGGAACAGGCGATGGAAACGAGGCCTGGCATACCGCACAATGGAGGAAACGGCCTTGTGTTCGACCGGCCACGTTCGAAACGGGATCCTGTTCATCGGGAGGGGTCTGGTGTACCGCAAAATGGGGGAAATGGACCTCCTACGGTCGAAACGGGGGTCCTGTTGATCGGGAGGGGTGTGGCGTACGACAAAACGGACGAAACGGACCTCCTACGGTTGAAACGGGGGTCCTGTTGTTTGGGAGGGGTGTGGCGTACCGCAAAACGGACGAAACGGACTTGTGTTGGAGCGCTACGGTCGAAACGG
>NC_041383.1:258369809-258374182 GCF_002162155.2 Triticum dicoccoides
TCACTGTTCATCCAACCGATCGGCTTAAGTTAGCAGCAGTAGTAAAGGAATCGCTCCATCGGGTTCAGTTAACAGCTATCGATCGATCGCTCGGGTTCAGTAACGCGTAGCCTGCAGTGCAATCGCTCGGGTTCAGTTAGAGCCCAATGCCTCACTCGGGTTCAGTTAGAGCCAATGCCTCGCACGTGTACGAGAGAAACATGCATTGCTCGGCCCCGACCTCCCACCGTAACCGGCAACTCCCCGAAATTTTCCTCCCCCTCGCTTCTACCACGATTTTTTCCATCATGGACGGCCCAAAGAATGTCATGTAGCTGCGTCTCCGGCCCGCCCAAGACGAAAAGCCCATTTTCTGTCATGATTTTTTGTCATAGAAGTAGGAGCCCACCACATCTATGATGATACCGGGTTTTGTCACAATTATCGTCAGAGAAGTGTCATATGTATGACAGAAAAAATTCGTTCGGCCCAAAATGTCACGGATGTGTCTTTTTTTTGTAGTGTTAGCTTTGTCCTATTTGGCGCTAAAATCCTCCAACGCTTGCTATTGCACCAGAAAGTATGCATCTGAATGCTCCAGGGACTTCCGCAGTCCTTCCGCTTCTTGTCGCAGCACAGCTGATCGATGTCTTTCAGCTTGTAGTTGAGACTCAAGAAACCAAACTGATTCAGACAGTGAGTTTGAATATCTTGTGCATGCGGTAGTGGCCAGTAACTCGAACACTAAACCAAGACAGGACTTTGGGGTTGTCTCGCTGTCTTCAAGATAGTCTTCCTTAGTTGTTTTATCAGCTTTGTTGGATACCAACAAGGATGTGTCACTATCGTGAACCTTATCTACATTACTTCCTTTACCATTTCTTAATAAGGCACTCTTCCCCAATATTCTGTCAGCATTCTAAAAGAAGAAACAAGCAGACACATAACAAGTTAGCGTGTACTAGTATATGAAACTCATTTCGGTGAACCAGTTCGTTAGTAAGGTGGACAGGATTAAACTACCAAGTCTTCTATCGCCAAGTACTAGTACATAATAAAAGCATCAAAAAAACATATATCTATGTCCTATGGTCACTGCATTGTCTTGCCAAATCAAAATAGAGACACGGTTCAAATCATATCAGTTCAAGACAAAGCAGCAGTGAAAGAATACAAAGTGTGAGAAACTACACGGCACAACAAGATTTCATATGGGTACCACGGGTCTACATGTACAACAACACTATTGGCTCTGTTGTGATGCTAGTAATGTGCATGATATGAAAGTCAACTGTATACACAATTGAAATTGAAATCAACAGAGCTATTGATAAGAGCAAACCTGTTAAAGAAACATGCGTGAACATACCTGCTGTGCCATTGGAGTTTCGATTGGATCCTTCAATTTAAAAATAAGTTTGTATGAGTAAATACAGTGATACAAGAGCAAAGCAATCATAGTTAAAAAAGGCGCGCCTAAGCGAGCGCTTAAGCGTGCCTAGGCTCTAGGCGTTGGCAAAACGCATTGCGCATAACTACGCATAATCTGTGCATAACTGCGCATAAGCATGCGCTTTGGTCAGTAGAGCGCAAGGCGGTGGCAAAACACACAATTAGCGCCTAGCGCTTTTTTGAACTATGATAGCAATGGAATCTTAAATTAGAACAATTGTTCTTCAGGTTTAGGAACTTGTTCTACATGAACAGAGTACAGTAAGATGCAAGAATAAAATACTTAAAAATAGAACATGAGCTCATAGACCTTACCACATTCTTGGTTCGGGACCAGTACAGAACAAGGCATTCCCAGTCATCGTCCAGTAAATGTGTCTCAGGAGAACGTAAGGGAATTTGATGAGTTTCTTTGCCGGTGAAGTACGTTTTCTTCAGGTAATTCTGATACTGCCACTAAGCATTCTTGAAGATACCAGAGGTATTAGCACAGGTTACCTCATCCTGAGTTTCCAAATCGGTCCTTCTCTATAGTGAAAAACGGGAAAATTTGCTGTATTATAACCATCATGGAGGTAGGATGTATGGGACGAAGCAAAGTAATTGCCATGAATAACATTACTTATACATAACTCCTGGAAAAACACCTGAAACTGGCATTTTCCTTCATCTTCAGTATAATATTTCCAAGATGGGAAGATACGCACATACAATTTAACAACATCAAATGCGATAGATGCTAAACTATGACTGACTGGTTGTGCTTCCTGCATAGGAATAGGCGTACTAACTGGTGCAGTTGGGGTTCGTCGTGATAGTACTGGCCCTTTGGGCACTGGAGCTGCCTTACTAACTACTCTTGTTAGGGAGCTCTGTGGTGGAGATGTGTTGTGTCAACAGGAACTGGGTAACTATTGGCTAGGGTTGGGGTTAGATTGGGTGAAGCTGGTTCTCTGTCTATCACAGTAGGGTTACAATCTGCGAGAGTTTGGGTTATGTGTGGTAGGGCTGGTTCTGGTACATGTACAACCGGGGTGCTATCTCCACCAAGAGGTAGCACTATTTTATTTGAAAACCGTGTTTTTATTCCGCTAGATACTGGCATCACCCGCTCCAATTCAAATGGTTGATAAACAGGAAACATAGTTGAATGTACAGGCATTGTATGAGAGACAGATGCAATAGATAGTGTGGGAAAAAGAGGGCATGAAATAGTTGACATGTATATTGTTTAACTAAAATGGATAGTATGACATAATTTCACATATATGATGTCTATATAAACTGGATAGCATAGCATAACATAATTCAAAGATATGATGAATAACTAAACAGGATCGCATGACATAATTCACCTACATGTTATCTAAGTAATCAGAATTGCATCATTTAATTCACATATGTGATTTATATGCTAAATAGAGGGCATTCGATATGATGTCTGAACTAAGAAAATGGTGTTGAATATTGTGTATATGATGCCTAAACTATGCAATGCAAGACACTGTATGCATGATATGAGCAGTATAACCGTGCCAAGTGAGAGCATACACCTCAGTGGGGGAATAGGACTGGTCATCTGTCTCTGAATCCATCTCTGAGGAGCTGTCGGGACCCAGCAAGAGATCTGCTTCGACGGGTGGCACTGTCTGCTCTGAAGGCCTTGTTTTCACTCCAGATTTTTCCATCTCCCACCCAAATGGCTGATTCACAGGAAGAGTAGTTTAATGTACAAACATTGTCGACAAATGGAAATTTAATGAAGAAAAGGATGGGCAAGATATCATTCAAATATATGATGCCTGGTTAAACAGGATGGCATTGCACATTTCACATATATTATGGCTGGCTAAAAGACATGAGACTGCATAATTCCCATATATGATATAGAAACTAAACAGGTGGCATTACAGAACATGTCTAAACTAAGCAGATGACATATATGATGTCAAAAGTAGGCACTGCAAGGCAACATATGCATGATATGACTAACATCATCATGCCAAGGTAGAGCAAATACCTTGGGGGTAAATAGGAGTGGTCAGCGGCGTCTGAATATGCCTCAGAACAGATATCTTCCTCTGGATTACAATCTGGAGAGGGGTGGGGAGGGTTTGCCATTGAACCCACCATGGAGCGATGTCTGCATGACATTGTATTGCCGCGCAAAACTCTTCTCTTTTTCTCTACATGTTCAGCATGACTGTGTATAATATCTGACATGCATACGAAAAAAATATGGTGAGATTATGTAAGGAGAGCATGCAGAAATTTAGAGTGATGGTAACAACCAGTGGATCGACGTTTTTCTGTTGAACCAAAATAGCCCTAATGGATCGACGTGAATGTATAGTAATAAGTGATGCAGCAAGTGTACAACCTCTTTGCCGTAGCCGTGTCAACCTTAGCATCATTGGGTTGGTCGCTGAAGCAGTTGAGGCAGAGGTGGCTATCGGAGGTGTGGAGGAAGATCTGAGGAATCTGTAGACGGCGTCCAGGGCACTGCTCTGTTGTGATGGATTGTTCTATCGTTGGAGCAGCTTCGGTGAGCCGTAAGACGTCAAGGCTGAAGCAGCACAAGACAGACATCGTCAATCTCAAGCGGGATTCTAATAGCATCTCCAATAGATGATGTAAAATGGATGTAAAATTAACATCACCAAAAACCACCTGACTACAACAGATGAGGTAAAAACTGTTGACTCTGAACTTAACTGTCGAAACTGAAATTTACTGTGGAATTTGAATGCTACTGTCGAAACTGAACGCAATGGTAGCAGAGAGGCACTTGGCATGTAGTTTAGGGAGGGCCTGCCGTTCATCTTCAACCTGTGCACCCCTGAGCCTCCTACCACCACCGGCCGAACCACCAGCCCCAGCACTGCCTCGCCGCCCCGAAACAACTCGCCACCGCCGCCCCGGCCAGTCCTCTAGCCCCCCCC
>NC_041383.1:258374417-258393175 GCF_002162155.2 Triticum dicoccoides
TAACCCAAAAGTTGATTCAGTCGACTGAAGTGTGGCTTAATCGGAGCAGCGCAGCAGCACGAGCGAGGGGGAGAGCAGCAACAGCAGCTGGGCAAGCGAGCGATCGAGCGAGAGCCGGAGCAGCAGCAGCGCGAACGAGCGAGCGAGAGACAGAGCAGCAGCAGCAGATCCGGCTAGTATGGACGCCGCCTAAGGGGCCTCGCACTGGGGGAGAGCTGCCGTGGAGATGTCGCCCGTGGAGCCGGCTTCAAGGTAGCCGCTCCATGGGGGTGCGCGATGGAGCACCGTCAGCGCCGGGAGGTCGAGTTAAGGAGAAGGTGCGATGCGATGAGTGTGCAACCTATTTGGTGGCGCCGAGTAGGCCTCGGCTTTGTCCGAGGAGTCTGTGAGGATGTTGCAGTTCCGGTGGAGCAGGTTAAGGCGGCGCTGTGGGGATGGAGCAGCCGCGATAGATGAGGCGGTCGTCGGAGCAGCTCCTTGGAGGTGGAGGACGGGGCGGCTGAACCGGCGGGACGGCGAGATGGACGACGGATCCTCATCCGGGGAGGTGGACGAGGGACGTCGAGCTGTTGCGGTAGACGACGTTGTCAGGGAAGAGGCTCCGGCTGGGCAGCGGTGATGTGGCGGACGGAGGAGGGTGGGGTTTCGCGGCTGGAGCGGAGAGGTTATGGCGGTCTGGGATTTCGAATGGCGAAAAGGGGGTGATGGGAGGGGGTGAAGCATGACTTAGGGACGCGCTTGTCCAAAATGTAGGGTGTGTTATAAAAGTACCCCCCACCGATTTGAACTAGCGGCCCTTTCGGATCAGGGTTAGAAGGGGGATTTCGCATGTCGGGATTTGGCAGCTGGAGGGAGTTTTCGCGCGCGTTGTAGTTTCGGTATAGCGAGGCACGGGTTGTGAAGGCGCCAGTTTTGGGAGCACAATATCTGAATTTTCAAGATATAACAAGACGCGGGTTGAATTTTAGGGACAAGCCTAACGTGTAGTAATATTGTGCTTGTACGTACCAAATCAATTCGCACTTCCCTCAACCAAAAAGAAAACAAAAAAAATAAAACTATTCACACCACACAAAGAGAGAGTCTTGCCGTTTTACTATACAAATGCTATTCAAATCTACTCCCTCCTTCCATCTATATAGGGCCTAATGCGTTTTTCGATGCTAACTTTGACCAAATATTAGAGCAATGATATATGACATGCAACTTACACAAAGCACACAGTTAACTTCGTCTGTGAAAGGTTCTTTCAATGATATAATTTTCACATTGTGCATGTCATGTACTATTAATCTTGTCAATAGTCAAAGGTGGTCTTTAAAATCTCATTACGCCCTATATAGATGGAAGGAGGGAGTATGAATCCATGTTATGTCCGATTAAAATTTTTCGCTTGCTGTATAATGCATGTAACCTACTCATACCAACATTTTAGTGCATTCCAAATGTCTATACTACCGCTACAATTCGAACTAAATTTGAATTTGTTTCTCTATTTCAATAAGAATCTACAATCATGATTGTTGCCAACTTCAACCATCATAGTTTCCTTGCTATCTGCCAGATATAAATCGGACGGCCTATAATGCAGGATGGCAGGCACACCATCATCAAGAACTCTGTTTTTTTATAAGAGTAGAGATAAAATATATTAAATGTAGTATAACATGTTCATAAACACACCATGTGTATCACCGTTATATATATTCACACATGCGTCGGTTTAAAACACTATGATAAATTCTTCAAATATCCGAATTCGCTTTTTATAATGAAGTATATATGATCTCTATTCGTCTTTTACACCCACACAACCCTCTTATCTTTGCAGCTAGTGCTAACTTTCTCTTGTTCTTGCACACGCCCGCATCCCTCTCACCCTCCCTCAGCATTCTCTAGCTCCATCGTGCAAATTCGTCTTTTCACTTTAGGTCGTTCACCCACGGTGTGTGTAGGCCCCCCAGCTCCTTCTTTACGGCACACATCGATCGATATGCCTCTCTAGCCAGGTGTGCCTAGAACAAACACAAGCTTCCCCTCTTCTCTTGTCATCGTCCATGCCTCACTCCCACCACTCTTTTCATCATTCTCGTACTCGCACACTCCTCCCCGCTCGATATGGTATGCCTCTCGTACCACCTCCTACATGCATCCCTCTCTCTCTATCCTTCTCCTCATGCCTCATTTGCTTCTAACACACACATGCATGTATACCGATCGATCTCCCAACATATACCTAGATCGACTTTAACTACCCCCCCCCCATCGATCGACGTACCTCACAAGTTATGTCTCTCCTTTCTCTAACAAAGGACGATTGATCTTCCTATGTAGTTATGTCTGCTTACCACAGCCACATCGTCCCCCCTCATCATTCGTGCATGCCTCCTGACCCGTCTCTCACACGCACGTGCACAGACAACAAGCAGCCATCTCCTCTATTATTGATATTGCAGGTGTGCCCTCCGTTTTTCTAGCAAGCCTATCCCACCATTTGTTAGAAGCAACTCCACTACCACCCCCTCCAACACTCTAGCTCTGTCTCTCTCCCAACCTTATTCCTCTCCTACACATATGCATGGATGCTGATCGATCTCCCTTAATACATGAGGCAGATCGATCTCCTTAATACATGAGGTAGGCCTCTCTCCTCCTCCACACATATACCAGCCATTGTACATCTATAGTTAATTGGGCCTCCCTCTTCCCCCACCACACACCGATAGTCGAGCGCTGCAGGTAGGTATCCATGCCATAGAGACAAACTGCACATGTCCCCTCTCACGTTCCAGTAGGCCAGCCACTCTATATCTTTGACGTGGCCACACACAAATTCGATGGCACTCTTTATCGATCGCGCGCGCACACACACACACACACACATCATCCCTCTTTTCGATTCTATGGACACCTCAAGCCGATGATACCTCCACTCTCTTCTCGTGGATCGCCCCCTCTATATATATGTTATATCCAGGACTCTATTTCACACACATTGCACATGTTACATTTTTTGATTGACCTCCCCCCCCCCCAAAAAAAACTCTCAAGAACCCACACACTATATCTCTCTAGGTTTGTATCTGACTCACACTACCCCACGTAGGTGGTGTACGTATAAAAGAAGAGAATAGGTGCACCATGCATGTACTCACACTTCGTGCCCAGCCACACCCGCGCGGGTACATGGTGGAGCTCATTTCTTTACGAAATGGCAGCCCACATGCTAATTTGAACGCCTGTAGTGGTTGTTTACCTAGGGAGGTCGTGTACCACGCCTGCACGAAACAAAGTTCGACTTGACGCGTTGCCGCATTATTTTTAAATAAAGTTATAGCGCTCAACGGCACGTACACAGAATATAAAACGATTTTTATGGAGAAAAAGGTAGTCCGCTCACTATATACAATGGAGCCTTGCGTGCCTGGTTTGTCGCTCTTCAGAGTATCTCACACAAGGCTGCGGTGGCCTCTCTCTCCCACCGTTAGTCACTGATCCGGCCGCATCCCGTCCGCCGAGGGAAAGGGAGGAACTGCATCATTTCTCCGTTCGACCGCGCTGAGGCGGCACGTCCCGATCTGCGGTACACGCCGTTCTCTCTGACCAAGCTCCAGCGCGGCAGGGCCTACACCACCTACTCATAGATTCCGCCCGCCGCCGCTCACCTAGTTACATCCTGATGACCTCCAGGTATCCCCTCCATCCTTGCTCCACTGCCCGTCTTCCCACATCGCTGCATGTGGATCTTCCATAGTTCTTTCCCCAAAATGTAGCTCGTCCAGCGTACTTTCCATATTGCATTCTCGTCCTCACACCGTTTTAGACAAACACAACTGTGTTGTTATCTTCCCTTAGGGCAAGGAATATGCTTCTTTTTTGTCGTCGCATGTGTCATCAACTGTTATTGGCCAGTAATTGTTTCCTTTCTACCTCTTTTTTGCAAACAGGGCTATCCATTTCACCTCGTTGCTATTGCGACCTTTTGGTGAACTACACAAATCACTTTTTTCTTAAGAGTGTTTTGTGCAGTTGTACTAAAATGTCACATGGGCAACGTCTCTACATTTCAGTGCGACTGCACAAAGGGAGATTGGTTTTGCTCTATCCTCCTCATCCAACTCCGATCCTAATCTTCTCTAACTAGTTAGTCTTAAGAGAGACTGCAAAGGTGACCGGCTTCTATTTATGTGTTTATTGTTTCATCAGCAGTCCTCTATTATCGTAATCACACTTAATATCTTTGGAACAGGGACACTCAGCTCTATTTTAGTGGAACTGCAGAAAATGATCGGAATGTTGCATGCTCCAGATAGCTACTTTTTTCCCCACATGCCTTGTTGATTTAGACAGAGCTGGGGGGACGTTGCTGCCAATGAAAGCATGGATCAATTTTAATTTAACACCTTCTCACAACTCTGTCTTCAGTTGTGATGTAATTATTAGCTCTGATCTGCTAATAATTGACATGCATTAGCAAGGAAGTTAGTTTTTTATTGTTTCCGAAAGAGCATCGATGGCAAGACACGCGAAACAGAAGCTGAAAGCTCACACCATTGTACAATTTCATGTCTTGCTGGAAAATTATTCGTAAAGTACGTCAATTATGTAAACAAATGATGGAAGCTTGATAGCATTGCCAGAAGCCTCTTCATCATTCGGGTCCATGTGCCATGCACAAAATTATACTCCTTCGTTCCTAAATATTTGTCTTTTTACAAATTTCAAACGGGCATATTTTAGAGTGTAGATTCACTCATTTTGCTTCGTATGTGTACTCCCTACGTTCCTAAATATTCTAGTCGTCTTTCTAGAGATTTCAACAAGTGACTACATACGGAGCAAAATGAGTGAATCTACACTCTAAAATATGTATATACATCTGTATGTGCCAGTCCATTTGAAATCTCTAAATAGACAAATATTTGAGTAGTCACTCATTAAAATCTCTAGAAAGACAAATATACTCCGAAGTATATTTAAGAACCGAGGGGGTAGTGCACAACCGCATGGGAGACTCAGCCCGGTCGTTGCGCCGCATTAATAGTGAGTAATGAGCAGTCAAATCATAAGCCCCACCTTTCCTACTGTAAGTTCCTCTGAAGAAGCAACCATCAATACACTCTTCTTTGAATCCGCTCATACTACTCCATCTGTCACTGTTTATATAGCGTGCTTCAGAAAAAAGAAAAAAGATCTGTGGGACCAAGGCGACTAGCGATCAGCCTGAAAAATAGCATTGATAGTTATAGCACGGCGTCTATTACTAGAGGGAATAATGCGTACACACATGCATGCAGTGCTTCCACCCGGGTACACACATGCATGCACTTACTCCACTCCGTAGTAGTACAGAGTACATGGAGAGAAAATTGTGGACTTGATTGCGGTTACCACGCCCTAATTAATTGAGCATTAAACCAAACGCGTCTAAAGTCTCTCTAGTGGTGGAAATGCATTGAGAGAAATGCATCATAATGAAGCGCGCCCTGTAAACTGTGACGGAGGGAGGAGTAGTATGAAGGTGCAAAACCAAGTACGTGTATGGCCAGTCGGTCAACGCACCTCCTCTTGGCATATCACTAACATGTGGGACAGGAGTGTGAGCAAACCGATCTCAATTGACGGCAAAGAGCCAACCCGCCGTTCCTTGAGAGAGACGAGGAGCGAGAACACACAGATGGGTTCGCATGGAGGCCAAGATATATTCGAGCATGGTTGGTTGATCGATATCATTCATTACATGTTGGGCTGCCATTTTCCGCCCTTCTCCGGAATAAACGTGTACTTTATCAGAGATGAAAAAATAAGAGTACAGACGCTCCACCATGCGGTTCTAGTAGTAGTACTACTGCACTTGGCTCTTCGCCTCTTCGTGAAGTCGAATAATGATGGTACTCTGCATGTTGGGTACTACAGTGTATGCCTCTGACAATCTGACACCGAATGGACTGATGCATGTCCACCGAGGGTAGGTTGCATTAGTCAAAAGGCGTAAGCGAGCTTCACCTTGTCCTGCAAGCTTCTCCTTGTTCTGCGAGTTGATGGGACACACCAAAAAGTAGTGCTAGTCCATACTCCCTCCTTTCCTGTTAATATGGCTTAATCTTTTTTGCGGGTAAATGAGAGAGCTTTATTCATATATAAGCATTCTTAGGACGATCAGCCAACACACTGGTCACTAGGAAGCGAGGTACCCCGCAAAAAAAGAAGTAGGAAGCGAGGTGTTTCATCAAGCCAGCTCTCGGCCACATTCAAAGTGAAGCAAGCACGGTTCACACGAAGATGCGCCGCAAGGTTTGCTGACCTGTTTACATGCTGAATAACAAAAAAAGAGGAAATATTACCGAGCGCTACTATTTGTAACAGGATATGAGCCAGAATTAAGCGAGAATTGTGGCGAGTGTTCCATGCAATCAACTTCCATTATCACATGCGAGAACCCTCGAAGAGAACCAAATGTGTTGAAGATTGCTTTATCACATTTTAAAATTATAATAAGAGTGCAGACGCTCCTCCATCTGGTTCCTAGTACTAGTATAATACGTAACTTTATAGACTATAGTAGTAGTACTAGTACTAGTAAACTTTGCGCTTGGATGTTCGCCTATTCGGGAAGTCGAACAATAGTAGCACTAGTAGAGTATAGTGTATGCTTCTGGCAATCTGACACCAAATTAACTATTGCACATCCACCGCCTGAGCGAGGGAGAGCTTGCATTAGTCAAAAGTTTCTCCTTGTCCTGCGAGCCACCGCACGCAAGCTTCTCCCGTCCTGCAACCTTCTCCTTGTTCGGCAAGTTGACGGGACACAGCAAAAGCCCTGTTTGGATCCATGGGTTAGAGTTAGCTTGGGTTAGTTTGTACTCAACTAACCCAAAAGTATCCAAACAGGAGGGTTAGTTTGGGTTAGAAGCATCTAACCCATCCAAAAAATCTAACCCACCCAAGAGGTGCTTATTTGGGTTAGTTCTTCTCTGGAGCACTAAAAAACACATTTTTCTCTTGCTCTCTCCGCAGCAAATCCCTCGCCACTTCCTTGAAGCTTCTCGTCCTCTTCCTCCCTCCCTATCGCAACGCCCGTGAAGGCGCCTCGCCGTATCCGTGCTCCATCTAACCCTGTCATCTAAACACCTCTTTGGCTAGAGTTAGTTCAGTTCAGGGTTAGAATCTAACTCTAACCTCTAACTGTGTTAGAGTATCCAAACAAGGCCAAAGTAATGCTAGTACATACTGCCTCCTCTCCGGTTAATATGGCTTAATTTCAAACGAGATAAATACACTGTCTGTCACTGTATATTTGTAAAAATACGGTTAGTGGACTTCATAATACGCTCATTGCGCTCAATATATATATTTTCCGGTCTTTATACGGTCACTAGCTCACCCTGGCTGAGTATGTGTGTGCATGCACGTGTAGGTTGAGCACTTAGCGTGACCGTGTGTGTTCCGTCGTGTGCTCGGACATGCATGCATTAGGGCGTCGCGCACGTTTTTGCGTCCATTTGTATGTGTGACTGTTGCATACACGTAGGGGGAGTACGTGTAGGGGCCACTAAGGAGCAGTCAAATCACACGGTAAGTTAGTCGGAAGAAGCAACCGTCATTTCACTCTTGAATGACATGTACGCAATGTAAAATGGTTGATATGGAGAGAAAAACAAAACCACTATATATACACTAGCAGGAGCCTAAGCTACAAGCTTGCTCGCTAAGGTTGCTCACTTCACAAGCATAGAACGACGGGCTTGATCTCGCAGCTGGGGGAAGGGAACAATGTTATGCGTAGACGCGGTCCACATCGGCGAGGGAGAAAACCCACAGTCGGTGCGTCTGAATCGGGGGTCACCGCGGTATGGGCCGATGCTGCGTCCCAACCGCCCTTCTAGCTACAGCTCGACGTCCCAGGTAGTCCATCTTCCTTTTGGAGCCGGCTTGCTCCACTGCCGTAGCACCATCTCCATGTCGATCTTTCTCTACTTCTACCGACTTCTACTTGTGATGAGTTTATGTCTCATGAACTAGTGCCAGTACTATTATTCTAATCACACTTCTTCAATATCTTTGTCATCAGGGATGCTCAGGTCGATTTTAGTGGAACTGCACAAAAGCATCGTATGATCCGAGGGTGCCAGCCGTCTTTCCTTCGACGGGTTCTACCTGGCCAGAGAATTAAATCATGTTTAGGGTTTAGGGTTTAAGTCGTAGTGACCCCATCAGTAGTTTTTCTTTCGTACACGCTCTCACAACTTTTTTCTTTAGTTGTGAAGTAAATATTGGCTATGATCTGTGAATCATTGAGATGCATCAGCATGCGTGTTAGTTTTCCTTTGTATTTGATGGAATGTTGTAACGAGGCAACCTTGGAATAGGAATGAAAATGGAGTGGAAAGTTTCCGTTTTTCCGGAGAAAAAATGGAAACGGAGAGAAACCAATGTTTCGTTTCGTTGGATCGCGCCATCGAGCAAAACCAACGTTTAAATCATGTCTGTCATGTTCGTGTCTCACCCTCCTCCATGGCTCGATCCCACACGGTCGCTCGGCATGCCACTCACCGCAAACTGAGTATACGATAACTTTCCCGCCTGCTTGTCGATGGATCACGCCATGGAGTACTACTAGCACTACTGGAAGAGATTGACGAGTTGGGGGAGGACAGCTAGCTGTAGCACAGACTCCCAAGAACTTTTTACATGCATGTTGTAGCGGCTATTGCGACCTTTGAACGCGGAGCAGCCGCGTGCACCCGGAAGCGGTGTGGGTGACGCTCTCTCGGCTGGCGCGCCGCTTCAATACCGGTGCCAGTGAGAGGTCGCGTCCGCTCTGGCCGTGCATGAATGCGGCACTGACCGTTTCGGGCGGGAAGCACGGGCGGGTGATGAAGAGGGTTCGGGTTGGTCAGGACCGGCCGTGGCAGCGGTCCGGACGTGCGCAAACAAGAGATGATGTACGTTAATATTGTTGTATATATAATTAACAACGTTAATAATGTGCCAGTTGGACAAATATGATTGGAGATGGAGATGGAAATGGAATTTTACGTAAACACGGATATGCATGTCTATGTCTATGTGTGTGTGCGCGACGACTCTCGCGACCTAGAAGCGGGGGCGTGTTTTTGATCGAGTTTTCTTTCTTGGTATGTTAGAAAATCAGTTTGTCTAATTCACATCTAGATATTATTTAAGGATATCACACCTAAGCTCCCACAAGTATATAATGTAGCAACAAGAAACAAAAAAAAACTAGGACAAAAAAAATAGACCACAAACAGAGTGGACATCAACTTAGATGTGACATAACTATGTCACGTCTAGATGTGTCCTAGACAGACCCTTAAAAAATTGTCCGCCAGTTTTCGTTTCTTTTTTCCGAGAACGCGCGTATTCTATTTAAAACCACTGCTATGGAGAGATTTTTTTACTCCATTATAGCCTCCTGTTTGATAGAGTTTCTCGTCTCTCGCTCTCTCACCCTCTCCATATCAAAACAAGATGACAGTGTCCACTCTATCTCTCTCCTCACCGGTGGTCACAGATCCGGCCGAATCCCGTCCACTTTGGGAGGTGAGGAGGTGCAGCGTTGACGTTGACGCCGTCGGTGACGGAGGGAGCCGATGTGCACCATCCTCTCGGAGCCGGCGCTGGCGCGAACGAAGATCCTCCGTGCCCTTGTTCGCTGCCGTCGTGTGGCCAGATCCCGCCTGCCCGCCTAAACGACATCTCGCCCACCTGAGGTATAACTTCTTGTACTGGTCCAGCTCCCCAGGTCGCTGCGTGCGGGTTTTCTTCTATGCAACTACTCACCAGCTCCCCATGCATAGTAGCAGGGTTCGTCGGCTGGTCCAACATCACCTACTAGTACTATTATAGAGGAAATGCCACTCGAAAAGTTGTCCTGATTTATGCCTTGGTGGAGGTATACATGTTGTTTCGACATAAAGTACATGGTGGTTGTGCGGTCATTGTCCATATGGTGGTAGTACTATCACTGGTTAAATGAAGAAATGCTTTTTTCTCGGGTATCCTGGTTTAGTTCCCATCAAGATATAATTATGATGCTTCTGTTTGTTGGTGTACTTTTCATTAATTCTTATTGACAATTGAGATGTCGTTGCTAACCCTTTTTTATATTTTTGCAAACAGTGATGCGTGTCTCCATACCTGGGCATGTCTTCCTCAATTTTAGTGGAACTGCATAAAATTGGATGGCCATTGTTGTTCCGCCTCACTGTCCTCTGCCATGTGGTTCTTCCTTCCTCGAGCTTGATTACTAAGAAGGAACAGACCATAGTGAGGATTTTTCGAACTTGATAGGTGCCTCACCCAAACTTGATGCCAAATGGATGATGCATCACCACGATGACCTATCGATGCTCATGGTTGCGCCTTATGGTTGCGTCGACTGGTGAAGCTGATCGATTTTCAATGAAAAACAAGCTGTCTTCCATCAGTGCTCTTTGCTTGTTATGCACAAAGATGATATCCTTCACCAGTTCACCTTGGTTGCATTGGAGACGCAGTCGTCTTTCACGTTGGTGCAATTTTATCACACAATTGGCTATGAACCAAATGTTTCCTCGAAGAAGGATCGACGTTGGTACTAAGAGCATAAGTTTTGTATTGATTTCTAAGCCTTCTCACAACTTTGTCTCCAGCTCCCCTATAATTTTATTTGTCCAGCTATTAACTTTGATTTAAAAAATGGTGTGGACTAAAAACCCAGATGGACGTAGTAGCCCTCCCTTTTTATTTACTCCGCATATTAGATTTGATTGAAGTCAAACTTTGTAATACTCTCAAACCTTTCCGATAATTTGAAATTAAAATTCTTTATTTGTACACACTCTCACACATTTCCGATAATTTGGCGCATGTGTGGTTGTTCACTTAAGGGAGGGTAGTGTACCACACGTGAAGGACAAGAAGTGCGACCAGGACGCGTGGGCGTGGATTGTTAGTTCATCGGAAGTAGTACTAGTTTTCTTCACTGTACATTAAATAAAGAGTTTCATTTCGTACTTATAGAATTTAAAACGATTGTTATGGAGAGAATAAGAAAACCACTCCACTATATATTAGTCGTATACACACGAGAGTACTGTATGGACGCAGCTTCATTGACTTAGTGCACCTGCCTTTGGGTTTATGACAGGTGGGCCCAAAATGTGGTTGGCTCACCTGTCATACAGCCAAAAGCAGATGCAGTGAAGGCACCGGAGTCAGTCCATACCACATTAGTATATATATATAAGCGGGAGCCTCGGCGCTTGTTCGCTAGGGTTTGTACTCTCCACATGCTCGCCGCAATACATATATGTTACACGCTGGAGGCTCAGCGTTCATTTGCTAGGGTTTGCTATATTCGTAGTCTCTCACCCTCTCTTCACCAGATCTAAACAAGACTGCATTGGCCTCTTGTCTCTCTCTCCCCCCTCACAGCTGGTGAAGGAGGCGTCCGTATCCCGTCGCACCGGGAAGGGGAGGAGGTGCAGCGTTAACTCTATCGCCTTCGGCGAGGGAGGCAATCCACTGCCGGCTGCGCTGTTCTCTTTCACCCAGCGCTTGTGCGGGAGGGCCACTGACCCCTTCTTCCTCGCTGTCATACGTAGTGTGGGCAGATCCGGCCTCCCGCCGCACTCCTTGCCACATCCCGACGACCCTAAGGTATAAGTTTCTTTGAAACCGTCGTTGCTCTAGCTGCATGTGGATCTTTTTCGATCTATAGTCGAATCTAGGTCTTGGTTCAAAGAGAAAAGAAAGGTGCGGTGGGGTGGAGCATGAATCTAGGACATGGTTCAATGAGGAAAGGAGGGACAAAAAGTAGTATAGACTGGCTATCCAGCCGCTTTGTTGGTTGAAAAGGGAAAAAGGGGTTAACCCAGTACACACATCCGTAAGGAACCGATCTCTTTGTTGAAAAGGGAAAGAAACTAGGGGGGTCGGGTAGTTTGTGCAGGACTAGATTTGCTGCCCTCACATAGGAAAAAGGTTCAAAGAGAACAAATATGGGACCAACACAGATATGCTGCTTGGCTACATACTCTGCATCACCCATTTCTACGTGTGGACGCACATGGTGCTAGCATGTCCCATACAGCTATTTTGCTGTTGTTAATCTAAGAATTCCGCTGGAAAATTGAAGCAATGCCACTGTTAAAAGTAAATTACATTTTTTAACGAATCTTGTTTCAAGAGAATGTCTCTGTTAATATGAAGCAATGCAACCGTTTTAGAAATGCTACTATCCTACTTTGTTTTCCATCCAAGATAAGTTAGATGCTTCTTTCTGTCACCGTTTGTTTCATCCTCTTTATCGGCAAGTAAGTGTTTCCTTTTTTCCTCTGTTAAAACAGGGGTATCGATTCAACTTGTTGCTATTGCGACATTTTGCTTCGCTACTCGAAACACTTATGTTTTAAGAGTGTTTTGTGCAGTTCAACTTGAATGTCACACCGGTGACTTTGCTTAATTTTGGTGGAACTGCACAAAAGGAGATCGAGATTTGTTTCCAGTCTTCGTGGCGAGTTGTTTCAAATCTTGGTCTCAACCACATGATGTGCAGTGTGCTTTGAGATGTTGTGCTACTTGTTTTGGTACTGTTTTAAATAAATGTTGAATTGAAGCTATTGTATTGCTGTCTTTTCCCATTAAATAGTGAACAAAAATGGGACCAACCCAGACATGATGCTTGTTGCTTTGTTACAACAAATTCAGCATCACCCCCTTTATAAGCCAGTAATTGATGCCACTCTCAGAATTAACTACTGAATCTTATTTCAAAACTGCAACACTTGTTAGGGATTGGCGGGATTACCATTTTTGTGGCGGCATGTTTCATCCTCCTTTATTAGCCAGTAATTGATTCCTCTTTTGCCTCTGTTTAAACAGGGATATCTATTCAACTTGTTGCTATTGCGACATTTTGCTTCGCTACGCGAAACACTTTGCTTGATTTCAGTGCAACTGCACAAAACGAGATTGGATTTCCTATTCGTGTTGGCAGATTCATATTTTATCCCGTTGTTCTCATGAAAGGTCAATACAGGCCTTCATCCACATGATTGTGCAGTGTGCTTTGAGATGTTGTGCTACTTGTATTGGTACTGTTTTAAATAAATGTTGAATTAAATCTATTGTATTGCTGTCTTTTCCCATTAAGTAGTGAACAAAAATGGGACCAACCCAGACATGATGTTTGTTGCTTTGTTACAACAAACTCTGCATCACCCCCTTTATAAGTAGATGGAAGCACATATTGTTGTTGCGCCCACTCTCCCCTGGAACTGTTTATACTTTTCGTTAATCTAATGCCGCTGGCAAAATTAAGCAATGCCACTCTCAGAATTAATTAACTACTGAATCTTAGTTCAAAACTGCAACACTTGTTAGGAATGGTACTATCCTGCTTTGTAGTTCTTTCTACATGTTTAACCAAGGTATTGTTAAGATAATTTCTCTTTAAAAATGAATCAGTTGCATTGTTTTAGGAATGGTACTTTTCTGCTTTGTCGTTCTTTATACATGTTGAAATAAGGCATTGTTAAGATAATGTCTCAGTCAATATGAATGAATCACACTGATGGATAATTGCTACTCTCCTGCTTTGTTTCCCATTAAGACAAGTCATCAACCGTTATTTCTCAGTAATTGTTTCCCTTATACCTATTGTTGCTTACAGGGATATCAAAATTAAAGCTCGGTTTTATTCTGACTTCGATTTTAGTTGAACTGCACAAAAGGAGCCAATGTGTCCAAGGCAAACTGCTGCGTTACTGGGTCCAGTTGGTCATTCCACTTTGCAGAAAGAAGCAGTCACTGTTTGCGGTACATTACAGAAGGAATGACCGAGAAGCTTTACAGAGTATTATTAGACACCGGTGACATGACTAGTCTGCAGAGACCATTGGCAATTTAACAACACGTGAAGTGCCCTGGGCAAAAAGTGCCCAAACAAGTATAAGAAGCTACGACAGGACACAATCATAGGCATTACATATTTTGAATGGGAAAAGCTTGTCAAAGTTTAATCATTGATGTTAGCAAGAAGACGTTAGTTTAATATATTGGAATTGGAAAACCTTGTCAAAATTTGCTCATTGATGTTAGCCAGAAGACATGCATTTGATATTTTTGAGTGGGACGCCCTTGCTGTGAGCAGCGTCGAGTGTTTTTTCCTATTCCTGTGTTCAGTTTAGAAGTAAATAGTTACTCTACTGAGATATTCCTGTGTTAAGAGTTTGTTCTGAATATTTTCTATGTAATGCCAGGCCTTGTGTTTGATTGCAAAGTTGAGCTTGGAATGTTGTGGCATGCGGCATCACGAGCTGTTCACCATGCCTCCTGAGAATAATGCTTCATATTGTTTAGCATGTTGATCTAATGCCAGTGATTTTCTTGTTAAGAAGATCATCCTCTTCTGTTGTTTCCGTGCGTAAGAAGTTCATCGTCTGATGTTTCATGCATAGCCTATACGACATGTCGGGTAGGTTAGACGTGAAAGCATATGATCTTCCGACCAACTCATGATATTAGGCCATGATTGGATCGTTGTTTTCCAACCAAAACCGCTTGTAAAACTGACGCTTGTAAATTAAAGCAGATGGTCTCGGGTGAAGGCGCTTGGTTGGTCGATTTCGACTAGTAAAATATCGGATGTACTTCACACACGATAAAAATGCTGAACGACACTCGGACAATTGCTAATCCAGTCGTTAGCTGTTGTTTCAGCCTTGCCCATGGATGGCATGATACGCACGTCGTGCATGTATCGTCTGGTAATTTCGTCCATATAGCAGTGCTCGTAAAATATACACTGGTCTCTCAAATTACACGCGTAACCCGCCGGTTTTACTTACAGACCTCAGGCCATCGGTTTCATTACGCCTGTATTTTACGCGTTGTTTCTGATGACGAGTAAATTACACTTGTATGTTAATACAGGTCTGAAATAAACCAGAGCTCCCAAGCGCAGCCTTACCGTTTCATGCCGTCTCGGTTTCTCGAAGGTGCTCATAGGTGTCCGATGATCCTGGCTTCCTGAATGAGCAGTGGGCGCTGTATCAGACCTCCGTAGGGCCCGCGAGGCCCTTTCCGTTGTCCTTCGAGTTGTTGCGCTCGCCGTGGCGCCGAGCATTGTTAACATGGTCAACGAACATGAGGATTCAAGAGATGACTTTATTTTGACTGGATGATACTAGGGACCCACTAGGGCCATAGTCGTATGTACGCAAGTGCCTCCTTATTATGTACAACTATATATTTTTTGCTTTCTCCTGGTTTCCTGACATCATGGTTCCACACCATTGTGAACCTATGTAGTCAATATAAACGAGAGAATTGCACAAGGTGCGGCCGACAGCTGGGACCAAGCAACTCGAGCAGTATTTGTGTTTTTGAGGCGTGAGCACTGCAGAGTTTTTCTTGGCGATGATTTCGTTGTTGTTTAGAGGAGAGCAGGGTATTAACTGGGCGGGCTGTGGCCTGTCTAGCCCAGGCCAGATATCCAGCCCAGCTACTATTTTTTCAAGATAAAAATGGCTAGCCCAGCTATACGTCTTTTTGAGGAATACCCAGGCAAGGTCAACTTGTTATTCTTCGCCCCGCTGGGCTGCAAATCTTTCCTATGAGGGATGCATTAGGCTTAACAGGAAAATGGGCTTCAAAAATAATACATGGGATGTAATTACAAAAACTGGGCAGTAACCATAAAAAATGCACCAAACACGAAATTAGTTTATAAAATATTATTTATGGATTTTGAAAATCTTAAATTTTCATTGTTGCGCGCGCAATGTTTCGTTGGATTTTTACCTAATACAAATTTATATTTAATCTGACTAGAAATTTCGGGATAAAAATATTTCGGATCCCATCAAAATGTGGGAAATTTTATTGAATTCTGTCTTCAACAGTTGGTTGAAATTATTAATCGTTGTCCTAGCTAGAAAATGGGCTGTACTTTTAACAAACTGTAAATGGGCTGTTGTAAATTCCATTAGAATTCAAAAATGGGTTGTACATTCTTACAAAATGCAAATGGGCTATAAGTTCTCTGCCACACACTTGTGGGCCTACTAAGTGACGCGTCCCCTAAAAAAATAAGTTGACGCGTATGCAAGGCTTTGTCAACTTATTATAGTCAACACACGGTTCTAGCAGTAGTGGCCGTTGGATGTCTATCCAACGGATGTCGTGCTTCTTCTTCAATCTCGGATATTCTTAGCTTCGGCCGCCCAAAATATTATTCCTCCCCTATCATCTGGGGCGCACTGTTCGGAGGCTGACCTATGGGCCTACTAAGTTGCAGCGTACCAAGGGCTTTGTCAACTTAGTCAATATAAACGATTCTAGCTTCAGTGACCGTACGATGTCCATCCAACGGTAGTAGTGCTTCTTCAACCTCTTGTCTTCTTGGTCCAGCCGCCCAAAGCAGCGCAGGTCGTGCCGCCTGCTCCTGCCTCCCATGGCCGGTTGTGCTGTCGCGGAGGCCTCACCGCCCCCATACTACTCCCACCGCTAGCCAGGCCATCCCTCCACTAACCCACACCCCCTGTTATTCTGCGGCGACGGCAGCCTCACACCGCAGTCGAACCAGTGAACCCTCGTACTCCTATCCGCGCGGGCTTCCACTGATGCGTCTTCCACGGCTCCGCGTCGTCCCCTTCCTAGGCGTCGCCGTCGTCCACCGCCTTGGTGCTCTCGGCGCAGCGTGGTCAACGTGGTCAACGACTGACTTCCATCGGAAGAGTACTGTACGTGGAGAGGCTGATAGCTAGGTCCACGGCGGCCGCAAGGAAGTGCCTCCTTATTACGCGAAAAATAGTTATTCCTCCACCTGACAGCAGGGACCCACCGGACGAGCCACCTTATTTTGCGAAAAAAACATTTCCCCCTGACTGCTAGGACCCACCGGACGGGCCACCGTATTTCGTGAAAAAAACGTTCCCCCCGCTATCAGCTCGGACCCACCAGAAGTGCCTCTTTATTACGCACAAAATAATGAATAATCGCCCTGCTAGCTGGGACCCACCTTGGTGGGAGGCTGACTTGTGGGCCTACTAAGTTGACGGGGACGGAGGGCTTTGTCAACTTAGTCAATATGAACGATTCTAGCTCCAGTGACCGTACGATGTCCATCCAACGGCCGTACTGCTTCTTCAACCTCTGGTCTTCTTGCTCCAGCCGCCCAAAGCAGCGCCGGTCGTGCCGCCTGCTCATGCCTCCCATGGTTGGCTGTGCTGCCACGGCTATTATTCTCACTGCTGGCCAGGCCCTGCGGGGATGGCAGCCTCACACTGCAGCCGAACGAGTGAATACTCATACGCCTCTTCGCGCGGGCATCCACTGTCGCGTCTTCACCGGCTCCGCGTCGTCCCCTTCCTAGGCCTCGCCATCGTCCACCGCCCTGGTGCTCTTTGCATGGCGTGGTCAACGTGGTCAAGGAACGACTTCCATCGGACATGGACTATAGGTGGAGAGGCTGGCAGCTGGGTCCACGGCCGCAGAAAGGAAGTGCCTCCTTATTACGCGGAAAATAATGATTCCTCCACTTGACAGATGGGACCCACCGGACGGGCCACCGTATTTCGCGAAAAAAACATTTCCCTCCTGACTACTGGGATCCACCAGCTACACCTTGGCACGCAAGGAAGTGCGTCCGGGCAAAAAAAACGATTCGCCCCCTTGACTGCTGGGACCCACCAGCTACATCTTTGCATGCAAGGAAGTGCGTCCGGGCAAAAAAAACGATTTGCCCCCCTGACTGCTGGTTCCCACCAGCTACATCTTCGCAGGCAAGGAAGTGCCTGACAGTCGGGACCCACCTGGTCGAAGCATACGTAGCATTGTCATTCTGGTCGCGAACGTGTACGTACATGCTGGTCGATGTAGAGGTGCGCACGTGTCGTAGTAGAGGCGCACACGTGTCATAGTAGAGGCGCGCACGTAGCATGTACACGTACGTACAACAGCGAGGGTGCAAGAAAGAAAATATGGCCACATACGTACATACGGGCAGGGTCTCGAACGCCTACTCGCGCATACGTACATGGCTCGGTCGGAACGGAGAAACAGCGTCGTCGTCGTGTTCATGGGGAGCCAACCGGCTGGGTCGGAACGGAATGTATGGTCGTGTTCATCGGGAGGGCTTGGACGGAACAGGCGATGGAAACGAGGCCTAGCATATCGCACAACGGAGGAAACAGACCTCCTACGTTCGGAACAGGGTCCTGTTGATAGGGAGGGGTGTGGCGTACCGCAAAACGGAGGAAACGGACCTCCTACGGTCGAAACGGGGGTCCTGTTGATCGGGAGGGGTGTGGCGTACTGCAAAACGGACGAAACGGACCTCCTATGGTCGAAACGGGGGTCCTGTTGATAAGGAGGGGTGTGGCGTACCACAAAATGGACGAAATGGACCTCCTACGATCGAAACGGGGGTCATGTTCATCGGGAGGGGTGTGGAGTACCGCAAAACGGGACTCCACGAGATATTGTTCATCTCCACCGTCGACCTCCTCCAGCCTCCACGGGCTACCGTCGACCTCCTTCAGCCTCCACGGGCTCCTGTTCATCCAGCCTCCACCGCGCGCTACTCCACTAGCTACTATTCAACCACCCCTCCACGGGCACCCCTCCATCGTCTACTGTTCATCCAGCCCTCCACACCACGGGGTCCTGTTCAACCACCCCTCCACGGCCACCTCTCCACCATCTACTATTCATCCAGCCATCCACACCACGGGGTCCTGTTCATCCAG
>NC_041383.1:258393350-258404592 GCF_002162155.2 Triticum dicoccoides
TCAGCTAGCAGCAGTAGTGGAGGAATCGCTCGATCGAGTTCAGTTAACAGCCATCGATCGATCGCTCTAGTTCAGTAACGTGTAGCCTGCAGTGCAATCGCTCGGGTTCAGTTAGAGCCCAACGCCTCGCTTGGGTTCAGTTAGAGCCAACGCCTCGCACACACGCGCATACGTGTACGAGAGAAACGTGCATCGCTTGGCCCCCGACCTCCCACCGTAACCGGCAACTCCCCGAAATTTTCCTCCCCCTCGCTTCTACCACGGTCTTTTCGGTCATGGACGGCCCCAAGAATATCATGCAGCTGCATCTCCGGCCCACCCAAGACGAAAAGCCCATTTTTGTCATAATTTTTTGTCATAGAAGTAGGAGCCCACCACATCTATGATGATACCGTGTTTTGTCATAATTATCGTCATAGGAGTGTCATACGTATGACAAAAAAATTCGTTCGGCCCAAAATGTCACGGATGTGTCTTTTTTTGTAGTGTTAGGGCCTTGGATGAGCACTAGCATCATAATGAACTTCCGCTTCATGCACAACCAAGGAGGAAGGTTATACAAACATAGAGTCACAGGCCACGTGCTATGGTTGCTGCTCTGCTCCCCAAAAGGATTAATGCCATCTGCTCTTAGACCAAACCATACGTTCCTTGGGTCACCTGCAAACTCCTCCCTGTACTTTCTCTCGATTTTTCTCCACTGTGACCCGTCAGCGGTACTCTCAACTTTCCGTCTTTCTTACGGTCTTCTCCGTGCCATCGCATTGCCTTGGCATGCTCTTTATTTAAGAACAAACATTTCAACTATGGTATTATAGGAGCATACCACATCACCTTCATAGGAATCTTCTTCCTGGGGTGCTCGCCCTCGACATCACTAGAGTCATCGCGGCTGATCTTATAGCACAATGCACCACATACCGGGCACGCGTTCAAATCCTCGTACTCACCGCGGCAGAGGATGTAGTCATTAGGGCATGCATGTATCTTCTGCACCTCTAAACCTAGAGGGCAGACAGCCTTCTTCGCTTCGCACATACTCTCGGGCAATTCGTTGTCCTTTGGAAGCATATTCTTTATCATTACCAGCAACTTTCCATATCCCTTGTCAGATACACCATTCTTTGCCTTCCGTTGTAGCAATTCCAGTGTGGTGCCCAGCTTTTTCTTGTCACCTTCGCAATTCGGGTACAACAATTTCTTGTGATCCTCTAACATGCGCTGCAACTTCTTCTTCTCCTTTTCACTTGCGCAGTTTCTCTTTGCATCGGCAATGGCCCGACCTAGATCATCAGGGGGCTCATCTGATGCCTCTTCTTCATCTTCTTCCCGCATGGCCGGCTCAGCTTCTTCCCCCATTGTTGTATCATCGTATTCAGGGAACCCATGGCCAGGATAGCTATCATCGTCCACTTCTTATTCATTGTCTTCCATCATAACCCCTCTTTCTTCATGCTTGGTCCAAAAATTATAGTGGGGCGTGAAACCAGACTCAAATAGGTGGACGTGAATGGTTCTTAAGTTAGAGTAATTGTGACCATTCTTACAGCCAGCACATGGACAAGGCATAAAACCATCCGCCCGCTTGTTTGCCTGAGCCACAATCAGAAAAGTATGCATGCCATCAATGAACTGGGGAGAGCATCGGTTATCGTACATCCATTGTTGGCGCATCTTCATTACACACCACCAAATAGACCAAATTAATACAAGTTCATACATAAAGTTCATACAACACTTAATGCAACATACAAATAACTCCCTAGCTAAACAATTTATATGCAACAACAAATGCGATCAAGATCGCAACTAAGGTAACAATTGATCCAACAGCATAATGATACCAAGCCACACTATCAATGGCATATTTTCTAATCTTTCTAATCTTCAACCGCATTTTCTCCATCTTGATCTTGTGATCATCGACAACATCGGCAACATGCAACTCTGATTCCATCTTCTCCACCTCAATTCTTTTCAATTTTTCTTTCAAATACTTGTTTTCTCTTTCAACTACATTTAACCTCTCGACAATAGGGTCGGTTGGAATTTCCGGTTCACATACCTCCTAGATAAAAATATCTATGTCAACTTGATGGACACAATTTTTTATAAACACGAAAGGCAACAAATAGTTTTAAAAGAGAATATACCGCATCCGAATCATAACATGGACGAGGGCCGACGAGGACGGATATCAAAACCATGGCACTATGTATAACAAACAACGTACGGGTAAGATAATTATACAAGTAACTATATATATAAATCACACAAACAAGATTTTTTATATATAAAAAAGATAAGAACAAGAGGCTCACCACAAGGTGGTGCCCGCGACGGGACGGTGCGGACGACCGATGGCGGTTACGACAGAGATGGGAAGGCACTAAGTAAACCACACCTACATATGCAAACTAAGAGTTATTTCAAGCTCAAATTGCATATAAATCAAACATACTACCACATATAATTCCTTCCAAATTACTAAAACCCACAAATTAATCACTATATAAAGCATTGCAAGAGCTAATCTAGCAATGAGAGATGAAAGGACAAAGTTGCTAACCTTTGTGATCACTTGAATGGATGGGGCCCTTCAAATCTTGACAAAATTTGGGCAAAACGTGTGATGAGCTCAAG
This sequence comes from Triticum dicoccoides, assembly GCF_002162155.2. Classification (NCBI taxonomy): domain Eukaryota; kingdom Viridiplantae; phylum Streptophyta; class Magnoliopsida; order Poales; family Poaceae; genus Triticum; species Triticum dicoccoides. The sequence goes on from NC_041383.1 coordinate 258,395,994, forward strand.
GGGAGAAGAGGAAGAACAAAGAGGAGGAGAGGGGAAGGGGGAAGAATAGAGCGAGCTGGACGAAGGCTTTATATGTAGGATGACCTATAGTACCGGTTCATGGCAAGAACCGGTACTAAAGGTGCTGGACGGGCCCCAGTTTGACAACATCCTGCCACCACACCCTTTAGTACCGGTTCGTGGCACGAACCGGTGCTAAAGGTTCCGCACGAAACGGTACTAAAGAGAGCGGCCCACCTAGCCGTTGGAACCGGCACTAATGGTCACATTAGTGCCAACTCAGTTTCAAACCGGGACTAATGAGCTGCACATTAGACCTTTTTCTACTAGTGTTCTGCTCCTCATTGGGTTTGACACTCTTACTTATCGAAAAGATCTACAATTGATCCCCTATAGTTGTGGGTCATCAAGGCTATTTTCTAGCGCCGTTGCCGGGGAGTGAAGCGCCTTTGGTAGGTGGAATTCCACTACTAGGGAAAACCCTAGTAGTAGAGCGGGTTTAAGGCCCACTAGTAGTGCGTGCTGCCGCGCTACTAATAAGGCGCTACAGCTATTACTTAGCAGTAGCGCGTGTGACACGCGCTACTGCTAAGACACATAGCGGCAGTGCTTCTTCTCTCATGCGCTGCTACTAATCTAGCTAGTTGCAGCGTGTTTACTATCCACCGCTACTAGTATTTTTTTATTTTTTTATTTTTAGTGTATTTATACGCCATTACACAAATTTTGGTACAATACAAATTATGAGGTTTATATCGTTATGTCCATATCATTGTGTCAAATGAAGGTGTATTAGGTACAAGTGGAGGCAATATGTGGTGCATGTCAAAAGTATACTACTAATCCAAACTTGATCTAGTTTGGACTAGTAGTACTTTCGATGTGCACCACATGTTGCGTCCACTTGAATCTAATCTGCCAGCACAAGCTATTTAATCATCATCATAGTCATTACCACCAATAGTATTTATTTAATCACCATAGTCATAGTGTAGCACATAATCATCTTCAAACTCATTCTAGCTAGCTAATCACCACCAACACTAGATGCGGTAGCTATCTAATCACCACTAACACTAGCTAATAATAATCATCATAGTCATTACCACCAACAGTAGCTATTTAATCATCAGTCATAGTGTAGCACATCATCATCTTCAAACTCATTTCTAGCTAGCTAATCACTCCTAGTGCTCTCTCTTAGGTAAAATAACATAAAACATGTGTAGCTCTCCTCCTTCATCAAGTTGGAGCATGCAGATGAACCTGTCTCCTAATCATGGGATGTGCTTCTGATTGTTGCCGCCTAGTACTTCTCTGCACTCCTCCATCACAAATTTGGTCCAGTCTTGTACTTGTAAGAGTTTGTCGCTAATCTTGAATGCACTAAAGTGCATTATAGGATATCTTGGCCGTAAGCTAACAATACTCATGGTACCTTTAGTCTCGATCTCATGAGGCACAACATTCATCGGGAGTCTCTGTTGAAGAAGATCGTATGGTAACATACTTAGCAATGAAGTTTAGCTTCAAAAATAATGTATGGAAAAGATGCACTAAGGACAAATAGTAATAATCTTACCATCTTTCCTAAATAGATGTGACCGTAGTTGATTACGAGCACTATTGGTCCCACGTTTTCAGTACTAACATTTATAAGTGCAGGAAGAAATTTTGTCTTGACAGTATCAAGATCTGCAAGCCATGAAACATAATGACTTAGCTCCTCGCAGTTTAGTTCAGCCCCGGGACAGTAGTAGGTCCTGTCTACCAAGCGCTGGACATGTTTGCTTGAACAGAAATAAGCTGACAATAGAAATTAGTTGTCAACTATTTTTGAATAAACAATATCAAAGACATAAATGGTTGAGAAACTCACATAATGGTATAACTGGAGGCGTCTGCACATCAACCCAGATGTCAGTATTACCTTTAATATCATCTTCCGGACGAATATCAAAGGTGATAACCATATCAGGCTCAAATGCATAAGTCCTGCATAGTGCTCGCCATGTTTTGCATCCAAAATAGGTGTAGTCGTCTGCGTTGTATAAATTTGCGTGGAAAATTTAACCATGCTCGATCTTCAAGTAAACTTTCTTTACCTCCGTAGTACGACTGAAACCTATATTATCCAATACAAAAATTCTTGCATGGCAGGGGATACGCTAGTAGAATAGTAAAAAAATTATATAATAAGTTGAAGCAAATGAAGCAGATGTCATGCTTAATTACGAAAAAAGACTTGTCGTTGTGACTTACTGTATCCACTTCGAAGTTCTTGTCTAGCTTGATGTTGAAGCGCCTATCATCATCTAGGAAGATTTCATCGCACAGGTCGCGCTCGTCTTTGCAGTATTTGCAAATACTGAAATCCTTTTCGTTGTCAGACATTTCCTATGTTCATAGTTGAAACATTAATTGAAAATCGATCAAAGACAACTACCAGGATACTCAACACACAAATCCGGGGCACTCGATATTTCCTACATATTTTGGCACAAGTCATGCCAAAATTCACGGAAAAATCCGGCATGACCTTTGCTAAAATAGGACATATCGAGTGCCTGAAATTTACCAGAACGGAAATGAATCAACACTCCGGCAAAACATAGGCCACTCGGAGGTGTAACCTGCAAACATGACCGGCCACTAGGCAAGCACATATCCTATTTGAGCAACACAAGATATACATTTCAAAATATCTTATAGGACTCAAATTAGCATGCATTCAATAAGCAAAAGTAAATCATCTCATGCGTCCGTACATCGTTGAATATTATCACTAATACATCCCGAATAGTATCGTACATATAACATCACTAATACAACTAAAACCCGAGCGCACGACGGGTATCGGCGTGGACGGTGGACACCCACAGAGAAGGAACCACCACTGGATCATAGCTCCAGTGAGATCCCTCGAGAACCTGCCAGGTGTTGGAGAACCTGTGCGCCAACGCAAACAAGTAGCGACGGACGTGTGCGTCCTCCTCACTGACACGGTGACGCACCACCTCCGCGGGGTCCTCGAGCCTCTGGACTGTCACTGGCCCATGCGACCGCCACCAAAGAAGGTTCGGGTTAACGACGGGCTGGCTCCTCACCAACCTGCTCCCTCGGTAGGTAGCACCCCTAGTACCACCCCGGCGGAGCCCAGTCACGGACATGGCCCATCTGGTGACGCAGGTGTCCTCCGCCGACTCGACGACGAGGATGCGGGATAGGCATCGTCCACGTCGATGCGGGAAAATTGCTTTAACTAAAAAAATAACAACAAGTTCTTACTAACTAGTTCTATTAATTCAACTAGTTCTTACTAAAAATAAACTTACTATAAATAAAAATAAACTAGCACCTAATTAGTACCTAGTTCTTACTAACTAATTAGTACCTAGGAACTATTGCCCTAATTACCATCTAATTTGATGAACCTAGGGGTGGAAAGTGGTAGCGGATATTCCAATTAACCAACTTAAAAGTGAAATAAGTGGTCAAATTTTACTCGTTTATGATTCATCTTAGAAATTTGATTCATTTCCACCCTTACATGAACCCTAACTAATTTGAGCCACATCTGCATCCGATTCGTTTCCACCCTTACATGAACCCTAAATAATTTGATGCAACTAAAATATGAAGAAACCCTAGGCAGAGGTAGGGGAGAGGGAGGAGCAGGCGTGCTCACCTCGGGTGCCTGCGATGAGGGAGGGGCAGGAGGCGTCGAGGTCAGGGTCAGGGCTCGGGCGCGTGGTGGAGGGTGGCGTCGAGCTCGGGGTCGGGCGGCGTCCGGGGCGACGTTGAGGTCGGGGGCGGGGCGGCATTGAATCCGGGGTCGGGGCGGTGTAGAGGGTGTGCGAAGAGCGCGCAGCGGCCGACGGGCGACGGCGGCGGCGAGAGCGGGGGAGTTGGATTTGGGGGAAGTGGCCGTGGGGAAGGATGAACACCGTGGTTAAGTCAGAAGTAGCAGTAGTGCATTCCGGAAAGCGCGCTGATGAGGATACAGACCTGGGGTAGGGTCATAGGCCAGACCTACACACCCTACCCAAGGTCACTACCCTAGAAGATAAGGAGTCTGAGAGACAGCAAGGGACCCCCAGTCAGGGATGTCGAGTGTAATCCACTGGACAGTCAGGTCACTCGGGCGTCCTCCTCCTTATCATCACTCGACCGTCCAAAGAATCACTCGACCTACCGAAGACCAGGGGTCACTCAGCATTACAATGGGCAGGCGTTCACTCCGTAGTCTTTGAGGTCATTAACATCACTTAAGGCTGGCGTTACCAGTAACGCCCCTACTTTATGTACATTAAGTCCCTTGTAATGGAGGGCGATGGGGGCCCTGGCGTACTCTCTATAAGCCACCCCCCTCCTCTGGCACAAGGGTTCACACCCCCTGTAATATCACACACATAATTCAATCGACCGCCTCCGGGCACCAAGACGTAGGGCTATTACTTCCACTGTGAAGGGCCTGAACTCGTAAATCTCGTGTGTACACCTTCACCATAGCTGAGATCTTGCCTCTCCATACCTACCCCCCTTTCTACTGTCAGTCTTAGAACCATGATAGTTGGCGCCCACCATGGGGCAGGTGTCTTGGCGACTTGTTGGTGAAGTTGCAAGTTTTACCGATCATCATCATCATGGTTTTCGGCGGCGGACTTGCTGGGGGCCGTGAGATCTGTCTCGACGTGCTCGTTTTCGTCGCCGACGACTCCGCATGGCTTCAAGAAGCTCCCCTGGATGTTGAGGCGCTCCCCGTCCGAGAGGCGACGCACTTCCGCGCATGCGTCTGCGGCGTCCTTCTCCGGTAGCCGTCGACTCAGGATCAGTCGGCTCCGACTGTGTTTTCCCTCCCTGTTGTCCGCCGCCGCAAGCAATCCGGTCGATCACGACTCCAACGGTGGGTGAAGCACATGGTGGCTAGGCGTTTGGCCACCCATCAAGTCGCGGCAATCGAGCCCGACGAAACCCACCACGGCCTGTTCGATCTGTCGACTGGCTCCGCGGAGACCGCATCCGAATGCGATAGCAACGACCCTGCAGCAGAAGTCTTGATGGTCAACGGGCCTCACAGTCCGCCTGGTTTTTGCCGTGAGGACGACGAAGACAGAGACGGCGATCCATCGCCTGTCCACGAGGAATACCAACCCGAGCCCCTCTCTTCGCAGCAGAGAGAAGAACTTCGTCGCCGCAACATGGATGCACTCCACACGCCCATTGTTGGAGAAACCCCCGAGGCTCGGGCCTTGGAGGAGGTGCACTTAGCCAATTTGGCTGAGCGCACTTGACTGGATAACCTTCAGCATGCTCTCAATGAGCGCGCTCAGGAGCGGATCCATGAGTCCAGTCGACGACAGCTTTTTCTGCCTCCACCTAAGGTATACCATACTCCGATTCAGAACCTCGCAGCTGTGGCCCGAATATCAGAGTCGATTCAGCCTTCCCAGTCGGAGGCTGGCAGAGGGTTGATGCAGATTTGGGCCTTGCTCCGGGCAGCAGGAGAGCAGAACACTGCAGTGTCTCAGTCGCAGAATAGGATTCATAGTAGATCCATAGTAGCGGATACAGTCCAGTCGACCCATAGCCAAAGATCTCCCCTGCGGCGTGAAGGCCGTGGACAGTATGATCGTCGGTTCGACCGCGACAATCATCGTCGAGTGCCTACGCCTCCTTCGAGGAGCGCGTCGTACGTGCCTCGGCAGAACAATGACAGAGGCTGTCACAGTGGCGAGCGTAGAGCTCCAATCGACCCAAGAGAGCCAGGCTTCGATGTGAGCTCCATTCTCGTTCAAGGCTTGGTCGACCGGAACAGAGCGCATAGAGAAGACCCTGGCAGAGATTGTCCGAGTGGCAGAAGGTTGCATGTTTCAGGCCCAGAGTGTTTCAGCAGAGCCATCAGGGCACTTCAGGTTGGCAACCGGAGTTAGTAAGTTCACTGGAGAATCCAAGCCCGAAACCTAGATTGAGGATTACTGAGTGGCTGTGCAGATTGGAGGCGGAAACGATGAGATAGCGATGAAGCATCTCCCTCTTATGTTGGAAGGGTCGGCCCGAGCGTGGTTGACTCAGTTAACTCCAGGCAGTACACACAGTTGGGAGGAGCTAGCTCGAGTCTTCGTAAGAACTTTTGAGGGCACGTGCAAGCGACCAGCAGGGTTGCCCGAGTTGCAGCATTGTGTTGAGAAGCCGAATGAGAATTTAAGGGAATTCATTCAGAGATGGAGCACTTTGCATCACACCGTTGAAAATGTATCAGAGCATCAAGCAGTATGCGCTTTCAAGGAAGGCGTCAAATACAAAGAGTTGGTCTTGAAATTCGGTCGGACTGGGGATATGGCTCTGACTCGGATGATGGAGATAGCAACCCGGTACGCTAACGGAGAAGAAGAGGATCGACTTCGTAGCGGGAAGAGTAAACCAGTCGGCCAAAAGGCCGGTGGGGGTAACTCCAGTCAAAATCAGAAGCGTGAGGCCGAACCAGCAGCACCTAGACAGATTGCAGCAGTGACTCAAGGAAAGTTTAAGGGAAAACCTAAGGGGCCCTGGCCCCCTAAGAAGGTAAAGGATCAAGCAGGAAATGATGTGCTGGATTTGCCATGTCACATCCACACGAAGAAAGATGAAGAAGGTAATCTGATTTACCCGAAGCATACCACTCGGCAATGTCGACTCATGATCCAACAGTTCCGAGAGAAACAACCCAATGAGAAGGAGAAAGAGTCGGACAAAGATGAGGATGCAGAGGAAGACGATGGTTATCCCAAAGTCGGTTCAATTCTGATGATTTTTGCTGATGTTGAGAGCAAGAGTCGATTGAAGGTCATCAACAGAGAAGTGAATATGGCTGCTCCGGCAGTGACGACCACATACCTGAGATGGTGTCAGACCACCATCACGTTCGACCAGTCTGACCATCCTGCTCGTGTAGCCACCCCTGGGAGGCAAGCACTGGTGGTCGACCCCGTGGTCGGGGGCACTCGACTGACCAAAGTACTGATGGACGGTGGCAGTGGTTTGAACATCCTTTACGCTGAAACCTTGAAGGGGATGGGCATTCTGATGTCCAAACTTAGCGAGAGCAACATGAGTTTTCATGGTGTTATCCCTGGAAAGAAAGCCGAATCACTTGGACAGATCGCCTTCGACATGGTTTTCGGTGATTCCAAGCATTACCGTAAGGAGAAGTTGACATTTGAAGTCGTGGATTTCCAGAGCACCGTTTGCATGTCGACCCCAAGGTAAAACCCGTAAAAGAGCACCTTCAGCGGTCCGCCATGAAGAAGAGAAAAGCAATTGGCGAAGAAGTGGCTCGGATGTTGGCAGAAGAGTTCATCCGTGAAATCTACCACTCTGAGTGGCTAGCCAATGTAGTCATGGCCCCTAAGAAGGATGATTCACTTCATATGTGCATTGATTTCAAGCATATCAATCGGGCCTGCCCGAAAGATCACTTCCCTCTCCCTCGCATTGATCAGATTGTCGACTCGACTATAGGGTGTGAGCGCTTGTCTTTCTTAGATGCGTATTCCGGGTATCATCAGATCCGACTGTATGGTCCCGATGAAATAAAAACAACCTTCATCACCCCATTCGGGTGCTTTTGTTATGTCACCATGCCATTTGGTCTTAAAAATGCTGGAGCCACATTCATGAGAATGATTCAGAAGTGCCTGCTCACTCAAATCAGTCGGAATGTGGAAGCACACATGGATGACATTATGGTCAAGTATTGCAAAGGTTCCGACCTATTGACTGACCTCGTAGAAACCTTTGCCAACCTAAGAAGGTACGATATCAAGCTTAATCTGTCAAAGTGCACATTCGGAGTTCCAGGAGGAAAGTTACTCGGTTTTCTCATTTCCGAACGAGGGATCGATGCCAATCCAGAAAAAGTTGATACCATTCTCCAAATGAAACGCCCCGTGCGAGTGTATGACATTCAGAAGCTGGTTGGTTGTTTGGCCGCCTTGAGTCGATTCATTTCTCGTCTTGGTGAAAAGGCCTTGCCTCTTTACCGACTGATGAAGAAATCTAATAAGTTCGAGTGGACTGAGGAAGCTAATGCAGCATTTGTAGAGCTCAAAGCCCTGCTTTCCACCCAGCCGGTGCTCGCTGCGCCAATCAGCAAAGAGCCTTTACTACTTTACATTGCAGCCACTGGACAAGTTGTCAATACAATACTCACGATCGAGCGAGAAGAGGAAGGAAAAGCTTACAAGGTTCAACGCCCAGTTTATTATCTCTCTGAAGTTTTGACTCCATCCAAGCAACGATATCCACATTATTAGAAGCTTGTCTATGGAATATACATGATTGTTGTTTATTTCTTGTGTACTTATCGCCTTAGCTGCGAATCTGTTTCGCCTAAGATGAAGTGATAAAATTCCTATCGAGTGGTGAGTCTGCCTCTCACTCGGGGGCTTAGCTGCAGTCCAGTACTCGCCTAAGTGACAAAAATCCTACCGAGTGGTGAGTCTGCCTCTCACTTGGGGGGTTAGCTGCAGTCCAGTACTCGCCTAACTGAAAAAAATCCTACCGAGTGGTGAGTCTGCCTCTCACTCGGGGGCTTAGCTGCAGTCCACTACTCGCCAAA
>NC_041383.1:258404823-258435113 GCF_002162155.2 Triticum dicoccoides
AAGCGATCCTCCCACTCGGAGGCTTAGCTGCAGTCCAGTACTCGCCTAAGTTTGAAAAATCCTACCGAGTGGTGAGCGATCCTCCCACTCGGGGGCTTAGCTGCAGTCCAGTACTCGCCTAAGTTTGAAAAATCCTACCGAGTGGGGAGCAATCCTCCCACTCGAGGGCTTAGCTGCAGTCCAGCACTCGCCTAAGTTTGAAAAATCCTACCGAGTGGGGAGCAATCCTCCCACTCGGGGGCTTAGCTGCAGTCTAGTACTCGCCTAAGTTTGAAAAATCCTACCGAGTGGGGAGCAATCCTCCCACTCGGAGGCTTAGCTGTAGTCCAGTACTCACATAAGTTTGAAAAACCTTACCGAGTGATGAGCAATCCTCCCACTCGAAGGATATGCAAAGTGCGGGTCGACCACGACCACCACTTCAGAATTGTACCATCAAGAAGAAGGACGAGATTGTGCGCACTGTCAAAGGCCCCTCCAACGGTTGAAAAGAACATCAAGACCATTGTTGAGTGGCTTGCTGATGATCTGATCAATGCTGCTCAAGGATCGTCCAATTGATTGATAGGAACATCAAGACCATTGCCGAGTGCCTTGCTGATGAGCCGATCAATGCTGCTCAAGGATCGTCCAATCGGTTGACAAGAACGTCAAGACCATTGTTGAGTGCCTTGCGGATGAGCTGATCAATGCTGCTCAAGGATCGTCCGATCGGTCGACTGATGATTCTTCTCCAGAAGCTGCATCAAGCAAACAGACACAAATCCGAGAGAAAAACGAATTTTGCTCAAAGACAAATGCAATATATTCAAAGATAAATACAAAGATTCTGAACTGTAGAATAAAGTAATCGGGCACCAGGCCCGAAGGAGTTCTAATGGTTACAAAACCACTCGGCATTCCAAGGCAAATAAAGGTGAAGCATAATGTTTTTTCAATCACTCGACAGGAGAAGGACTGGCCGGATCGCAGAAGCTGTCAAGGTCGATGCTGTCGGTGATGCAAGTGGCTGCCTCGAGGAAGGTGTCCATGAAGGTCTACAAGGAGTGCTTCTTAGTATTCGCTACTTTGAGAGCTGCCAGCTTTTCTTCCTTAGCCTCCTTGCAGTGCACTCGGACCAATGATAAGGCGACATCGGCACCACAGCGAGCGGAAGATTTCTTCCACTCTTGCACTCGGCCTGGAATCTGATTAAGTCGAGACATTAACGACTCGAGGTCTTGAGGCAGCTCCGCCTGAGGCTAGAGTTCAGCATCCACTTGGGTCATCGCCGCCTTCAATCGAGCCAGATAAGCAACTGCAGCATCCAAGCGCGACTCCAATCGCAGCAGATTCATTGCAACGTCATCTTTCATAGGAAAATTGATGGGGTCGAGACCCGTCTCGACCCTCCAATTTCAACTTCAAAGTCCTGACACAGTTCTGTCCCATTGCGAAAAACGATGAGTCGACAGCATGACAACACAGTTTAGTCAATGACAAATTAACTACAGTCGAACGATCATACCTTCAAGCTTCAAAACAAGTTTCGCGGCTAGTTACTCTAGATAGGACTCTAGCTTGTCTGTCTTGGTCCTGAGGCCGCTGACTTCAGTGGTCAGATTCTCCTTGTCCTTCCTTAGCTGCTCGACTTCTCGATTAGCGTCTGAGATGGTAGTCTTCAGCTTCGTGTTCTCCTCCTCCAATTTGCCGACTGAAGCCAGCTTCTGGTCCGCAAGCTTCATCTTCTCATGTGCTTCCTTCTGAGCAGCTGCCAGATCCAGATCCTTCTGCTCCAAAGCCTCCTTCATCCTCTCTAAAGAAACAACACTCTTCAGACGAGACTGAAGTTGGCGATTTTCACTACGCGCATCTGCTTGTGTGAAGTCACTCGGTTCAAAGAGACTGAAAGAAAAAGCAGTGGGAAGTGCGAGCTACAAAACGGACAAGACAGTCGAATGATTACCTCCCATGATGGCCGTCTCTTGTTGGGCGTTCTTAAGGTTCTTATTGCGAGTTCAAGGTCAAGTTCAACGCTGATGTGCTTCTTCTTCAACTTAGAAAGTCGAGCCCCGAGATCACAAGACCTCTGCGGTCAGCAAGAGAGACATGTCAGTCGATAGGAACAAGAGCAAGTGACAGTGAAAAGTTACTGTAAGACTACCGCTGAATCAAATATCCAACAATAGTCTCGGGGACTACACCCAGTGGGTGCACTTAGCGTGCCCCCACTGGTTCAGATCAATACTCAGCAGGGTCTGCCCAGCGTGAGTTCAAAAAAAAGAGTACATTTTAAGACCTCAGTCGACTGCCAGTAGTCGACCGTGGTCTCGGGGACTACACCCAGTGGGTGCACTCGGCGTGCCCCCACTGGTTCAGACAGTTTACTAAGACTCAACTCGAGTCGAGTGGAATAGCAGATTTCCTAATCTCTATACAAAGAAACACCCCAGTGGGTGATCGGATATAACTCAACATTCAAAAGTTCAGTTAGAGTTTTCCTGACCTGAAGTGCTGGCGTTGTAAGCCATCTGACTGGCCTCATGCATCACCTTCACCTGCGCCATGACAAGGTTCACCTGGCGAAGAGCCTCCCTGGCAGCACTCGGCGAGTCGTCTGGGGTCTGATAGGCAGCAAAGAGTGACGGTTGCAAGGCGGTCGAAGCAGTTACTGGGTCAAACACATGGAGTTGCACCGGAGCAGCAGGAGTCGGAGCAGCCGATCCCGACGGATGATCAGTTGTCAGCGGGTCAGCAAATGTGACGTTGGTCCGAACCGGCTCCCCGAAACGTTCGACCACCGCCTCAAGCACCGGCGTCGATAAAGGAACCTGAACTTTGAGTCTCTTCCTGCTCGAGCCTCCACTCCTCTTCCTCCTCTCCTGCAGAGGCACTTCTTCTTCATCATCGTCAGGGAGCACGACGACCTCCTGTGGAACTACAGAAAGGATGAAATATCAGAAAGCCAGTTGATTGACGATCCACTCGACTAAATGAAACCTGGTCGAACGAACTTACCAGCTCGAGAGGTGGCCTCCTCGTCTCCTGGAGCCTTGTCGATGTCCATGTCGGTAGCCGCAGAGGTGGGGCTGGAGAGGTACACGATCCAATCGGTCAAGACGGGGAATTCAGTCAGTCTGCGTAAACACAAGTACGATACTCACCCCGAAGCCACAGGGATGTCCATCTTGATCTGCGGCAAAGTCTTTTGAGCCTTGGGAGGAACCACCTCGGGCTGCTTGGCAATCTTCTCCGCGGACTCCGGAGTCGATGTCCGAACACGTTTCTGAGAGTGGGGACCTGGGGCCACGTTCTTCCCACGCCCGCATGTCGGGTCATGTTGCTGCTTAGATCGACGCTCGGAGCGTGGCGGCGAGTCGACTTCCTCCTCCTCGTCCGACTCCTCGCTCTCCTCCTCCTCCTCTTCATCCGAGGACTCCCATTCACCGCTTTCCTCTGCACTGGCCTCTCCTTCCTGGTCCTGCACCAGAGCTTGTTCCCCATTGGGCATCGAATACATCTCAGTGAAAACCTGCAAGGCAAATGGACGAACAACAGTCAGTCGACATCAAATACAGTCGGAGCATAGAAGTCAGACAGTCGGAAAAAAGAGCATACTTTGTCGGGTGGATTGTCGTCTCTGAAGGGAATGACTCGCCTGGATCCTCTGGGGTTGTCCTGATTGCCTGTAATACTCCTCAGCCACATAGCCACGGTTTTTGGCGGCACCTCCTCTGGATGGACCCGAGCAGTGTCTTCAGGTCCGGAGTATAACCACATAGGATGGTCATGGGCCTGAAGGGGCTGGATGCGTCGACTGAGGAACACTTCCAGCAGATCCAGGCCAGTGACACCCTCATTGATGAGTTGGACCACTTTCTCCACCAACATCTTCGTCTCCACGTTCTCAGCAGCAGTCACTTTGAGTGGAGAAGGAGTCTGGACATGGTCAAATGTGAAGTGAGGGAGGCCGGTCAATTGCCCCGGAGCTGCGACGTCCTGGCAATAGAACCAGGTCGACTGCCAGCCTCTAACTGATTCGGGGAGAGTCATAGCAGGGAAAGAACTCCTATGCCTTTTTTGGATGCCTAAACCCCCACACATCTGGATGACATGGGTTTTTGAGTCACTCGACTTCGCTTTTTTGACTGACTGGGAGCGGATGGTAAAGAGTGTTGGAGATATGCCCTAGAGGCAATCATGTATGATGATATTTCCTATGTGTTTATGAATAAAGATAGTCCTTGGACATTATCAATGATGTGTATCAGCAAGTACGTTACTTGTTGGTGGGACTATGCATTGTATGATGACTGTCCTAAAAGGTCCCTAGTCGAAAGGGCTGTGTGGACACGCAGCTGACTAGACTAGCATACGACACGGTCGATGGCTTGGTCTCACTAGCCATGGAGCATTGGATGCTAACCAGATAATATGGACTTGGAAAGGTCTAGTCGGATTCGACGTAGCCGGATCCGAGTCGAGATAAGGTCCGAGTCGGACAGACCCAACTATGAGACGCAGCGTTATGTCATCTGTGAGTCACTAGTACAACATACGTTCTATGTCCTAAGACCTGAGCTGACGCATGTACTCGGGATGGTGACAGACTTGCTTTGGGCCGACCAAAAATGCTACTGCGTGACTGGGTAGTTACAAAGGTAGGTTTCGGGTTTGTCGATGCTGCGAGACATGGTGGAGCAAGATGGGATTTGCCCCTCCGATCAGGAGAGATATATCTTGGCCCCTCGTGTGATCCGACCAGGATAAGCATGGCCATGCGACAGGGATTATGAGATAATCCGGTTTGTGGTCGGTATCACTGGAACTAGAAAGAGGTCGGGCTAGCACAAGGATGACAGTCTCGCCTTGAGCCCGACAACATATATCGTGAGGCAAAGGGAACAAAAGTGTGACACGTTGTACAGGTTCGCCTAACCAGCTTCATAGTCTGCTTGGTGGTCGGCACGCCTTGCTAGAGGCCGCTACCAACCATGCAGGTCGGAGGTGATCCGAACTGCGACCAAGCCGACTTGAACCTAAGGGGTTGCACGCTTAAGGGAAGGAAGCTACAAGGTCGGATCCGAGGACACTGGTCGGATGTGATCCGAATTGTATTCGAATTGTGGCCGAGTAGACTTGTCGGCTTTAGGGTCCGTGCGAGGCCCAAGTGTTGAGCCCGCGATGGACGCCTATATAAAGTGGAGGTGCGGCACACTCATGCGGTTGATCGCTTCGTTGTTGTGACTAGGGTTTGCATGTGTTGCGAATAGCCACCTCCACTCGTCGCCGACTGTGTGATCGGACCTAGCAGTCCGCCGCACGGTGTTCCTACGTGCGGATATTGTTAGAGGTGGTGCACTTGTGCCGCTCCGGCGAGCTTGTACATGGGATCGGACGACCAGCTGTTCGAGGGAGATCAGACGAGGAGGAGACGATCCACGCGGACGCGCTGCCCCAACTCTTCTTCCGCTGCACAGCAGTGCGCGTCTAGTGGTAACGAACTGTGATCCATCAAAGAGATGCTTGAAAAGACCCCAGTGTGGGCGACACCCCAAGAAGTTTTCGCACATTAATACGAATGCGGCAAGATAAGTGATGGTGTTGGGAGAAAAGTGGTGGAGTTGCGCACCAAAGAAATTCAGGAACCCTCGGAAGAAGGGGTGCGGAGGAAGCGAGAAACACCGGTCGATGTGAGTGGCGAGTAGTACACACTCAGCCGGTCGAGGCTGAGGCTCCATCTCCCCCTCTGGCAGCCTTTCCGCTCCTTTGGCGATCAGGCCAGACTTCGCCAGCTCGTCCAGGTCCTCCTGCCGAATCGAAGACCGGATCCAATCTCCCTGGATCCAGCCCGGTGGCAGCCCCGTGCGCGAAGACGATCCGCGGCTCTTCTTTTTGCCCTTCGCCGCCCCCATCGCCTTCTTCGCGCGCTCTAGCTCCGCCGTCTTGTCCTTCACCATGGCGGCGGAGCAGCAGTGTCGAGAACGGAGGAGCTGAGCGCGGTGGAGAAGCGGAGGAAGAAGAGGGAGGAACGGGCGTGCACAGTGCGGACGCCTCGGCCCCGTCGCCTTATAAAGGGTCGCTTCCGAGTGACTGACGCGTGGGGCTAAGCAATCCTGTCAAATCCCGCAACAGTGCAATGTACGTGGCGAAAAAGGCGGCGTGGAGATCGGGGCATCTCTGTTTTATCCGCTCCGCCTGCATCGGCACTCCCCGTCCTGCGCGCTTCCCCGAAATTTCGTATCTCGCGAAATCTGGGATACGCAGCAATCAATCACTCCAAAGATCCTGCACCCAAATACAACACTCGGCACATGACGCCACAAGTTCAGTCGACACCCCTCTGAATGGATCAAGGCGACTGAGTCGACGCTGAAGTACCAACGTGGGTTTTTCAATCTTGTAGAAAGCACTCGCGAAGGCGCAAAGCTCAAAACAAGTTCAACTTCAACCTACTTTCCACTCGAACCTTAATCCATTCGGGGGCTACTCATGAGGATACAGACCTAGGGTAGGGTCATAGGCTAGACCTACACGCCCTACCTAAGGTCACTACCCTAGAATATAAGGAGTCCGAGAGACAGCAAGGGACCCCCAGTCAGGGATGTCGAGTGTAATCCACTCAACAGTCAGGTCACTCGGGCGTCCTCCTCCTTACCATCACTCGACCGTCCAGAGAATCACTCAACCTACCAAAGACCAGGGGTCACTCCGCACTACAACGGGCAGGCGTTCACTCCGTAGTCTTTAAGGTCATTAACAGCACTTAAGGCTGGCGTTACCAGTAATGCCCCTACTTTATGTACATTAAGTCCCTTGTAATGGAGGGCGATGGGGGTCCTGGCGTACTCTATATAAGCCACCCCCTCCTCTGGCACAAGGGTTCGCACCCCCTGTAATATCACACATAATTCAATCGACCGCCTCCGGGCACCGAGATGTAGGGCTGTTACTTCCACTGTGAAGGGCCTGAACTCGTAAATCCCGTGTGTACACCTTCACCATAGCTGAGATCTTGCCTCTCCATACCTACCCCCCTTTCTACTGTCAGTCTTACAACCATGACACGCGTTATTGCTGCGTTAGCTACAACGCGTTCTGGTATACACGCTACTGCTACTCCTTTCTCTTTTTTCCCTTTTCCATTTATTTTTCTTCACATTTTATTTTTTTCCTTTCACCTTATTCTATTTCTTTCATTTTCAGTTACCTTTCTATTTGCTTTCCATTTAATTTTATATCCTTTAGCAATAGCGAGTTTAGAATAAAACGCGCTGCTACAAAGAAATTAGCGGTAGCGCGGTTCAATATAGATCGCTACTACTATGTGTAGCCTATCGGCTAAGCCGTGGGAATTTTAGTAGTAACGTGTTTATAACAAGGCACGCTACTGCTAGAAATTTATCTGTAGCGCGGTTTGCACAGGTGCGCTACTGCTACTTAGCACGAGCGTGCTTTTTTGACACAGGCTACTGCTAAAGTTCTGTGTATAAGGTTTTCCCTAGTAGTGTTCGGTAAGGAAACATTTATATAGTGTGCTGAAATTTATTGTCACTTGTCACTATGCAAAATAATCCTTTGAGGGGTTTGTTCGGGGTATCTTCACCTCGTCCGGAACCACAATTAGTTACCCCTCAACCTATTGCACCTACTGAAAATATTGAATATGAAATTCCTTCGGGTATGATAGAACAACTGCTAGCTAATCCTTATGCAGGAGATGGAACCAAACATCCTGATATGCACTTGATATATGTGGAACAAATTTGTGGATTGTTTAAGCTTGCAGGTTTACCCGGAGATGAGGTGATGAGAAAGGTTTTCCCTTTATCTTTGAAGGAAAAGCATTGGCATGGTATAGGCTATGCGATGATATTGGATCATGGAATTGGAGTTCCACCAAAAAAATTATCCTATGCATCTAGTTCATCATGATCAGAATTATTATATAATTTTTGGCCTCGTGAAGGAGAAAGTATCGCTCTAGCTTGGGGGAGGCTTAATTCAATGTTATATTCATGCCCCAATCATGAGCTCTCAAGATAAATTACTATTCAGAACTTTTATGCTCGGCTTTCTCGTAATGATCAAACCATGCTGGTTACTTCTTGTGCTGGTTCCTTTATGAAGAAGACTATTGAATTCCGGTGGGATCTTTTGTAAATAATTAAACGCAACTCTGAAGATTGGGAACTCGACGAAGGTAATGAGTCAGGTATTAAGCTTAAGTATGATTGTGTTAAATCTTTTATGGATACCGATGCTTTTCAAAAGTTTGGCACAAAGTATGGACTTGACTCTGAGATGGTAGCCTCATTTTGTGAATCATTTGCTACTCATGTTGAACTCCCTAAAGAGAAGTGGTTTAAATATCACCCACCTATTAAATAAGAAAGTAGTACCATTTAAAGAAGAAACTATACCTTATAATGTTGATCCAGTTGTTCCTACTGCTTATATTGAGAAACCTCCTTTTCCTGTTAGGATAAAGGAACATGCTAAAGTTTCAATTGTGGTTAACAAAAGCTCTGTTAGAACACCTAAACCAGATGAACAAATTAGAGTTGAACCTAATATTGCTATGGTTAAAGATCTTAGAAGAAGATGTGGGTGGGCATGTTATCTACTTCTATGCAAAAGCTGCTAGAATTGCCAAACCCGAAAAATGGGATAAAAATAGGCCAGTTGTTGGCCTGCCTGCCATTTCAGTTAAAATAGGAGATCACTATTATCATGGTTTATGTGACATGGGTGCTAGTGTAAGTGATATTCCTTACAAGTTATACCAAGAAATTAGGGAAGACATAGCACCTATAGAGTTAGAAGACATAGATGTTACTATTAAATTTGCCAATAGAGACACCATATCACCTTGTGGGATTATTAGAGATGTTGAAGTCTTGTGTGGGAAAATAAAATATTGATACGTCTCCAACGTATCTATAATTTTTTATTGTTCCATGCTATTATATTACCCCTTTTGGATGTTTACGGGCTTTATTTTACACATTTATATCATTTTTGGGACTAACCTACTAACCGGAGGCCCAGCCCATATTGATGTTTTATTGCCTATTTCAGTATTTCGAGGAAAAGAAATATCAAACGGAATGAAACCTTCGGCAGCGTGATTTTTTGGAAGAATATGATCCTGGAGACTTGGAGTTTATGTCAGAAGATCCTCGAGGAGTCCAGGAGATAGGAGGGCGCACCCCCCCCCCTACTGGGCGCGCCCCCTGTCTCATGGGCCCCTCGAGCACCTCCCAACCGACTTCTTTCGCCTATATAAGCCTACGTACCCTAAAAACAATGAATATCAAGATAGATCGAGAGTTCCGCCGCCGCAAGCCTCTGTAGCCACCAAAAACCTCTCGGGAGCCCGTTTCGGCACCCTGCCTGAGGGGGAATCCATCACCGGTGGCCATCTTCATCATCCTGGCACTATCCATGACGAGGAGGGAGTAGTTCACCCTCGGGGCTGAGGGTATGTACCAGTAGCTATGTGTTTGATCTCTCTCTCTCTCTCGTGTTCTCTCTATGGCACAATCTTGATGTATCACGAGCTTTTCCATTATAGTTGGATCTTATGATGTTTCTCCCCCTCTACTCTCTTCTGATGAATTGAGTTTCCCCTCTTGAAGTTATCTTATCGGATTGAGTCTTTGTATGAGAACAGTTGATGTATGTCTTGTCGTGTTTATCTATGGTGACAATGGGATATCACGTGCCACTTGATGTATGTTTTGGTGACCAACTTGCGGGTTCCGCCCATGAACCTATGCATAGGGGTTGGCACATGTTTTCTTGACTCTCCGGTAGAAACTTTGGGGCACTCTTTGAAGTACTTTGTGTTGGTTGGATGAATCTGAGATTGTGTGATGCATATCGTATAATCATGCCCACAGATACTTGAGGTGACAATGGAGTATCTAGGTGACATTAGGGTTTTGGTTGATTTGTGTCTTAAGGTGTTATTCTAGTACGAACTCTTTTAATAGATTGATCCGAAAGAATAACTTTGAGGTGGTTTCGTACCCTACCATAATCTCTACATTTGTTCTCTGCTATTTAGTGGCTTTGGAGTGACTCTTTATTGCCTGTTGAGGGATTGTTATATGATCTATCTATGTTATTATTGTTGAGAGAACTTGCACTAGTGAAAGTATGAACCCTATGCCTTGTTTCCTATCATTGCAATACCGTTTACGCTCATTTTTATCATTAGTTACCTTGCTGTTTTTATTATTTCAGATAACAAAAACCTATATCTACCATCCATATTGCACTTGTATCACCATCTCTTTGCCGAACTAGTGCACCTATACAATTTGCTATTGTATTGGGTGTGTTGGGGACACAAGATACTCTTTGTTATTTGGTTGCAGGGTTGTTTGAGAGAGACCATCTTCATCCTACGCCTCCCACGGATTGATAAACCTTAGGTCATCCACTTGAGGGAAATTTGCTACTGTCCTACAAACTTGTGCACTTGCAGGCCCAACAACGTCTACAAGAAGAAGGTTGCGTAGTAGACATCAAGCTCTTTTCTGGCGCCGTTGCCGGGGAGGTGAGTGCTTGAAGGTATATCTTTAGACCTTGCAATCGAATCTTTTTCTTTCTTGTTTTATCACTAGTTTAGTTTATAAAAGAAAACTACAAAAAAAATGGAATTGATTTTGTCTCATATGCTTCATCTTTTTAATATCTTTCGTGAGTATGAAGAAAAGGAAAATTGTGCTCAAGTGCTAGAAGAAGAATTACATAGAATGCTTGGCTTGAAATATATGAATGATGAGCATGATTGCAATGTTGTTAGTATGAATTCCTTGAATATTCATGATGCTAATGATATGCAAAGCAACAAGCTTGAGGAAGCTATGTTTGATGAATATGATATTTTTTGTCTCCCAAGTTTCGATGAGCAAATTTATTTTGATGAAAGTATGCCTCCTATTTATGATGATTATATTGATGAAAGTGGGTTTGGAAGAGTTTCAACTTTAGGAAGTAGTGATCCCACTATTTTGGAGGATGTTGAATCTTATAATATTTATGAAAGTGGATTTGGAAGAGTGTCAACTTTATTTAGTGATGATTCCACTATTTCTGAAGAGGTTCCCATTGATTATGAGAACAAAGTTGCTATCTATGATGATTATTGTGATGAATTGTATGCTATTAGGAATAATGATAACCATGAAACTTGTCATCATGATTTTAGTTTTCAATTGGATTATGCCTCACGTGATAATTATTTTGTTGAGTTTGCTCCCACTACTATTCATGAGAAGAAATTTGCTTATGTGGAGACTAGTAAAATTTCTATGCTTGTAGATCATGAAAAGAATGCTTTATGTGCTGGTTATATTGTTGAATTTATTCATGATGCTACTGAAAATTATTATGAGGGAGGAATATATGCTTGTAGGAATTGCAATAATGTCAAGTTTCCTCTCTATGTGCTTCAAATTTTGAAGCTATGCTTGTTTTACCTTCCTATGCTAGTTGATTATTGTTCTCATAAGTTGTTTGCTCACAAAATCCCTATGCATAGTAAATGGGTTAGACTTAAATGTGCTAGTCATATGCTTCATGATGCTCCCATTATGTTTCAATTCTTATCTTTTATGCGGGCATCATTGTCATCATCATGCCTAGCTAAAAAGGCATTAAAGAAAAGCGCTTGTTGGAAGACAACCCAATATTTATCCTTACTGTTTTTGTGTGTTCACATGATTATTCTACTGTATTAATCATGTTTTATAGCTTTTATTTCAATAAAGTGCCAAGTAAGACCTTTAAGATAGCTTACGGTGATAGTTGTGTTGATCCTGCTGAAAGTCAGAAACTTTTGCACCCAGTAAATTAGTTTTGTTAATTCACATAAACCTGCTTCTGATCTGATTCTTTTTGCTCTGGATTGGTACACAAATTTCTTAGGACTTTCTAATTTTGTGGGATGTTTGGAGTTCCAGAAGTATGCGTTTGATATAGATTACTGTAGACTGTTCTATTTTTGACAGATTCTGTTTTCTATGTGTTGTTTGCTTATTTTGATGAATCTATGAGTAGTATCGGAGGATATGAACCATAGATAAGTTTTAATACAGTAGATATTACACCAATATGAATTTAGAATGAGTTAATTACAGTACCTAAGTGGTGGTTTTATTTTCTTATACTAACGGAGCTTACGAGTTTTCTGTTGAGTTTTGTGTTGTGAAGTTTTCAATTTTTGGGTAAAGATTCGATGGACTATGAAATAAAGAGTGGCAAGAGCCTAAGCTTGGGGATGCCCAAGGCACCCCAAGGTAATGTTCAAGGACAACCAAGAGCCTAAGCCTGGGGATGCCCCGGAAGGCATCCCCTCTTTCGTCTTCGTTCATCGGTAACTTTACTTGGAGCTATATTTTTATTCGCCACATCATATGTGTTTTGCTTGGAGCATCATTTTATTTTATTAGTTTTTGCTTGCTGTTATTTATAATTATGTTTTGCATCTTTATTTTCAATAAAAAGTCAAGGATAGCCTTTGCCATGCTTATTTTGCTAGTATACATGTTGCTGTTTGGAAACAGGAAGTTTACCGTTGTTACAACAATTCCCTAGAAAAGTCAGAGGATGGTATAATGTTGAAACCTTTTGTATGATGATCTCTGATAAATTTACTACAGTGGGAATTTTATTTCATAATTTTTGGAGTTAGGTAAGTATGATGAATCTTGCATTCTTTACGGACTGTACTGTTTTGGCAGATTGCTGTTATGTTTGCACTGTTTGCGTATGTTTGCTTGTTTAATGATTCTATTTGAGGATAGGAGTATTAAATATGCAGAGGCATTTAGTATTCAATGTTGAATAATAATTTTAGTGGTTTGTTACAGTAGAAAATGATAAGGTTTTGCATTGGTTTATACTAACCTATCTCACGAGTTCTTGTTGAGCTTGTTGTGGATGAAGCTTTTGATAAAAAGAGAAACCATGATATGAGAGGAATTAAGGAGACACAAAAGTTCAAGCTCGGGGATGCCCAAGGCACCCCAAGATAATATTTCAAGAAGTCTCTGCCCCGGTAGGCATCCCACCTTTCTTCTTCAACAACTATCGGTTAGTATCGGTTGAGCTTAAGTTTTTGCTTCTACACATGAGTTGTGCTATCCTTGCATTGTCATTTTATTTTGTTTTGCTTGCTATTTGATTAGAGTACCAAGATCTGAAATTCCTTAATGTTAGAGAGTCTTCACATAGTTGCACAATTATTCGACCACTCATTGATCTTCACTTATATCTTTCGGAGTAGTTTGTCATTTGCTCTAGTGCATCACTTATATCTTTTAGAGCACGGCGGTGGTTATATTTTGTAGAAATTGCTAGTCACTCATGCTTCACTTATATCTTTTTGAGAGTCTTTTAGAACAGCATGGTATTTGCTATGGTTACAAAGTTGGTCCTATAATGGTAGGCATCCAAGTTGGGTATAATAAAAACTATCATAGAAAGTGAATTGGATGCCATGATCAATTTGATACTTGATAATTGTTTTGAGATATGGAGGTAGTGATATTAAAGTCATTCTAGTTGGGTGATTATGAATTTAAAGAATGCTTGTGTTGAAGTTTGTGATTCCCGTAGCATGCACGTATGGTGAACCACTTTGTGATGAAGTTGGAGCACAATTTTATTTATTGATTGTCTTCCTTATGAGTGGCGGTCGGGGACGAGCGATGATCTTTTCCTACCAATCTATCCCCCTAGGAGCATGCGCGTAGTGCTTTGGTTTTTGATGACTTCTAGATTTTTGGAACAAGTACATGAGTTCTTTTGACTAATGTTGAGTCCATGGATTATACGCACCTCACCCTTCCACCATTGCTAGCCTCTCTTTTGTCGCGCGACTTTCGCCGGTACCATACACCCACCATTACCTTCCTCAAAACAGCCACCATACCTACCTATTATGGCATTTCCATAGCCATTCCGAGATATATTGCCATGAAACTTTCCACTGTTCCGTTCATATGACACACATTACTTTTGTCATATTGCTCTTTGCATGATCATGTAGTTGACATCGTATTTGTGGCAAGGACACCTTCATAATTTTCATACATGTCACTCTTGATTCATTGCATATCCCGGTACACCGCTAGAGGCATTCATATAGAGTCATATCTTGTTCTAGCTTTGAGTTGTAATTCTTGAGTTGTAAATCCATAAAAGTGTGATGATCTTCATTATTAGAGCATTGTCCCAGTGAGGAAAGGATGATGGAGACTATGATTCCCCCACAAGTCGGGATGAGACTTCGGACTTTACAAAAAGAAAAAAAAGGAAGGCTAAAGAAAAAAAGGAGAAAGGCCAAAAGAAAAAAAGGGAAAAAATAGAAAAAAGAAAAAAAATAAAATGAGAGAAAAAGAGAGAAGGGACAATGCTACTATCTCTTTTTCCACACGTGTGCTTCAAAGTAGCACCATGATCTTCATGATAGAGAGTCTCCTATGTTGTCACTTTCATATACTAGTGGGAATTTTTCATTATAGAACTTGGCTTGTATGTTCCAATGATGGGCTTCCTCAAAGTGCCCTAGGACTTCGTGAGCAAGCGAGTTGGATGCACACCCACTTAGTTTCTTTTGTTGAGCTTTCATATATTTATAGCTCTAGTGCATTTGTTGCATGGCAATCCCTACTCACTCACATTGATATCTACTAATGGGCATCTCCATAGCCCGTTGATACGCCTAGTTGATGTGAGACTATCTTCTCCTTTTTGTATTCTCCACAACCACCATTCTATTCCATATATAGTGCTATGTCCATAGCAGACTGCCCCTCACGGCCGAGTCCCAGGGACGACTTCGAGATAAGCCGACTCCTATTGGCGACTTCCAGAGAAGCCGGCCATAGGGAGTCGGCCCGCGACTCCGACCACCTCCCGCCTTCGCCACGATGGACGGGACGGGGTACGGTCACCGCGTGGCCCATCCCCCTCCCGCTTACGAAGGGCTGGCATGGCTACAGTGCGCCATATCGATGGAGATCTCCATCCGGCGCGGCACTGTTGCCATGCCTACCCTGACCTCAGCCCCTGTGGGCGGCGCACTGTGCCCACGACGGCCTGCCTGTACGGCCCAGAGACGGCGGGTCCCACCCGTCAGTGGGGGTACAGAAGACGGCAAGAACGCCACAAGACGGACCCGATGTGAGTCGGCCCCCGGGAGTCGGTCAGCCCCTCCCCCGGGCCCCACACGCCATTAACCAGACAAGACAGGGAATGGCAATAGTGATCGTCCGTCAGGCGGCGGCACTGTTGCCACGACCCCATGACCAAGCCAGCGTCATTAGAAGCACGGCTACAGTACCAGGCCTGTCGGCGGGGCCCGCCAGTCGGCGGGCCCCAGCAGTCGGTGGAGAAGACGGCGGCCTGAGAGACAGACGGCTGGGACCCGCATCCAACCAGATTACCATTGTATCCCTGGGGGACGGGCCTATATAAGCCCCCCAGGGCACCCATGCAAGGGGGATCGCCTCTTTAGCACTAGACTAGACCATATAGGAAGGAGGGAGCTAGCCTCGCCTTCTCCTACCTCCAAGAAACAGCTCAAGGAGCAACCTTGTACTCGCTTTGCCATAGTGATCATGTGGAGACCCCGCAGAGCAGCAGTAGGGGTGTTATCTCCACGGAGAGCCCTGAAGTTGGGTAAGATTCACCGGCGTGCATGCCTTCGCCTCATCCCGTTTCCAGGCACCGACGACATTCTACTCGCCCCCACCATGATAAGCCATCCATTGGCATATGTCGCACCCAACCCCCGACATCAAAGTAGCGAACACAAATCAAACCAACATGATGAAAGTGACTAGATGAAATTCCCGTGTACCCTCAAGAACGCTTTTCTTATTATAAGAGACCATTTTGGCCTGTCCTTTGCCTCAAAAGTATTGGGCTACCTTGCTGCATACTTGTTACTATCACCGTTACTTGTCATTACAAATTATCTTGCTATCAAACTACTCGCTACTTACAATTTCAGCACTTGCAGACACTACCTTATTGAAAACTACTTGTCATTTCCTTCTGCTCCTCATTGGGTTTGACACTCTTACTTATCGAAAAGAGCTACAATTGATCCCCTATACTTGTGGGTCATCAGTACTCCCTATATAAAGAAATATAAGAGGTTTTAAACGCTATTATATTTCTTTACGAAGGGAGGACGGCATAGTTGTTAGATGTAACATGCGAGAATGTGTAGGGGTGTACTTTTGGAAGGCCTATAGAGAGAAATTGGTCATAAAGTGGATTCAAATATTTGAATTGGTCATCATAGCATTTGTAAACCATATCTAGAGTTTGTATGGTAGACGTGAATGTTTGTTCGCTCTTATGAAACCAGTACAACTATATTTGGGTGGCATGTGCCAATTTAGGCATGGGAGTTTGGCCTAGTCGGCTCCACCGAGAGAGCGAGAGAAGAGATAAATACACTGGTGGTCACTATATTTGAAGCGAAAGCACAATACGGTCACTGGACTTCAGAATACGCTCATTACGGTGACTATATATGTTTTGCGGTGATTATACGATCATTAGCCCGCCGTTGAGCATCGCATATTCACTCTGTTAACCGGCCAAATAGTCTACGTGGCACTATGTTGACTGGTTAAATTGGCTACATGGCTTGTGGGTCCCACGTGTTCGTTGGCAGAGGAAAGAGATAAGATAAACAAAACTTTACGCAGGCACGACATGAGTCCAATCCTTGCATGCAAACCACCCTGGTTGTCTATGTGTGTGCATGCACGTGCAGGTTGAGCACTTGAGCGTGAGCGTGTGTGTTACGTCGTGTGATGTGTGCATGCGTGCGTGTGTGCATGTGAGTGTTGCGTGCATGCATGTGTACGTGTGAGTGTTGCATGCATGCAGTTCGTGTGTATGCCTGCGTGCGTGTTGTGTGTATAATCACCACACTAGCTCATGTGTATTAAAAGAACCGGCTCGGCATACCAACACAAGGGATCCTTGTTCGCTGTGGTTAGCGCGCGCGGGTGCGAACCTGAGGTCTTAACTTAGAATCCCTTCTAATCCCCACCCAGCAATAATTTATTTTTCTTTGTTTTCTTTCTTATACCCGCTGATAGGTGGCCCTATGGTAGTGAGATAATGTGCGCTTATGATGCAACACTAGATGCGTCATGTGGACTGTTTGACTGGTCAACTGGACATGTCATCAACAAATACGAAGCTCTACGGTGAGCCAGTCACTGTATAACCATCACAAAACTTATATGGTGACTATAATGTGTGTATTCTGAAGTCCAATGCACATATCATGCTTTCGCTTCAAATACAGTGACCGTCGGTGCATTTATCTCACGAGAGAAAGATGGAACATCCGTGAATGTGTCGGGGCGTACTTTTAGAGGGCCTAGAGATAGGTTGTGTGCATACGTGAAAGGGGCATAGAGAGAGGGGTGTGTGATGAAGAGTGAGCGAGGCTCTTCGGTTCTCTTTAGCATGACTAACTTTATAAAATAAAAATATAAACATTCACAGTACGGAATAGATATCATTGGATTGACCATGCAATTAACTTTCATACTCCATATAACTTTTTAGTAGTATATATATGGAGATTTTCTAAAATGAATTTTTGGTCACACTTTGTGTAGTTTCAATTGAAAAGAAACCTGATATGCGGAGTAAAAGTGAATATAGGGCTTTTTAGATCATTTGACTACATGATAAGATGTAACATCCGTGAATGTGTAGTTGACGTATTTTGGACGGCCTAGAGAGGGTATGTGTACTTACTCGAGAAAGGCACGGATAGAGGAGGGTGTGTGATGGGAGAGAGAGCACCAGAGATGTGAGAGATCTAGAGAGAGAGAAATAGGATGTCTCAACCAGAGATAGCCTTGAGTGTGTATGCAAGGTAGAAGGGGAGAGAGGCATGAGCAGAAATAGTGTATGTTGGTATGTGCAGGTGTGAGAAAACAGTGACACCTAGGAGTGGAGGGTGTGTGAGGTCTGGTGGGGCGAGGTGAGGCCCTTAGGTCGATTCTGTCCCGCGCCACGTTGGTCGACCCGTGGCGCATTATGCAAAAACCCATGGAGAACTTGACGTACAAGACGAAGATACCAGAGCCGTGAAGGACTATGTCTCCACTCACAAAACCGGTTAGGATTTGTAACCCTAGGCCCCGGGTATGTTATACAAGCCGCGGGCCTAGTCCGTCGATCCCTTGGTATTCATGTGTACTTTATACAACCAATCACAAATATACATGACCTGGAGTAGGGTATTTCCTTGATCGGAAGGGGCTGAATCTGGGTAAATCCTTGCCTCTTACTACAATGCAACCTAACCATAAGGGATATCCTACTGAATGCTCTACTTGAATCATATCCGTCAACTAGTAAGAGAGGGGGAGACAATGCGTGCGAGATAGGCCGACAGAGAATGTGTGTGTGGGAGACACGTAGGTAGGTATATGTATAGAGAAAGGGCCGGTGGAGATCATGTGTGTGTATGTGTATGACAGAAAGAGTGTCTGTGACAAAGATTAGTGTAAAGAGTCGTAGATAGTAGTGAGTGAGTGAGTGAGTGAGTGAGTGAGTGAGAGAGAGAGGGGGGGACATAGAGTGTGTGTGTGAGAGAGATACTTCGGGAGAGAGTGTGAGCATGTGTGAGAGAGAAGGCCAGCGGACATATAATGTGTGTGTGTGTGTATGTGTGAGAGAGAAAGATAGTATTTGTATGAGGAGGACCGAGGGAGAATGCATCTATGCATAAAAGACTGTTCTACACATTAAATTAAAATATAAATGATATCAACATATTAGGATGGGATTATGACATTTGCAATTCGCGTATGAACGAATATCGGTCTATCAAGCATTCCATCGAATTTGAGCATATGTCTGCTATTATCTGACATAATTGATCCATAAAGTCAACATTTTGAAATCTAGACAATGCATGGCTTTAGCAATTTAAACATAAACGTGAATATAGTTTATGTTGTGTGTGTGTCAAGCATATTATCTATCTACTATCTATTACCACTATAAAAGGAAGAGAGGCGCTAAATCGCCTGTGCACATGCGGCTACGCGAGGTTGTTATCCTCACCACTCGCCCCCACGCGATTCGTGCTCACTCCAATACGACGCTCGCATATTAACTCCACTGGGCAGCCTACACCTCCTTGTATAGGGCTCGTATTTCTCTCTACGCGTCAGTAAAGGCCCACACGCCACCTGGTGGTGACAACGGCTACCTGCGCCAAGGCATTTACTGAGCTGTAGCCACAACGGCTACATGCACCAGGCGGGAGGGCACGACCAGGCCACTGTTGTAGTAACATATGTAGTGTACCCCCTCTGCCTAGGGCATGCCGCTTATTTTTCGTATGTTGTAGTAACGCATGCCGATCTACGTGTGTAAGTTAGTACGTAGAGCAAGCCCATGCAGGCCGCTAGTGGCTATGTGTAATAAAATTATCTCGATGTCATCATGAGTGGCCGTACTACCGTAATTAACCATGTCGCTAATCAGGAAACAGACGCACACACGTACTTTCTGCGAGTGAGTGAAGTCACCGCCCACGGGATCACTTCAATGCACCAATAAGAGAGGGCGCTGCGCGGCATAAATACGCCCAGCCCACCTGCACCGAGTAACGACACCCATCACGAATTGATTGCTCCAATCAATATGGCCTGCAGACGAACAGAAGACGACAGGGCACGCGTGCTCTATAAATCGATTAGCCCAATATGGGCTATTAGAGGTCGTCTAGTACTATATTGCTGCTAAACCAACGGGATTCATATGGATTCTCATGGACTAACCTGGATTTATCTGTTTCTGCTGAAACCATGGCGTCCGCCCCCTCCTCGTGCCCGATGAGCGTGAGAACCCAAGAAGATGTACAGTGATACTAGCCTGCGTGCTCGACCGACGCATTAGCCTGTGTGCTAAATGACGATGCACCCCGCGTCAGGCCAATTATTACCCCACCCGCGCACCGGGGTCCCCGCAACGGACAAATGATGTATTTGTACGAAAGCAAATGTGCGCGGCCCACTGACGAGAGGGTATAGCCGGCGTATTCCCATTCTAAAAAAATAAAACACTGTGCTGTATTTTGCACGTGGGGGAGAGGCTAATTTAGCTGCGGATCACGACGCGCTGCGGACGCATCAGATAAAGACCTCGCGTGGGGGCATGTCCTCAAAATTCGCGTCCTAGGGGCAGAACAAACAATATAACCCATTCATCTATCAAATTTAATGGTTCATAATCCTTCCATGTTTAACACTATAAGCCACGCATCAAGCCACCACTAATCCATGCATCGCTAAGCCCGCTGTTCCAAAAAGAAAAGAAAATCGCCACAAACACACACGCCCTCCTCCTCCCGCGCCGCCGCCCCGCCACGCCCCCGCCGGCGCGCCGTCCTCCCGCAGCCCGGGTCGCTCTCATCCCTCAAGCAGCGTCGACGGCGCGGGACCCAGCAGGCTGGGTCTGCATCGGCAGTGCCGGTGTCCATCTCCTCCGTCGAGCGGCAGCGGCGCAGCGGGACGCAGTGGGCCTGACCTGCATCGGCAACAAAGGGGTCTCTCTCCTCCGTCAAGCAGCGGCGGCAGCGCGGGACCCAGCGGGCTCGGCCTACGTTGGCGGCGGGAGGGTCCATCTCCACCATCGAGCAGCGGCGGCAGCAGCGGCAAGGTCCATCTCCTCCCTCAAGCTGTGGCGGGCTTGAGACACAGTGGGCTCGGCCATGAAGATGGATTTCTCCGACGGGGCATTCGATTCCCGGCCTCTGTTCCTCGACCTCGCCTCAGGCACATATGCCCCAGCGGTGGTTCCTCCTCGTGGTCAGCGACGCAGATGTCGGCGCTGTCGTTCCTCGCACAACCGAGGATGCGGAACTCCTCTATGGTGAGACGCATTGCGTAGCCTCTGCCCTCCAGCACCATGGCAGCATGCCGATGCCCACCAAATGTTCAATGGGTTCCCCTAATTGACCTCTCTATATATCTAGCCCTCTCTATTTCAGTCTCTCACTGCTCTCCGTGTCATCCATATACGATCTTATTTTGTTTCAATTTTTTTGCTAGATTTAACACTGACATTTGTTTAAATCATATCCATGTTGAACCATTGAAAAGGAGCACACAAAGCTGCAGAGGCAACAACTCCAAAGGAATCAGCACGGTGATGCGTTTCTATATGTTCAGTGTGACTAGAAACCAACATGCTGACTACTAAACCATATGCACAGGATCGTAGAAAATTATTATTCTATATGCACAGGATCGTAGAACATTATTATTAATGTCTACATTGGAAAGGATCCAAACTCTAAACAAGTGATTGGTGAACAATTTTTTATCTAGGTTCAGAAGTTGATAATCCATTACAGTTCTTTCGTTGTGCAGGCAACCTCAGGTACGACAAACCGGCTTTGTTTTGCTTCTGTCGTTACATTACTGAATACGACTTTGAATCTCAACTGCACTTGACTGCACCTTCTATCTTGATCTGCTTGACAACTTATAATTTGCAAAAACATTCCCCTGCATAGTTTGTCCTTGGTCAGAAAGAACAATTCCTGATGATATATTCCAAATCAGGTTGTTGCCTGGATCCTATGAACAATATGTACAGTCACGCTGTCGTTATCCGTTTACCATCAAGTAAGTTTTCTCTACGTTTTGTTTCAGTTCCATTTCAGAAACCGTAAACCATATAGATTGCAGAGCAAAGCTAGATGATGGAAATTTTCACTAATAAGCAGGTCTGCTTACCACATTCCTCTTGTTTTCTACAGTTGACGATTTCAAATTATTCAAGAATGCGCAATGCACACGGCTGTAAGGTTTCCGCACTTGCATCCATAGAAATCTAGGTGTTGGTAAATTCTGTTTTGGATGGATTTTGAAGGGAACTTTGTTTTTATCGAGGATCAGACAATACTAAGAGACTAACAAGAATACAGTAAATTACTGGATCATTCATAGTTCCCTAGCGTAGAATAGAACCCGTTGTGGTAACTATCTTGGGGCTCTAGAAATAATTCCTCTGAAACTGAATCATTCAGTCATACCTTCACTTTAGTAAATAATGGCTCTGGATACTGGGATCTCTCACCTTGGTTATTTTTTATATACTGCATTGCAAAACCAGAAGCTCAAGCTAGGTTAGGCTAAGGCTGGGCTCACAAAATAATGATGATGATTACTTAGCTAAAATTGTTCTGGAACTTTATCCGTGATCTAACATTTTTTTCCCGAGGCTGAATTAATGGGTATGGAATTCTATTTGGTCGAGTTGCTCATCTGAATGCAACCTTTGAATAGTTAATGAAATTGCTGGGATTTGGTGTTGCCAGATTGTTCATGTGAACGTGGCAGAAGCCTTCATTTGTGGCCTAACATTTTTTACCAGTTATTATCTTCTCATGTAATAGTTGTAATTTGCAATCTAGATTAGCACATATAGTGACTACTCATGCTTGTCATCACTGTACCTAAATGATGTCTTCCTTGCGTACTTGTCATCACTACACCTTCAATCGACACTGTTATTTATGCTGAATGTCAAGACCTTCAGTATTGTACACCATTTTTATGAATGCTTAGCCTAAACGTCATGGTTGTTTATGTCAGCCTTGCTTTATAAGTCAGAATGATGGGTCAAGAGCTTCCGTTTCTTTTGGGTTGGGTTTTATTTACTACGAATATATCTAGCGATACAAAGAGCACATGAGTTATTCCTACAATATTTTTAGTGTTCAGATAGAGTTAAGAAAATTATGATGTTACCAAATCTACTTAGTTCATGATTTTTGGTAATTAATATCCTAGCCTGGTGATGGATTAGGTTGATGGGTCAACATCTTCAATCATCTTCAGTTTGCAAGTTGAACTATTAATGCTTAGTTTTGTTGTAGAGGGGCTTACTTCAGTTTGGAGAACTACCATGATAAACAGACAAACTCTTTATTGACAGAGCGGATTTGTTTTTATGCATTCATAGTTATTCCTGTTATAGGCTGGTCCTCTTTTGAGGCCACTGATTGCGTTAGGAAGAGGGTGTTTTCTTTCGAAAAGGTTAGAAAGAGGATGTTGAGCTAAACTTCCCTTAGTTCATTCCTTATATTTTTCTCATGTTTCCTCGCAATGGAAGGAGCACGATAGCTTGTGGATGGTGCTATGGTGCAAGCATGTAGTGGACTTGGAGGCCAGGATTTTAGCTACAGAAAAACAATGAGGCTACAACTGGTGGACAAGTGACATGACCATGATAAGGTTAGTTTCATGCTGGGGCATTATTTTTATTATATCATGGTAGAATATCATTATCATGTGCACCAAATTATGATCATCTATCTCATTATGTATTGATCATAAATTCACAAGAACTAAGGAAAGTGGAAAGAACCGAGGCTATGATGATGAAAAATAGTTAATTGGCTTAGTCTTGGTACAGTTTATCTGTCCTATGGTTTTACGGTTTTCAAAACTTCTATTTTCACATGAATATTTGCAAAAATATATATTTCTTGAGCAGGATTGCACTGACATAGATTATTGTGTCTTCATAATTTATCTCGCAAGATTTTAGAACTAAGCTCTCCAAATCTCTATGTTCACTTATTTCCCTCATATTTTCTTTTTAGTTTCCTCCATACAGGGTTTGAGTTGCTTTTTAATTATTTCGATCGGATCAAGTTTCTTTAGTGTACCGTGATCTTGCATGGTTCATCTGCCCATAATTCACATTTGTGTTCTCATTTGAGAATTCAAGCTGAATCTTTACGTATGAGTTGGATCTTGACTAGGCATAATTAGATGACCAAAACATCTCGCTCCCCCCGTGTCGCTCCCACATCGGGCGACTCGGGCAGGCCACTACCCTAGCTGCCACCAAGCCCCAATCTACTCCCTCCTCTCCTCCCATCGCCGCCGCGTGACACCACCGGCTAAGCCTGGGGGCAGATGGCAGTGACGGGGGTCTCCTTCTCTCCCGTGGCTTGGGGTGGGGTGGGGCCCCCAATGTGTGGTGGCGCGACTGGTCGGGTCTTGCGGCCGGCCCTGCCTCGCAGAGGCAGTGGGCGGCACTACTGCCAGTCGGATCTCGAATTGGCGGCGGCATGGAGGGCCTGGTGGATGGAACGACTATATGTGTGGTTTGGGCTCCAGTCAGATCCGATCTGGCCTGTGCGGTCTGCTCCATGCGCGGCGGCGGTGATGGCGGTCCCGTGCACACAAGGCTGGATGGAGGTTCCTCGAGCGGATCCGGGTGAAAACCCTAATCTTCGCTCGTTGCCAAAACCGACGATGGCGGCGTTTTCTGCGTCGTCCCTTTCTTGAAGGCATCGTAGTGGAGAAGATCTAGACCCCCATCCGCCATCTCCGAGGGAAACCCTAGATCGGTCGATTGGATGACGTCAACGCTCTTGTGCCGTATCCCTCTTGGGGACGTCAATCTTGGAGGTATGCATAGGCTCGAGGGACCAGTGGACGGCATCTGCGGTGGAGCGGCATTCCATGTGACACATCGGCGACGTGGAGTCTCGGTGGCGTGGCGTGGCAGGGCCTCGGCGACGGATGTGTGATGATGGACGCGTGTAGGGAGGCGGTTTTGTCTGGCGCCGTGTTGGCGTCAACAACATGCCTGGCAAGGTCGATGCGTCAGTATCACCTCTGAAGATGGATCGATGGAAGACGGCGGCGACGACCTATGAGTGCGTCGAACCGGTTTGTGCCCCAGACCTGGTATGTGGCTTGGTTGGGGCCTCCAGCTTTAGATGTTAGGCTTAGGTGAGAGGTCTAGATATTCGTCCCATACTTTTTGCACCCCTTCATCAATGGATAGGAGTAGCGACAGATGTTGCCAAGATGGCGGCTTCAGACATATTGATGTATTACTTTGTAAGTTCTATGTGAATAGTTAATAAAGTGGTTGCATGCATCTCCCAGATGCAGGCCAGGGGTCATCCTCCTTTTTTTTTAAGGCATAATTAGATGTTTTGTGGTTATTTTCTTAGGCATAGTACAAGTCGTGCCATCGATACTGGCTGCACAAACCCATCAAGCTATATTAGCTGCAAACTCACTGCGTTTCTAAGTGAATTGGTTGAAATGCCTAATCTCATGGTCTTCTAAAACTTTTTGTTATATAGAAAAATGCTGCAGGTGCACATGATAAGCAGTCTTGGTGAGATTAGTGGCTGAAGCTGGCTGGCAAATATCTGAAGGTATGTACTCCTTTTGCCATATTTTACATATTGTGTAATTGACCAGATTTAGTTAGACTGAACTGGTAGCGTAGCTGCATAAGAGATACTCCCTTACTCCCTCTGTGTCGAAATGTAAGATGTTTTATAGTGTTAAAAAACGTCTTACATTTTAAGATGGAGGGAGTATAAAAGAAAAGATGCCAGGGTATAAGTTGTATTATTTGAGGACCCAGTGGCCCCGTGAAGATGAAGTAATTGTTGTGTTTGCTCTTCAGGAATCCAATAGACTTTTTTTTGCGGGAAGGAATCCAATAGACTTCCTGTGTAGTGAAAATGACCAATATGGGCATGAAAAAAGATGGATCACCCTGAGGTCAGCTTGCCAATGTTGTAATGTTGTTCGTCCTTAACCATCTGACATTGCAAACACTTTGGATGATGATAATAATAGGTTGTTCTTTTTCCATCAGAAAAAATGATACGGTTGTTGTATTATCTAAATTTGCCGCTTCACTACAGTGGTCCAGAGAGCCGAACAAGACTAAAGTGTTTTTTTATGATGAAGATTTAATCGTTCTGAAGATTGATCCCTTGTGATATTGATTTCTTTTATTTGTCTACCAGGTTTGCAATGTAAATCTTATGGAAGGTGACACTGTTTGATCAAGAGATGAACACCATTCAATTGGCAACTTTGGATTGTTCCCATTATTGGAGTTTGATGTTCGAAATTATTATTATTATTATTATTATTATTATTATTATTATTATTATTATTATTATTATTATTATTATTATTATTTTTGCATTTTGCATTTTGACACGAAGCTATGTTGTTTCACCACATGCAACAAATTTAAATTTTGGTGTTTGAAATATGCTTGACTAAATATATATGGAGTATTAGTTAGTACATGCATTGGACGTGTACGTTTACTAGTTCATACAAAAGATACATATAAACATTCTAAATAGCTAGCTCAGTTGGTTACTAGACGGAGAGGAGCTCCTGAGTTCAATCCACCACGCGTACACAATTCTGCTTCATTGATTTTGGAAGCCCATTAACATAGCACTGCGCCCCACTAACGAAATTCGGTACAACTTTTGCAATCTTTGACCAAAGTTATATTTAAAAAATCAATATCTACAATATTAAATGTATATGCTATGAAACTATATTTTATAATGAATCTAAAAATATTGATTTCACATTGTGAATGTTGATACTTTTTTTATAAAGTTTGATCAAAGCAGAGATATTTTGACTTTGAACGAAACTTATATGCAGACGAGTAAGGACCAAAGATTTTTATACGTTCTTTTATTTTGGTGGTGACAGTTGCGCTGCGGAGGTTCTGCTAAAAAAAAGATGAGCCGCGGAGGTGGCCAGGTGCAACACACGTTTATTATTTTAGAAACATTATGTTCTACTTAAGGGTGGCATAGTGGGTAACTTTTGTCAACTCTAGGGGTAGTTTCAATGATACATGCGTGGACAGACTAAAAAATGAGATAAACAAATCTACTTTATTAATAGCCAGGAGGTATATATGTAGAGAGATAATTTTAGTTTTAGTGAAGATGGAAATGGGGATACTAATCTGTGGGCAAAAGGCAACACCAACTGCGTAAGAGATAAGATTTGGTCCTTGAGATTCAGCCTCGCCACTGGATTGGAGAGCGCTGGGACTTCGCATATGCGTTTTGCAATCCCAATGTAAAATGTAACACGATGCATAATTGTGTGTTTTGAATCTGTGTGGGTGAGTGGAAGGAAAGGCTCCAAGGCAGATGTGCAACTAAAAGAGATGCCGACCTTGGATTAGGGAGGCAAAGAGAGGAATAGTTTTCAAAGTCAACGATGTATGATGTCCATGAGAATGATATAAAGGTTATGTGAGATTAGGGAGGCAGGGTGAGGAACTATTTTTAAGAAGTCCACAATGTCTACCACGTGCACGAAGGTGCTAAAGGTTAACTTATTTTCAGCACAAGTTTTTTTACTGTTACAATAGTAGCCGCTTAACCGTTTGTTCAGTCAGCTTTGTATTATTATTTTTTGCTGTTTTCTCAAAAGACTGTTCTCAAAAGAAAATTCCCAAGAAACAATCATCTCTCATAATATCTCAATAACATATTGTCATAAAATACCATATTTAAACAGAGCCGAAGAACAATTCTAAGCAGCAAAATAAACTAAGTATCTGAACAAATAATAAGTCTAAGCAGATAATTAAACATGCAGCCCAAAATGAGAATTAAGCCACTCCATGTCCGATCAACACCACTCTGATTGGATCCCTTTTATTGTCACGCTTTTTGTACAGCAGTATAGACCTTCTTCAATTTTCCCTGTGAAAAGGAAATTAATTAAAAGCAATGACAAAATTACAAATGTTAATTCTCAAAGTTAATACAAAGTTGAGTCACTTGTTTTGGGATGGAGGGAGTATTAATTACCTCCCAGTCCAACCAAATCTTCTTTGAATGAAGGATCTCTTTGGAATGTTTGTCGCACATATCTTCAATGGGCTTGATCATATGTTCCACATGGATTGCATATTTCAGATCATCAGATGTAGCTACTGAGCATACTATCCCAATCATCTTAGAATCGTAACCAATAACCGGGGCTCCTAGAACGCGGCTAGACTGATGCCCTTCTTCATCATCAATGTTATCAAGTGTAAGCATGTGATCCATATACATGCAGGACAACTTGAAATACCGTTTACTCTCAGAAACAACACTATTTTGAAGAGTAGACGCAGTGCAATTAGGTGTAGTGATATGACCCTCATAAATTCCAAGACTCCCAAACGGCTCATTTAGCAGTACAGTTGAGTCTGGATGTAATTTCGTTGCGGCCATTGTAGCAATGGCATAGACAACATCATATTGGTACTTCTGTTCCTTGGCAAATTCGCCCAAAGAAATGGATTTACGTGGGCTGTCCCCTTTGACCAGAAGGATCGCAAGTTCAATATTATCGTCAACAACTACTATAGCAGGAATTTTTTCTTTCTCATTGTGGAACCAGACAGATATTGTTAATTCGTCTATAAACAATTTACCATCTGACAGCAGCTTTGGAATTATAGTCACTACTAGACTGTCATTATTCTCAACCATAAGAACTGTACCCGTCCCATATACAACTGGTTTGTTGGCAGTAGGGGGAGGAGAAAATTCAATAGTTACCATAGACGGACCAACTTCACGAAGTTTCTCAATCTAAAAAATTAAAGTGGATAAAGAAAAAAATCAGTTTGGAGCTGTGAAACGAAAAGAAAAAAAATGAAAAAAAAACATTGAGAAAAAAGATGCTCACATTTTAAGGCAGATCCGAAGGAGATGGAGTAGGATATTCTCCACCCGAGCCAGAAGCATCCATGACCTCGTCGGACCTGTTGCACATTAAAAAAAAATGAGAACGCAAAATGGAAAATTCGAAAGATATTCGTTCAAAAAAAGACGACCGTGCGAAGATGAGGTTGAATATGATCCGATTGAGTGGCTGAGACAAATCTCTTAGTGAGATCTATTTTTTGTTCTTAAATCTGGCTATTTTTCAAGAAAGGCAAAGTCTGGAAGAGGGCCGTTGATAACGTGTGAACCGGATCTGGGAGAAGCAGAGAGAGATAGAGCTCACCTGAGGGGATCCTCCGCTCGATTTGGGCCGCTGCTGAGTGTTGTCATGGACAGAGGCGAGTTGGGGTCGAGCATACGGTGGTGCGGGAAGGAGTAGCACGGAACAGGCTCGCGTGATCGAGGAGGGCTGGTTGAAGAGCAGTCGAGCGAGAGAAAACCAACAGAGCGGCGGCGCGTGGAAGGAAATACAGACGGGGGAGAGTGTGGCTCTAGGGTTATCGGAGTCCTCTTATTCTGCTTGATGGGCTCTGGCCCGTTGTTCTTCGTTCACGATTGGCTTCGTTTACTTCTTCTCCGTCCCTTTCTCTTTTTGGGGTCTCTTATTAGGATGGGAGCTCCTATACGGCGCATTAAGCGCCGGTACAGGCAACTGGCGCCCACTGTCGCTATCTGGTGGGCCGGCCCAGAAACACACAGAGAAAAAAACTCCCAAAAAAGTTGATCCCAACGGGATTCGATCTTGCGACATTCAGTAACGACACAGCATGCCTAACCAGTACATCTACTACAACCTAGTGATTCATCACAGCGCGAGAAGCTTAACAACAACACTAACCGCACTATTTCTGGTACAAACAATTTAGAAAGACGTGATTTTCTGGAAAAGAAAAAAAATCTGAAATAAGTTTTAAAAAATCGCGAATTAGAAAAAAGTTCATGTATTCAAAATCTTTCACCAAATTTTATAAAAGATCACCGTGTATTACATAAATTTCATTGTATTAAGAAAAATGTTCATTGTATATTATGAAAATTGTTCACCTTTGCATATAAAAATGTTCGTCGTGTAAAATAAAAATGTTCATCGTATATTATGAAATTTTTCAATGTTTTTACTAAATGTTGAATGCGTATTCAAAAATTCTTCAACACATATATTCACATTGTTTCAAAAATGTTCATCGTGTATTATTTAAAATGTTCAACGGATATAAAAAATTTCTATTTTGGTTTTGGTTATTCAATGAGTATACAATTGTTCACTATGTTTCTTAATTTTGTTCAGTATATATTACACAATGTTCAATGTGTATTTGCAAATTGTTCAACGTATTTTCACAAAATGTTCAGTACGTGTCCAAAAATTCTTCAACGCATATATTCCTATTGTTTTAAATGTTCATTGTATATTAAAATAAGTTCATCATGTATTATTTAAAATATTCAGCTTATTTCAAGAAAATGTCAACGGATATTGCAAAAATGTCCAATGGATATATTACAAAAAACAAGTTCACGCATTTTTTGAGAAAAGTTACAGAGAAAAAAAAGAAAAGACGAAAGAAAAGAAGAAAGAAGAAAGAAGACAATAGAAAAAAACGATGGAACCAGTCACACTAGATGAGGGTGGCTGGTTGGTCGTTGCATTCACGCTAAACAAAGGAAGTCCTGTGTTCGAATC
>NC_041383.1:258435318-258453139 GCF_002162155.2 Triticum dicoccoides
GTTGACCTTTAAGGGGCGCTTAAGGCGCCGTTTAGGAAATGCCCCTATTAGGCGCCAGAGCTATATCTCACCTTAAGCGAGCGCATCTAAAATCTACAGTAACATGTTGGCCCATCAGCACAGTTAAAGAAAAATACTAAGCCATCATAGAGTTCGTATTACATATGAAGGGCGCAGACTAGGAAAAACGCTGAGGTTTCTAATAGCTTTCCATTTTATTTTATTTTTCATCGGTTTTTCTATGTTTATTTTCTCTATTTTTCTGGTTTATTCTTTTCTTTGTGTTTTTCGGTTTTCATTGTTTCTTTCTCGGTTTTAATGACTTTTTTCTTTGTTTTGTTTCTTTCTTTCTCGTTTTCACCAGTTTTTCTTTTCTTTTCTCATAGTTTTCACTGTTTTTTCAATACACGTTTTTTTATATCTAATACAGTTTTTAATACAATTTAACATTTCTAAATAAAAATGCAATACTTTTTATTACATGGTCAATTTTTTCTATACATACAGTTTTTCAAATGCTTTATTAGCATATTTTAAACACAAGATTAACATTTGTTTTAATACATGATCAATTTTTTTCTATACGTATTTAATATCTTTAAAGTGCTTGATTAATATTTCACATACTTGTTCAATATTTTTTTCAAATATTTGATTATTATTTTTCCAAATACAATATTATACTTTTTAATACATGACAACATTTTTCTATACACATTTAACATTTTTCCAATGCTTGATTAACATTTTTCACATATTTGTTCAACATTTTTTTAAAGTTTGATTAGTATTTTTTCAAAGGACAGCGGTATTTATCACACGTGTGTCACATAGCAAAGCTACCACGTCTCGGTTACATAAGTTACCACGTCTGTGGTATACAAGTTATCGTGCTATTTCCTCATAAGTTACCATGGAATAAAAATGGTTCTCCCACCCTTTTCCATATGCACATGCATGCATGCACTAAAGAAAAGAAAAATTTGATGTCAAAATATTTTGTAGCTCCAACTATCGGGTTGATGGAAAAAATCGTTTTCACATAAAAGATTCGTCACGACGAGATCATCGAAACTAGATCCCATGTTGATATGTTTCGACAAATTTTTCTGGATCAAAACTTATCATGCGTGAACTACATAAGTTACCATGCTATTTTCACATAAGTTTTCAACAACTTCTTCCTTTGATCAATGTTACCTCGGTGTTTTATGTAAGTTGTCACGTATGCAGTTTGTATATTACCATGTTAT
Source organism: Triticum dicoccoides (assembly GCF_002162155.2). Classification (NCBI taxonomy): domain Eukaryota; kingdom Viridiplantae; phylum Streptophyta; class Magnoliopsida; order Poales; family Poaceae; genus Triticum; species Triticum dicoccoides. Next base: position 258,436,572 of record NC_041383.1, read on the forward strand.
TTTCATATTAGTTATAGAGGGTTTGTTTTTCAACAACTTTTTTCCCTTGGTCAAAGTTACCGCGGTGTTTGTACATAAGTTATCGGGTATGAGATTGTATATTGCCATTGCTATTTTCACATAAGTTATCGGAGTAAGTTTTTCAACACTTTTTTGTCATTGGTCAAAGTTATCGTGGTGCTTATATGTAAGTTATCGGGTATGTGATTCATATATTACCGTGTTGTTTTCACATAAGTTACCAATGGTATGTTTTCAACATATTTTTCCCTTTCTAGTCAAAATTACAGCGGTATTTGTGTGTAAGTTATCGGATATGTGGTTCATATATTACCGTGCTATTTTCACATAAATTACCGACTGCATGTTTTTTTAAGAGTTAAATACACTAGAGGTGCCTTTAACTTGTCATTCGCAGTCAGTTTAGTGCCTAAAGTTGTAAAATACATAAAATTGATGCTCGAACTTGTCTGACCGTGCAAATACGATGCCTTCAACCGTATCCATACATACATCCAGCGCGTGTGGCGTGTCAGCATGACGGTGTCCCACTTGTTAGTGGATGAGAGCGGGGAAGGAGCTGGGTGGCTGACAAGTGAGGATATTTTTTAGAAAACCCTCCATACTTTATTTAATTATGTAGGAAAGCCCTCAAATACAGTGCATCTATGTATTTTAGCGACAAAAAGAAACTGTTGTTTAAGTACGACATGCACTGGCCAACCGGCCAGAATATGCTTTGCGTACAACTGTTAGCTACAAATCTTTGTAGACAGATTTCACGTATCGGCCTGCACTTTTATGTACTGGTTTTCTTTTTATTTATTTTTCAAGTTTCTGGTTAGTATCATGACATGTAAATTTTCCACTATAAAAAATACCATGATTATCTTGTTTTTGTGGGTGAAAATACAATAATTATCAATATGCAATTAATTTTTTATTTTAAAACTCTGTTATTCATTATTGTGTACTTTGAAGAAGCATCTTCATTCCGGAACTCAAGCACACACAATTATTGTTTATCTTCATTGTATTTCTAAAATACCAAATTATTAAGAATTTGACAATGATGTATTTTGTACAACAAGTATAAAAATCATTGTGCAATAATACTAAATTCTACAAATGTATCAAAAACATGTCAATTGTGTTTGTGGGAATGTAGGATAATTTTAGAAATAAATTTTAGTACACGTCGAACTTTCTAAAATTAAACATTGTCCATTTTTTACTGCATGATGAACATTTTCAAAAACATGGCGGAAACTGTGTGCGATGCAATAATCGCAAACGGTGGTGTAAAAAAACTGTCAAAAAAGGTGTAAAACGTTTGCGATGGAGGATGCATCAAACACGGTTCATATATTAGTTGCGTGTGCGATGCAGGACACACGGTTAATCCATTCAAACTATCTGTGGTGAGGCAGAATAACAGAAACGGGCAGCCATAACAATGTGTGTGCGATGCAGGACACACGGTTAATCCATTCGAACTATTTGCAATGAGGTAGAACAACAGAAACGAGCAGCCATATCAATGTGTGTGCGATATACGACATGCAGTTAACTCGAACGAATTGTTTTCGATTAGGGAACACAACAGAAACGGTTCAACTTAACAAGATGTGTGTGATATGTGGCATATAGTTCACATGGATGAACTGTTTGCGATGAGCCAAAAGAACACAAACGAGTCGTGTAACAGGATGTGTGTGGTACGTGGCAAACAGCCGATCTCGGATGAACTGTTTGCGATGAAAAATTACAACACAGACGATCAATGCAGTTACTTCATGTGCGATTCTGTGTGTACAAAAAACTTTGAAAATGCAAACTAGTTGCTGGCGGTGGCGGAGTATCGCACACGATGCGTCTGCGAGTACTAGTGTGCGATGATTAGTATGTTACACATACGTTTCCTTATATTAACATGTGTGTGAATTTGTGATATGGACAGTTAATCTGCAAATGCCTTCTGGTCATCGGGCACACGCTTAAACTCAATGAACCGTGTACGATACTAATACTTTTCATAAAAATTTATGAACTTGAGTAACATCATTTGAGTAACATATATATAGTGGTTACACTATTCGACAAAAAGAGGATCTTCGTAACACAGTTTTGACAACCATATAGTCCATATCTACATACTTAACATAGTAACAACTATCACATTTTAAGAGGCTAAGGGCCAACAACCATATGGTCCATATCTACATACTTGACATATATAGTAACAACTAGCACATTTTAAGAGGTTAAGGACCAACAACCACAACTATCCACTGGAAGCAGCTTGATCACGGCGACTCAGCATCTCGTTAATGAAAAGGAAGAGCCCTCCTGTGCCTTGGTAGATCATGAGTAGAACAGTGTCTCCAATTTTCCAATATGGATGCATTGCCACGAGAAGCGAGAACTTGTTAATTTGAATGGTTCCATTTCTATGGGAAATGCAGTACCTTGCAATCACTTTGGCATTATTAGCAGGCACAAGTGTAATTCGACCACGCCGGGAAATCGATCCAGGAACTGCTACAGGGGCAATTTCTATTGACATGTAGAATAAAAAACAATTATAACATGTCGTTGAAGATATATATAGTTTATGAGCATAAACATTAAAATAAGACTTTTTACCAGCGTTTTGTGCACACAATTGGTCTTGTTCAGTGTGTGCACCATAGGTCTAATTAATCTCATCCAAAATCCAGCGTTCATACACTGTGTTATCTCTGTCAGATTATCAACAAAGTTTATGACATGCTTCAAGTCCTTCCAGTGAAATTTGGTACGCTTAGTAACATACAGATTGTTCACTATGCATCCAACATATCCTGCTTAAAAGGTGGAAATGTATTATCTATTCAAAATATGGCAGAAGAATATATAGTGCGCATAAATTGGTAAATAGAATTTGTTACTGCCTAGGAACAGAGTCAGAATATGATATCACAATTGGTTGCTTAAATAGTGATCAATTGGTTGCTTAAATAGTAATATGACAGCAAGGGGAAAGTTGAAAGGACACTAACCTCAATCAGACTTTGATCGGCTGATGACGTTGGGGAAGTAAACATCCATGTTAATTAGACCAGGCTGTGGTGCACGCACTAGAATTTTATTGCCAGCTTACAGTTCATAACACTTAGACATTTTTCTCCAAAGGTCCACATTAAAATAGAAGTGACCATCTTTATCAAGTTTTACGCTAACCGTCATTGTAAATCCATGCTGCGTTGTCAATATGACATCCTGGGAGTCATCAGCAAAGTAAAGCCCAAGATTTCCTTCTACTCTTGTTCTTGCAAAGCAAGGGATGCACTGCTTGAAATAAAAATTAAGATCATAAATTAGATATATTGAAATAACAGAGCAAGATGCAATATGGGAGTAACTGATAGAACAGATCTATATATCTATATATATATATATATATATATATATATATATATAGAGAGAGAGAGAGAGAGAGAGAGAGAGAGATGAAAGCAAAGTACAAAAATATAGAATAAAAAATAGATAATGTAACAAAGATTTGATGCAAATATATAGATAATATAGCAACAAACGGTGTATGTTCACAAATTTAGGCCATGCCGACCGTGGTAGGTTGAGATTGAACATATCGAGCGCTCCCTGAAGTCATCCGAAATGGTGAGATAGAACTTCCTTTCCGACTGGCCACGACCACAGTTGCCCGATTTATGCTCGCACCGTGGACACATGGATGAACACCCACGAATCAGCTAGAACAAAAATGATTCCACGGTGATTTTCGCCGGTTGATTAACAGCAATGGATGAACTGCGATAAGAGATGAGTGAATATTTTGCTAATTAAGTTGATTACCTTCTCCATGAGAAAAATCCCCGGCCCAATCCTGTAGAAAATCTCAGTCGACCAGAGTCTAGAATGTCGGTGCAGATAGGCGGCGGAAAGTGGTGGAGGCAAGATCCGATGCCGTTTGGAGCGCGACCTACGCCCGCCGCCAACAACCCTCGAGCTTAGGGTGCAGAGTTGCAGAGGAGTCCGCCGCGAGTTAGTGGGGACGAAGTGGGCAAGCGTTTTCTTTTCCTTTTGCATGTGTCAGTGAACACACACGGTTCGCAGAGGTGATGGAGATGAATCGTGTGCGATAGTAAATCACCGAGATTGAATGGGAATCCAAATTTCCTTTATCCTTCATCCATGAGTTTTTTTCTACGATGAACATAAACCCTGCTAACCATCGTGTTCAAATTTGACACTTTTCCGGGTTCATTTACAATATTTAGGGAATTATGTGCATTTTGTAGGCATTAATGCACATAATTCAAATTCAAACAATCGGTGCATGAAAGGGTGCACAAGAACGGTCTGGAAAACCATGCTCGTGCTATTTAGTACATTCTCATGCCTTTTACAAGGAATGGGTAGATATTTCAAGGAAATGTGTGGCAATAGTCAATCATAAACGCGTCGTTTACTGGGTTAACAACTACACAAAAATGAAATACATGCTTGGAAAACACATGACGCCTGGTGTGGTGCCATGGTATGACCTCACTGTGCCCTGGTAAAAATGTCTTCATGCATGTCTTTCATAAAACGAACCATCACCGTGGAAGTTTCATGGTTCGAGGGGGGAAATCACCAAGATTGAATGGGGATCCAAATTTCCTTTGTCCTTTGTCCACGAGTTTGTTTCTATGATGAACATACAACCTGCAAATCACTGTGTTCAAATTTGGCACTTTTCCGGGTTCATTTGCCATATTTAGGGGATTATGTGCATTTCCTAGGCATTAATGCACATAATTCAAGTTCAAACAATCGGTGCATGAAAGGGTCCACAAGAACGGCCTGGAAAACCATGCTCGTGCCATTTAGTAAATTCTCATGCCTTTTACAAGGAATAATGGATAGATATTTCGTTGAAATGTGTGGCAATAGTCAACCACAAATGTTTGTTTGTTGTGTTTTCAACTATAGAAAAAATGAAATAAATGCTTAAAAAACATGACGCATGGCATGGTGCCATGGTATGACCTCACCATGCCCTGGTAAAACTTTGAGAAGGTTTGGCTTATGTCGTCATGCAGGCCCTTCATAAATCGAACCATCACCGAGGAAGTTCCATGCTTTCGAGAGGGAAAATCCCCAAGATTGAAGGGGAATCCAAATTTCTGTCCTAGTTTATCATTCAATTTTTTTTCCAGCGATCAACATACCGCCTCAAATGCAACGTGTTCAAATTTGACATTTTCCCGGGCTTATTTACCATATTTAGGGGATTATGTGCATTTTCTAGGCATTAATGGACACAATTCAAATTTGAACTTTCGGTGCATGAAAAGGTGCACAAGAACGGTCTAGAAAACCATGCTCGTGTTATTTAGTACATTCTCATGCCTTTTACAAGGAATGGACAGATATTTCAAGGAAATGTGTGGCAATAGTCAACCATAAACGCGTCATTTACTCGGTTAACAACTATACAAAAAATGAAACACATGGATGGAAAACATGACGCCTGGCGTGGTGCCATGGTATGGCCTCACCATGCCCTGGTAAAAATTGGAGAATGTTTTACTTATGTTGTGATGCGCGCCTTTCATAAATCAAACCATCACCGAGGAAGTTTCACGGTTTCAAGGGGGAAATCACCAAGATTGAAGGGGGGGGTCCAAATTTCCTTTGTCCTTTGTCCTTTGACCACGAGATTTTTTCTATGATGAGCATACAACCTGCAATCACCGTGTTCAAATTTGGCACTTTTCCGGGTTCATTTGCCATATTTAGGGGATTATGTGCATTTCCTAGGCATTAATGCGCATAATTCAAGTTCAAACAATCGATGCATGAAAGGGTCCACAAGAACGGCCTAGAAAACCATGCTCGTGCCATTTAGTAAATTCTCATGCCTTTTACAAGGAATGGCCAGATTTTTCGATGAAATGTGTGGCAATAGTCAACCACAAATGTTTGTTTGTTGGGCTTTCAACTATAGAAAAAATGAAATAAATACTTAAAAACATGACGCCTAGCATGGTGCCATGGTATGACCTCCCCATGCCCTGGTAAAAATTTGAGAAGGTTTGGCTTATGTCATCATGCACGCCCTTCATAAATCGAACCATCACCGAGGAAGTTTCATGCTTTCGAGAGGGAAATCGTCAAGATTGAAAGGGAATCCAAATTTTATTCGTTCTTTGCCCTGGAGTTTTTTTTCTAAGACGAACATACACCCCCCAAATCACCGTGTTCAAATTCGGCATTTTTCTGGCCTCATTTACCATATTTAGGGGATTTTGTGCATTTTCTAGGCTTTTGGCACATATAAATCCAATCCAGCTACAGGTGCACGGGTGTGATGTGAGGGACGTGGATTGCCGTTCGATCGCGGTGCATCCAACGGTGCACACGCGCGATCTGCGTGGCTGGAGTTCCGACCAATCATAATGCAACACACAATAGGCTCAGTGCACACTGTTTCCGGAAGCGACGGAGATGAACCGTGTGCGATAATGAACGAGCAAAATTATAAGGGAAGCCAAATTTCTTTTATCGTTTGTCGTTGAGATCTTGAATACCACCGCATTGCACGGCTACCCGGCCCCTCCGTCCCAGAGCTCTCTCTAGGCGTTGTCCATGGCACCGCGGCGCACAGTAACTGGTAAGGAAGCGATGGCATCCCGCCGCGCCATGTTCCTCGCCGCCCGCGACCGCACACATGGTAAGGAGGCGATGGCATCTCACCGCGCTGAGTTCATCGCTACCGGTGGCCAGACAATTACATGGGCAGACTTTGAGGCTGCCATGGCCGAACGGGTGGTGGATCTAGAGGTGGCCAAAACCGCACAGAAGGAGCGGAAAAGCCAGAAAGCAGTCAAGAAAAGAGAGTCCCGCCACCGCAAGAAAAAAGAGGCCGCACGCTGTGGTGAGGAGAGCTTGGCGGAGATCGAAGCATGGTGGGATACCGCCTACAAGGCCGGGAAGGAGAACACCGACGTCTGGCCAGCATGCCCTAATGGCAGCATGTGAGAAGTAGTTTAAGTTTGTAGTATTAGAGCAAATTACCAGTAGTACTTTAAGTTTGTAGTATTAATGTACAATGTCGGTAAGAACATCCTTTGAGGGCTTTGAGCATTGATTAGCATGTGTGCCCATGTGCGTTTTTTGCGTTAATCATTAGAAGATCACAAAACACACGGTTTCTATGTCGTACCCGTCTGTGTTTTCTTGCGTTAATGACCCATAAGTCAGTTACCTGTGCGATATTTCCTAATAAACCAGGCGTACCATTGACCGAAAAAATCAAGTACACATGTACATTTTTTTAGATGGGATCTGCCAACTTTCTTTTTTCTTGCACACGAGTATTTTATGCGCTTCGTATGCGTCATGTGTTTCCCCCACCCAAGTATCAAGTTTCGCACCGAAATTTTCATTAGGCGCGCGATTTTAGAATTTATTCCTCCAACCACATCCCCTTCCCCTCAGTATCCCCCTCCCTCGCCCCTCCCCCCTACCGGCATCTCAAACCGCCATCGCCGCAACCACAACTTCAACCACATCTACGTTCTGCTCGGATCCAGTCAGGTAACCCACCGATCTCTATCACATCCCCGGCCTGATTGCTTAAATGGTGCCTGCGAAACATCCTCATGCCTCCAAATCCCCCCCGCCAGGAGCTGGTGGTGGTCCATGGCGCGATGGCCACTGTGCGTGTTGACCCGGAGGAACACCTCGCCTCCACCGCCGCCGCCGACATTGTGCAGGCTCTAGTCCAGATGAAGTCCCCTTGCGACTACCCCCCAGGACTTAACAGGTAAGATCTGACCAGCTAAATCTTACCAATACCACTTGCAACGGCTATGATTTGTATGGTTGATGTATTAAGCATGTTCGTGCCTTGTTTATTTCAGTACTGCACACTGTGTGATGTTCAAATATTACCGTGTCCAGCTCAATTTCACCAATACCAACAACAAATTTACAATACATGACTCAGGATATCACTAGAGATGCTGCCCATTTGCTATTTTTAGTGGATGCTAACCCTGTTGTACTTAACATGCATATCCATGTACTTACACAGGGTCATAACGGCTGATGCTTTTGTTTGCCGTCAAGGTGAGCTGCATCCCATGTCTTACAGCATTTCACATCATTTGTGCAATTGAAGTTTAAATTCTACCATTTATTGGTTGCCTGTAGGTACATATGTCAGTGGCACTGATCCACGCTTCAACCCAGAGGAACAACTCGCCTCCACCGTCGCTGACTTTGGGCGAGCTCTGGCCAAGATGAAGTGCCCCAGCAACTACCTCTCAGGACTTACCAAGTATGTACTCACCAGTTCAATCTTACCAATACCAGTTGCAATTATTGGCTATGTTCTGTACGGTCGATGTATTAAGTATGTTCTAGTAAACATGCCTAACACGTTTTTGCTACTTTCCCTACCTTTTTATAGACATCTGGGCCATTCTCTGCTCTGGCAGCACCTGCCTTGTGATGTTTAACTATGCCAATTGCATTTTTATCAGTATCGGTTTCAATGTCTATTAAGCTTGTTGCAATTAACAGTTGAATCCATTTTTAAACAGTTGTATTTCAATGGCTACAAACTTACAAAACATGACTTAGGATGCTGTTAAGCCTATTGCAATTGACAGTTGTATCCATTTTTTAATCTTTCCATTTGCTACCATGCTACTCTCCGCAATGAAGATATACTAGAGATGCTGCCCCATTTGCCATTTTTGGTGGATGCTAACCCTGTTTTACTTAACGTGCTTGTCCATGTACTTACGCAGGGTCATAACGGCCGATGCTGTTGTTTGCCGTCAAGGTTAGATGCATCCCATGTCTTACAGTATTTCACATCATTTGTGCAATTGCAGTTTAACTTCTACCATTTACTAGTTGCCTGTACGTACACATGTCAGTGGCACTGATCCACGCTTCGACCCGGAGGAACAGCTGGCCTCCGCCGCCGCTGACTTTGGGCGGGCTCTGGCCAAGATGAAGTGCCCCAACAACTACCTCTCAGGACTTACCAAGTATGTACCCACTAGTTCAATCTTACCAATACCAGTTGCAATTAGTGGCTATGTTTTGTAGTGTCGATGTATTAAGCATGTTGTTAGTTAACATTCCTAACATGTTTGAGCTATTTTCCCTACCTTTTTATAGATAGCTGGGCCATTATCTGCTCTGGCAGCACCTGCCCTGTGATGTTTAACTCCGCCAATTGCATTTTTATCAGTACTGGTTTCAATGGCCATTAAGCCTGTTGCAATTAACAATTGTATCCATTTTTTAATCCATACCTTTGCTACCGTGCTACTCTTTCGAAATGAAGATATCACTATAGATGCTGCCGTTTTATTACCATTTGCTATTTTTGGTGGATGTTAATCCCGTTGTAGTTAACATTGGCTTTCCATGTACTTACGCAGGGCTACAATGGGTGATGCTGTTATTTTCCATCGAGGTTAGATGCATCCCATGTCTTATACACCATTTATTCCTAAATAAAAGTATTTTTTAGAGATTCCAATATAGACTACATAAGTAGCAAAATGAGTGAATCTAGATTCTAATCTAAACTATATCTATAATTCTATATACATCCGTATGTAGTTCATATTGAAATCTCAAAAAAAAACTTGTACTTAGGAACATAGGTAGTTGTATTTTACATCATTTGTGCAATCTCATTTTAGCTTCTAACATTTACTGGTTGCTTGTAGGTACATATATGAATTGTACCGATCCACGCTTCGATCCCTTTTGCGTATGGGGCAATGAGATATTCATGAACAAGCGTCAAGTGAGGAAACTAAGAAAGATTGTTAGGTGAAATAAATGGGTGATTCGAATTAAGCTCTTTATTTACACTTTGTCGAAGACAACAGTGAACTTTAGGATGGTAAGTAATGTGTTGCCTTTTCCCCCTGCCCACAACAAGTTACTCTATTTGACCTGAGTATCTGAATTTTTTCTCTTTTCAGTGGTTTTCGAAGCTATTTACTGATGATTAACTTGTGTAGGACCTTGAGAAGAGGTGTCTAGAGGGGGGGGTGATTAGACACTAAGTACCAAAGTTGTAGTTTTTAGCCTTTTTAAAGTTTGAGTGGAGTTTAGGCACAAGTTTAACATTCACAACATATAGCAAGCAAGCATGCAAAGAGTATATGAGCAGCGAAAAATAAAGCATGCAACTTGCAAGAATGTAAAGGGAAGGGTTTGGAGGATTCAAACACAATTGGAGACACGAATGTTTTTGGCGTGGTTCCGATAGGTGGTGCTATCGTACATCCACGTTGATGGAGACTTCAACCCATAAAGGGTAACGGTTGCGCGAGTCCACGGAGGGCTCCACCCACGAAGGGTCCACGAAGAAGCAACCTTGTCTATCCCACCATGGCCGTCGCCCACGAAGGACTTGCCTCACTAGCGGTAGATCTTCACGAAGTAGGCGATCTCCTTGCCCTTACAAACTCCTTGGTTCAACTCCACAATCTTGTCGGAGGCTCCCAAGTGATACCTAGCCAATCTAGGAGACACCACTCTCCAAGAAGTAACAAATGATGCGTTGATGATGAACTCCTTGCTCTTGTGCTTCAAATGATAGTCTCCCCAACACTCAGCTCTCTCTCATAGGATTTGGATCTGGTGGAAAGAGGGTTTGAGTGGAAAGCAACTTGGGAAAGGCTAGAGATCAAGATTCATATGGTAGGAATGGAATATCTTGGCCTCAACACATGAGTAGGTAGTTCTCTCTCAGAAATAGGATGCTGGAAGTGTAGGTTCAGTCTGATAGCTCTCTCCACGAATGAAGAGGAGGTGGAGGGGTATATATAGTCTCCACACAAAATCTAACCGTTACACACAATCTACCAAACTCGGTGGGACCGAATCGTTAAACTCGGTCAGATCGATTTAGCAAATAATGTGACCGTTAGGGTTTTCGGTGGGACCGGAATGCAACTCGGTGGGACCGATTCGGTTAGGGTTAGGGCATAACGTAATCTCGGCAAGACCGATTACACAAACTCGGTGGGACCGATTTTGGTAATAAGCTTTCCAGAGAGTTGGTCAGGCAAACTCGGTTTGACCGATTATCAAACTCGGTGGGACCGATTTTGATAATAAGTTAACCAGAGAGTTTGCATTGTAATCTCGTTAGTACCGATTTCTCAAACTCGGTGAGACCGATTTTGATAATGGACATACACGGAGAGATTACAATCCCATCTCGGTGAGACCGAGATCCCTATCGGTGAGACCGATTTTCCTAGGGTTTGTGGCAGTGGCTAAGACATCCAAACTCGGTGGCGCCGGATAGAAAGAATCAGTGGGGCCAAGTTTGACTTTAGGTTTAGGACATATGTGTGGAAGTGGGAAAGTAGTTGAGGGTATTTGGAGCATATCACTAAGCACTTTGAAGCAAGAGGCTCATTAAGCAACACCTCATTCCTCCTTGATAGTATTGGCTTTTCCTATAGACTCAATGTGATCTTGGATCACTAAAATGTAAAATTAAGAGTCTTGAGCTTGAAGCTTGAGCCAATCCTTTGTCCTTAGCATCTTGAAGGAGTTCCCACATCATTTAGTCCATGCCACTCCATTGTTGAACTTATCTGAAACATACTAGATAAAAGTGTTAGTCCAACAAGAGATATGTTGTCATTAATTACCAAAACCACCTAGGGAGCACTTGTGCTTTCAATCTCCCCCTTTTTGGTAATTGATGGCAACATACATCAAAGCTTTAGATAAAGATATAAAGGATAGCAAGTAAAGCTTTGGAAAGACACGTAACAAGCATAGGCTCCCCCTACATGTATGCAATCATGTGAATATGAAATATAGAAGCATGTGATAGCATAACCATGATAGAGCAGGCAATGTGTTACATGTATCTTGGCTATATGCATCAGAGCAAAAAGTATTAAAGAGAATACCTTCATGCCCATGAGTCCTTCTTGCAAACAGTATGTACATCAGCAAGAATTCCTCATACACATGATTGTGATGCATATACTTACCTTGTGGTCTTGAGTTGGCTTAGGATGGAATGAACCTGTGAAAACAAGGTTAGATAACACAGATGCATCTACTAGCCAGAGCAAACAGAAGAAACCACAAGAATACCAAGACTGGGATGACATGTAGAGAGTGAGTACTGAGTACCACATTGGATTAGACATGTCCCCAAGAGTAAAGATATGCAATGAATTTAAATGATATCTTTCCCTTAGATGTCTTGCTCCCCTTGAATCTAACATGGGATACTGGGAGAAGATAGGGAACAGAAAATCAGAGCTGAAGGAAAACAGAGCTAAAAGATATGAATGATGATCAGAGCTAAAGTTCAGAGCTAATGTATGCTAATGCAAAATGAGCACAACAGATCATATGAACATGTCTCTCCCCTCAAGAAGACATGTGGACATCTCTGGACATCTCTCCTCTTGAACACCAAGCATCTGGGATCCTTGAGAATTAAGTATCCTCTCCCCCTGGAGATCTCTCTCGTCTTTTGAGGGTCTCTCCCCCTAGAAGGTCTCTCTCTCCCTTAAGAAGAAATGTGATAAGTTGATGCTCTCTCTCTATCTCCAAATGATAAGCTTTGATGTTCTTTCTTTCCCCCTTTGACATCAATTTCCAAGAAGGGTCTTCTGGAGTCTGTCGAATGGGTTTGGTCCTTGAGACACAGAACAAAGCAATGATGAAAATGTGATGCTTGTAGAGGACAAGATTCATTGAGTGGAGCTGGATCAGAAGAAACACAGAATATGTGGCAAAGAGTTTTCCTGTTATGAAATCGGTGGCACCGAGTGGTATTCTTCGGTCGTACCGAAAAGATTCAGTTGGACTGAAAATAACAAATCGGTGTAACCGAGTTCATCACAGAGAAAACACTTGTCACCTCAGCTCACTAGACTAGTAAGATCTCACAAAGATTTGCAAGGAATTAACTGAAAGATATGCAAGGAATTAGATGCAGAAAATGCAGAGAAAACAGAAAGAAATCTAGATGAAGTTGAAAGGGGAAACACATATGCATGAGACAAATGCAAAAACTCAGAAAAGGACACAGGAGAACTTCATCTAGAGATGGTCGGCGACAAAGTCACCTATGTTAGAGTGTATTGACTTAGGAGTCAAGTGAGATCACTTGATCATAGGCCATACTCATCATTTAAGCTCAAAATGGGGTTGGCATTTTCCGTTTAAGCATCTTGATGTATTCACATCTTGTCGAGTTGCTTTAACTCATGACTCGGAGTAAAGCTTCTCTAAGATGGAATAACATACCTTGGTTGGTGGTGTTGTCCATGTAGTTGAACTTGCGTGGGTTTCTCAAGGTTGATGTAGCTCATCAAGAATTTGGAGCACCACTTGGAATTTGAGTCCATCTTCCTACATGGGTTAGTTCTTGCAAGGAAGAGCACTTGTATATCCAAAAATGACAATCATGAAACTCAACATAGAATTTGTCAAAGGATATGTTTGAATGGTTTCGTGCTTCCTTGTCTTCAACCACCTTGTGTAGAGACTTGATGATGTAGAGATTGCTCAAGATATGAGTAGGTTTCAACCTCATGGAATTTGATTCAACCAAGTACCTACATGGGTTAGAAAACATGCAAGATACAAATATATCCAAGACATAAGTTTTTCATCATAAGAGAAATATCAAGGATTAGTCATAAGCTCATGTCTTGCATGTATCCAATGGAGTTTCTACTCCAAGTTTGAAGCATCAATGATGTTCAATTCTCCTCTTAACCTGCAAAACACTTTCTCATCAAGAGGTTTAGTGAATATATCCGCTAATTGCTTTTCAGTGCGAACATGCTTAAGATCAATGTCACCCTTAGCAACATGATCTCGAATGAAATGATGACGAACTTCAATATGCTTAGTTCGAGAATGTTGCACAGGATTATGACCAATTTTGATAGCACTTTCATTATCACAAAGCAATGGAACATGTCTCACATATATCCCATAATCTTTAAGAGTTTGGGTCATCCAAAGTAATTGAGCACAACATGAACCAGCGGCAATATATTCAGCTTCGGCGGTGGATAAGGATACTGAGTTTTGTTTCTTGGAGGACCAAGACACAAGAGATCTACCAAGAAATTGACAAGTACCCGAAGTGGACTTTCTATCAACCTTGTCTCCGGCATAGTCCGAGTCGGAATAGCCAACAAGATCGAAAGAGGCCCTCTTAGGATACCAAATGCCAAAATTTGGTGTATGGATTAAGTATCTCACTATCCTTTTCACAGCCTTAAGATGACATTCTTTAGGAGCAGCTTGATATTGTGCACACATGCACACACTTAGCATAATATCGGGATGTGAAGCACATAGATATAACAATGAACCAATCATAGAGCGATAAACCTTTTGATCAACCGTTCACCATCTTTGGTCAAATCAAGATGTTCACTAGTAGGCATGGGTGTAGACATACCTTTGCATTCTTGCATATTGAACTTCTTGAATAAGTCCTTAGTGTACTTCGTTTGAGAGACAAAAGTACCTTCCTTAGTTTGCTTGATTTGCAACCCAAGAAAGAATTTGAGTTCACTCATCATTGACATCTCAAACTTCTCCAACATTAGCTTTCCAAACTTCTCACTAAAATGAGGGTTAGTTGAACCAAATATAATATCATCAACATAGATTTGGCACACAAATAGTTCACCATTAACCCTTTTAGTAAAGAGTGTGGAATCAATTTTCCCAATTTCAAAGCCTTTTTCAATAAGGAACTTGGTCAAGCATTTATACCATGCTCTAGGAGCTTGTTTAAGTCCATAAAGAGCTTTGTGAAGTTTGTAAACATGATTGGGTTTCTTAGGATTGACAAAGCCGGGAGGTTGTTTAACATAAACTTCCTCCTCTATTTCACCATTTAGAAAAGCACTTTTAATGTCCATTTGGTACAAGGTGATATCATGGTGATTAGCATAGGCAAGTAAGATGCGAATGGACTCAAGTCTAGCAACGGGGGCGTAAGTCTCACCAAAGTCCATACCTTCGACTTGTGTATAGCCTTGGGCGACGAGACGTGCTTTGTTGCGAACTACTTGTCCATCTTCATCTTGCTTGTTGCGAAACACCCATTTGGTACCGATGATGTTGTGGTTGTTGTCGGGCTTCTCAACCAATGTCCAAACTTGGTTCCTCTCAAAGTTGTGTAGCTCTTCATGCATAGCATTTATCCAATCCAGATCTTCCAATGCTTCTTCGACCTTCATAGGTTCAATGCTAGAGATGAAAGAATAGTTTTCACAAAAGTTAGCTAAACGAGTTTTAGAGCGAGTGATTCTCCCAGTTTGAATATCATTATAGATTTGCTCTACGGGATGGTCTTTAGCAATTATTGCTCGAACTCGTGAAAGCTTTTGCTTGGATCTTCATTGAACATCTTCTTCATCTTGTTCTTCTTCTTGGCCTTCTTCATTGTTGGTGTTGTCGTTCTCTTGTCGTGGTGGAGAAGGAGGTTGTTGACGTTCATCTTGATGCACTTCCTCGTTTCCTTCATCTTGGTGTGTCCCACTTGTGGATGCTTCCGTATCAACTCTTGGTTCACCTTGTCGTGAAGTAGAAGCTTCCACTTGGACGGACGAGGTACTCTCCTTCACCTCTGTTGGACGGACCTTGCCAATAGACACGTCTTGGATTGCTTCCGAAGGATCTTTGTCTGCTACATCAATTGGCAATTGCTGTACTTGTGAGCCGTTAGATTCATGAAACTTCACATCTACCGTCTCTTTAACCTTCCGGGTGAAATTGTTGTAGACACGGTAAGTGTGAGAGTTTGAGCCATAACCTAGTAGGAAACCTTCATGAGACTTAGGAGCAAATTTAGAACGACGATGCTTATCAAGAATGTAGCTGTAACGCCTCGGATTCGATGCGCCAGGTGTCTGCCAGTTATTCGCCGTCATTGCCATGTCATTTGCTTGCGTGTTGCATTTTATCATGTCATTATATGCATTGCATTGCATACGTGTTCGTTTCTTGCATCCGAGCTTTTTCCCCGTTGTCCGTTTTGCAATCCGGCACTCCTATGCCCTCCGGCGTCCCCCTTTTGTCTCTCGTTGTGAGCGGGTGTTAAACTTTCTCGAAATGGCCCGAGGCTTGCCAAGTGGCCTTGGTACACCATCGGTAGACCGCCTGTCAAGTTTCGTGCCATTTGGAGGTCGTTTGATACTCCAACGGTTAACCGGGTAACCGTAAAAGCCCCCTCTCTCTTTGCAGCCCAACACCCCTCCAAAGTGGCCCAAAACCCATCTAACTCCCCTCCATGATCTCGGTCGTTCGATCACGACCGTGTGGGCGAAAACCGCTCCTCATTTGGACCCTCCTAGCTCCCAGAAACTATAAATAAGCCCCTCCCTCGAAATTCCCGCAGTCCAAACCCTAGTCCTTTTTCCCCTCGCGCCGCCAGACACGTCCGACCCGTCCGGAGATGTCCGCCCGTCCCCGCGCCGCCGCTCCCAGCCTCTCCCGGGCCGCCGCGTGGCAAGCGCCGCCGC